>NC_068553.1:705000-1067157 GCF_026212275.2 Microplitis demolitor
GCCTTTGCTAAAATTTATTTTTTACCTCAGTCCTCACCCAGAGGGTCCTATTATTACAAAGAATAGATTTTTTCATAATATAGTTTTATAATTTTGATATTTCAGTAGTTTATTACACTTTTAGTCCGGCTCGAAGGACCAAAAAGTGTGTTTTAGTAACAGATATCATTTTAAAAAAATTAGTCATGTATTTGTTTATGATATTATGGTCAAAAAATGTTACTTGCCATTTTTTGAGACTTTTTACGTTGGCTCAAAAGACCATTAACTTTTTTTTTAACATAGTTTTTATATTTGTTTATGCTATTGTATTTATAAAATGTTATTATTAACTTTTTTGAGGACTTTTAAGTTGGCTCGAACGACCGAAGAAATTTTTTGCGACTAAAGTTTTTTTTGAAAACATAGATTATATATTTGTTTATATTATTGTGGTTATAGAATGTTACTATGAACTTTTTTGAGGACTTTTAAGTTGGCTCGAAAGACCAAAGAAATTTTTTGTGACTATATTTTTTTTGAAAACACAGATTATATATTTGTTCATGCTATTGTGGTTATAGAATGTTATTATTAAATTTTTTGAGGATTTTTTAGTTGGCTCGAAGGACCAAGCACTATTTTAGTGGTAAAAACTGATTTATTTTTGCTTTGCATTGTAAAGCATTTTTTTACAATCAACAAAAACATTGAGAGCCACGATGGCGGATGGTAAAGATTTATTCTAAAACTAACGGATTAATTAAAAACGAAGTATTGTACTGTCAACAAAACTTTATTCAATGTTTTCGTTTGGCTGTGTACTGATTATTTATGTAATGTTACTATAGAATTGTAATTCCAGACATTAAATTGAATGCTAAATTATAAACGCACATATTTTGAACATTTAGTTTTTTCATCGACGTATCCTGGAGGGCAAACGCATTTACGAGTGTTTAGGTTACAATCTATTCCCCTCTCGTCAATGCAGAAAGAACCATTACTATTGCACCATTTTTTAGGGATTGCGGAACACCCGACATAGTCGTAGCAGTGATCTCCCGGTTCTGAAAATAAACATATCATAATTATATCTTTGTAATTGAGAAAATATATATTTCATGTAAATTAAGTTTATTTGTTATGTGATTAGTTAATCATTCTAAAAAAATATACTTAATATACATTGTATCCACAGAAGACGCATGCGCGCTGCGCGTGTAAGCTTATTTATAAATATTCAACTTTAGGGTCGAAAGCCGAAACCTCGATAATATATAATAAACAGGTATTGTCATATAGTTCTCTAATTTTGACATTTGAGTAGTTTATTCGACTATCGTCCGGCTCGATAGACCAAAAAATTTTTTGTAGTTGAAATCTTTTTAAAAAAATTATTTATGCTTTTGCTTCTACTATTGTGGTCTAGTAATACTGATTGCCATCTTTGGAGAACTTATACGTTGGATCGAAGGACCAAAGTGATCATTTAGTGGGAACAGCTAATTTATTTATATTTAGGATTGCAATGTTTCGCCAATATTAACAACCCTTCATGTGAATGTCGAACGAGCATACGATTTTTTTCTATTATAGCTTAGATAAGAAAAAAAATACTTACTCTGAGCCAATGGATAGCACTTGAATCCAACTTGATAATGACTGTAAGGACATTGACAAATATTATGTCTGCATTCAGCGATTCCTTCGATACATTCGGATTTGTTGTCGCACGCGCCATTAAGTTTCGAAAAGCAGGTGCCGTTAATCTCAACATGGTTCTGTTTGCAGAGGCATTGACCATTTTGACAACTCGCGTGCTTGAGGTCCTTGCATCCTAAATCGATTCCGCAGGTATCGTTCAAATCTAAAACATTCAAAGAGTCGATTTTGGAGGTTAGTTATAAATAGAGACCATCTAAGCTTGATGGATTGCAGGTAAGAAAAATTGACTCACTCTCAGCAAATTTCCAGCAAGTGTCTCCTGATAGGTAATGGTTTTCGGGACACTGACATGTCTTATTACAAATCGAGTTAGCCACCAAACAATCGGAAACTTCCTCACAAACAGCTCCGTTGTACCCACGGCAGACATCATTAATGTTCTCATATTTTGGTTTACAGACACACATATTCTCAGTGCAGTTCGTATATTTCAAATTACGGCAGTGATGGTCGATTTCACAGTAGAAGTCATCAAGTTCTAATTTTACATAATAATTAATAAATAACTATATATATTTGTATATATGGGAACTGGATTCACATGAGGATCTATGGGGATCAGCATAGGAAAGTATACATTTATAAATGAACCTAAATTTACCTTCTACGTATTCCACACACTCTTGTCTAGTCGGGTCATAATAAAATTCTTCACCTTCACATACAAATTTGGGATCTAAAAATAAGTAATTATTTAAACTACAAAATTATAATAGCAAGTGTTTGTATACATATGTATGTAAATTGTACGCATGACTGGCTTTCGTTAAAAATAAGACTCTTTTGGTCCTTCGAGCCGGAGCAAAAAACTGAAAAACCAGTCATGCTGACAGATTATCGAACTATTTAATGCAGAAATATTTTGGTACTGTGAGTAAAACCCCCCAGATTACGAAAACTATCCCATTCTAGCGTTGTATGTAGTGAAAAATAATTATTTCCTTACCAGGTATACATTCGTCACTAGCCACGTAAGTGTAATATCTCTGACATCTTGTTACATTGAAATCATTACAAATGGTACTGGGTGTTTCTTCAGTGGATTCTACAGTGACACTTGTAGTGTTGATGGAGTCTGGCTGTTTGCAAGCTTTTCCAATACCTGAATGATTTTAAATACTTTATGTTAACAATTATTGCTTACTTTGGCTAATAAACCACCAGAAATAAAACCATAAAATATTTACCTGCTGTGCTGTTTTTGCATGACAACTCTGACAACAAAAATTGGGTGTCTTTAGGGCATTTACATTCGCCATTGTCACAAATCAGGTTTGGGAGATGTAAATCAGCACAATCTTGATTAGTTTCACAATATTCGCCGTACATCAATTCTAAGAAAAAAAAATAATGTAAAAAGCCATTTGACCTTCTCTGTACATGTGGTTGCACTACTATTGGTACTGAATAAAAATGAAGACGGCAATAAACTGAGTTTATTTTAATAAGCCTAAGGCTAATGCTACCAACAAACTCATAGCAGAGCTTTGTTTGCCTAAGGCTTCTGCTACTAAACTAATATAGAATAGCAAAGTTCTATCTATGAGTCTTAGGCTAATGCTACCAACATCCTTAAGACATAAAAATTCAATTTTGCTTCATGGTCCCAAGGCTAATGCTGCCAACATACCATGGGATGTTTGAAGCTTGTTCTATAAGCCCTAGACTAGCGCTAAAAAAATTCCTGTATCAAATTCTGGATGTGTTTCAAAAGCCTAAGGCAAATGCTACCAATTGACTTATAGCATTAAATTAAAATATTTATTTAGCAGCCAAAGGCCACTGCTACAAAACTAAAAATTATCATATATCATTTTTACTCAGCACAGTTGTTTGCTCCACCGTCCTAAGGCTAGGGCTACCAACAAGCTATCAAAAACTCACTTGATTCTCTTCGTTGTGCAGTTACTGACGAATAACTTTTCTTTAAATGACAGATTTTGAAGTCGCAGTCGTACTCCTTATAAAATTGGTATTTGGGATCATTTTTTATTGTTTTCGGGATACAAGTTGTTTTATCATACTCAGCTGTTCCGAATTGACAGATACATGTATTATTTTCAGAACATTTACCGAACTCAATAACTTTACAGTGAGAATTTTTTTCACAGTGTGAACCCAATGTGCCTGCAATTTTAATTTTTTTATATTAAACATTTGCTTGCTTATATCTTCATAAAAATATAAGATAAATACACGTTATATATGCTTTTTGGAAAGGAAATTTCCTGATCTACAACTTTGCTTCTCACAAAAAATGTGATAAAATCAACGGTTCAAAAGTTACGGGCCTTTAAAACTACTACGCGAGTTCAAAATCTTTAAACGGCCATATCTTTCAAACTATTACATTTACGAGATTTTTATATCAGATCAAAGTTGTTGGAAATCAAATTTCCGTTCCAGTGACCATCTTGAACGTATATTTATTTTGCATATTTAATGAGATATCTCCACTCATTTAATTTTTGAAAAAAAAAAAAAAAAAAAAAATCACATTTTTATTCGAGTAATTACTTATCAGTTTTTTTTAATTACCTTGAGCAATACAAATGTATTTGTATGAACCGACGCCATTTCTCATACATTTGTCATGAGGGCTGCTACATGCAGCTTCTTTAAAGGCGGGCTTACACTATTTTAAAAAAAAAAATTATCATATATTATGAAATGAAAAAAAAAGTTATAAATAATCGTAGTAATAATAAATTACTCACTGCTTGATCTGTTAAAGCAAATTTGCCCGGGAGTTTTACTGATGCAACAAAAGTTGCCAGCACTAATAAAATAAAATAGTTGATGATCATTTTATAAAAATTCAGCTTGGATTGTTTCTATAAAAAATAAAAAAATAATCGATTACTTATCGTAGAAATTTGGGTATTAAATAAAAGTTTAGGCACGGCAGCTACGAGCGCTGCGGGAACCGGAAGGTCGAGGGTTCGAATCCTGAACGTTGAATTTTTTAGAAAAAAAAAAAATAAATAATAAAAAACTTACTTTTAGTAAAGTTATTTATTAATTTTTAATTAACGATTTATTTAAAATGACAATTATATTTTTTATTGTTTATTATTTTAAATGGCCGCGAAGTATTTAAAAATAATAAATTTTATATAATTAATTATTTTTAAAATATTTATAATTGTAAAATAATAGTTAATTACATGTTTAATAATTATTAATTATAAATAATAGACTTGCGCAGTTGACGGCATTTATCAAACAAAATATAAAAATAAATAAATAATTTATAAAATGATTTTTTATTTATCGCTGCCGCGTTAACAAACGTTAATGATATTATTTTTATTTTTTTTCACTTTAATTATCCAAGGATTTGAATAATTCAATTATTTATATTTATTATTTATAAATATTAAAAGTTATTGTCGGTAATAAGCAGCCGGGAATTTATATTTTAAATTACTGATTATTAATTATTGAGGATTTTAAAATTTATAAATTAATAATTTTGTTGGCGGGCGATGTAAGGTAATTATTTTTATTTAAACTCGACAATATTTATTAATTTATGCGTTGCAAGCTCGTGTTATTTATTTATTTTTTAAATTGACCGCGAAATAACCGCCAGCAAATAAAATTCAATTGATCCAGATTTCGACTGAAAAATATCTATTATTATTTCTCGTTCAGTTTAATAAAAGTTGACAACCCAAAAGTATTAAATACCGCGTGACAAAAAATATTTATTATCCTCTTAATAATTAATAATCTAATTAAAAACTATCATAATTATTTTTATTTTATAAATTTCCCTCCATTTTAATTTATCGAAAATCTTAATTTTACTTATTCCCTATCAGAGATACGTGAAAAATTACTCAGACCTTTTTTATTCAGAATTTAATTCTCTACAAAAAAGGTATCTTGTAATTTTTTCATAAACTCAATAGTTACCCCATAATTTTAATTTAAACCCATAAGTAAAAATAAATTCTCCAAAAATCTCACTAAAAATTTCGTATTTCCCTTCGACTTAAAATTCCAGCCAACCCATCAAAGATACGTCAAAAATACACATGACCAATTTTGTAGCTTATTAAATTCTCTAAAAAAAAGGTCTCTTTTATTCTTTCCATAAAACCAATTGTTTCTTCGTAATATCATTTTTAAATTCAAAACTACGCAACTGTTGAAGTAATAAATTAATTCAAGTCGTATATTATTTGTACTCACGTTAATTTTTTCGAGCGTCTTATCCAAACGAAAAGTGACCACGTATTAATTGAAAACTATATTTATACTAATCAAAGTTGCTTTGTCCCTTATCAATTATCAAAATAAGTATAAGAATGCTGACAACAGCAGTTTTTGATTGGTTAAAGCAATCAACAAATTCCTCTAATTATGAAATTTATCGGCGCACTTAGACGCTAATGACTTCTAAAAACCATTAAACCAATGGAAAAATACAATACCGCTCAAATTAAATTATTTTAACAACTATCGTCATTTCAGTTACAAAATTCCATATTTTTATCGCATCTTATCAATCTACTAATGAGTTTATTAATAGTTTCGATCATTTTCAGAAGAAGCATTTTGATAAATCTTACAAAAGTATATTCTAGCGAAACTCCAAAAAAAAATTTTTTTTTTATTTTTAAAAAATGATGTTACTTAAAATTAAATTTTCGAGTTAACTACAGAATTAACATTAAAATATTGCACATAAATTTAATCACAGGTTATATATTTGTTAACTTACCTGAATATTTTAACCATCACACGACAAATGCTAAAATATAACTGCGGAAGTATTAAAATTTACAGAAGTAAATGGCTGATTTTCATGACGTCAGTGCGAGCTAATAAAAAAATAATTATCTATAGGTCGTAATTACAAAAGACATTAGATCTGATGGCTAACGCACAGAAAACTATGAATTTGTTGGAACAAAAGAATTTTTTTTCTCCCTCAAAAATTTACTGCATTCTACATTGAAAACAGAAATTTTCTGTGCCAATAATTTTTTTAGTCTTAAGAATTAGTATATTACACACCGGGGTAGAAAAGTAGGACATTACGCGCATGCGCAATAATCCGAGCCAAAGGTTATAGTCGCAAACGCGCAGAAAGAGATTTTTTACTAGATCTGCGCAGAAAAGTAAATTTCTGACTGTTTCAAAAAAAAATTGCGCATGCGCCATTTTATTATTTTTCTGATAAAAAAAAAACTTTTAGTAGGGTCAGGGTTAGAGGTAACTTTTTTTACTATGAAAAAAGTTGGCACTGATTTTTCTTACATGGAGAAAACGAGTCTTGAAAATATTTTGATATTTGATATATTTAATTAAGAAATACTAATGAAAATCAATGAGTGCATTGTTTTTACTACATTGTATTTATTACTGAATGTATAGTAAAAATGACAAAATACCGTAATTTGAGGTTAATAAAATACTTAGCAATTTTTAAAGTCAAATTAACAATAAATTGATGTGAAAATTTTCCTATAAATTGTCAACTTTTTAAGTGAATTTGCATCCTAATTCGGGTAATAATTTTAGGTCAGATTATAGGGGAGAGGTGCTGCAGTTGTAACAAGAGGCAGTTGTAACACTCAATGAAAAATTATTAAAAAAACTAAAAATTATTATTATTATTTTTTTAACATGTTCAAAATAGTAAATCATTGATTACCCGATGAAAATAGTTTTTGTCTAATCATATATAATTATGCATAATCGTCTATATATCGCGTGCCAAAAGGTAAAAGGGCGTATTGCTACAGGTTAGTAGGGAATTATGCTGAAAGGACGTATAAAAAAATTTTATTTTGCCATTAGCTTTGAAATTTTTCGAAACGCAAAGATCTGCAAAAAAAAAATTTTGGCATCCTTGAACTGAAAGGGCGTATCTCAAGAGCTAAGCCCTTTTACCTTTTGAAAAGTAGTGCCTAAAGGTAAAAGGGCGCATAAAAAAAAATTCTAGTTTTAATACAAAATACTGACAAATAATTTCACAAGACAAGTTAGATGAAAAAACACTCCTCCTACACTTTTTTTTTAATTTATTAAAAATAAAATAACTGAAAAAAAAATAAAATGAAAATATCAAATTTTCAATTGAATAAAAAATTTTCATAACGACTATAAAAAATAAAAATTTATTGACTTTTTCTTTAATCAGTGTTTTGGATTATGGATCCGTCATGAATCAGAATATATGAAAAAAAAAAAAAAATTCAAAGTACGTGCGACAGACACGGAGGAAGAGGGTATAGGAATCGTACCTAAATGAACCGGTTATTTCTGCTTTTTTTTTTTTTTTTAAATTTAGTATAAGAATTTTAAAATACTACTATTATAAACTCTAATAATTAACTGTGAAATAAAATAACATTCATACAATTTGCAGCATTTTTTTTTTTTTTTTTTTTTTTTTTGAGACTTCGGCTAAGCTTTTTAATAAATTTTTTAAAAAAAAAATTTATACGCCCTTTTACCTTTTGGTCACAAAATTTTCAAATTCCTAAAGCTAAAAGGGCGCATAATTAAAGACATACGCCCTTTTACCTTTAGGAAAACAATATGTGATTTTCAAGCGTAGAAAATGTTTACTAATCAATTGGCGATGAAAAAAAAATTTATGCGCCCTTTTACCTTTGCAAAGGTAAAAGGGCGCATACATTGGTATACGCCCTTTTACTTTTTGGCACGCGGTATGATTATATATAATCATGTATGATTATATATAATTTCATATATGATTATATATAATTATATATGATTATATATATAAACATATATAATTATATAAAATTAGACAAAAACTTTTTTCATCGGGTAGATCAAAGTTTCAGTTAAGGTAAATGTCCCAATACCGGAACGACGACGGGTATATGACTGATTTTTATCGTTTTAAAAATATTCAAATAAATTATAAACCAAAATAATTTATTGCATCATATAGAATAGACATTTACCAATTCAAAAATAATAAAATTAGTTCATTTTTCTTAAATTTAATATATAAAAAAAAATTTTTTTCTATGACACCCAAAAGACCCAATACCGGAACGCTGAAATAGCCTTGTCCCAATACAGGAATTTGGTTGTCCTAATACCGGAACAGTAAATAAAATAAGTTATTTTTTACATTTATTAATGGTGAAAGTATTAATAATTATTAATACTATCAGCTAACTTTCTGACAGTTTTTAAGTTTACTATCTTAAAAAAAAACATGGAATCGAAAAAATAAAATTTTTTTTACAACTGCACCTCTTCCCTAAATTAAGCTGTTTACAAATTGTCACAGACAGAAAAGCACAAAAGTGTCGAACATTTGACGAAAATTAAAGGAAACTTTTGTAAAGTAAACTTTTGATAAGAAAACTTTACTATTAGGGTATAAAATAAAATTTCTATTACAACAGTGTGAAAAAGTATCTTTTTGCACATTTTTAAAATTAATTGTCATTGCGCCTTCTATACATATTTTATTTAAATTTTTAAAATTTCAAAAACTGGCCTAAAGTCGCTCAAAAAAATAAAAAATTTACCCTTCTTAAATTATTAATTTTTATTTTCAAATTTTCGCGGCATTTTTACCCTCGGTAAGACAGGAGCTCATTTTTACTGATCGAGGCCTCGGCGCCATCTTGTATCTCGGAATTCCCCCACTCTAGGATTGAACTTTTGGCGCCATCTATTCAAACAATCCCTACTTTCTAGCTTATCAACATTTTAGCTTTAGTTACAGTCTTACTTTAACCGCGAAAGGAACAAAATCTTCTTAATACTTTGACTTCATTATTAAACTAAAAAATTTTTTTTTTAATTTTCGTGCGGTAATATAAAACTATTAATAGAATAACTTAATAAATTAATTAAAGTTAAAAATTAATTTTTTAAAATTAAAAGTAATTAAGAAATTTCATTAAAATTTTGTGGAAAAATTTTATTTCACAATGAATTTATGCAAAATTTATTCCGCAGGTGAGTAAATAATTTTTTATTTGATTTATATAAGACTTTTTTTTAGCACAATGACCTAATTAATTTTTTTATAATTACAGGCAATTGCGCAAGAAATTTTAAAATTATAAGGAATCTATCAACTGGAGGACAAAAGCGGGAAAGTTCTGAAAATTCAAAAGCTAAGACGGGAATTTTGATGGTTAATATGGGGGGTCCTAGTAAACTTGAACAGGTCCAAGAATTTCTCACGAGAATAATTACTGACCGTGATATGATGCAATTACCCATGCAGAGGTAATTTGGGCCATTTTTTTAAATTCTGTCATATTTCGACACTCGAACTTTGCTTGCTTATATCTTTATAAATATATGAGATAATTAAACATTATATACGGTTTTTGGAAAAGAAATTTTCTGGTCTACAACTTTGGTCCTTATAAAAATTTCGATAAAATCAATAGTTCAAAAGTTACAGGCCTTTAAAATTGCCGCGTAACCACTGGAGATTTTGAAATCTTTTAGCGGCCATATCTTCCAAATTATCGAGTTTACAGGATTTTTTTATTAGACCAAAGTTGTAGATCAGAAAATTTCCTTTCCAATGACCTCCTAAGTTGTCTATTTATCTCTGATACTAACTGAGATATCGTCATTTTAAGCAACCGCGAATTTTCGAATGACAAAATAGACTTTTCTTAATTTTTCTTTGGTTCAAAATTTTTTATTATTAACAGTAAATTAGGACCATGGATTGCTAAAATGCGTGCTCCAAAAGTGATGAAAAAGTACAGTGAAATAGGCGGGGGTTCTCCGATATTGAAATGGTCGAATTTGCAAGGGGAATTAATGTGCCAGGAATTGGACAAAATTTCACCAGAATCTGGACCCCATAAACATTATGTTGGATTCCGTTATGCTGATCCTCTGACTGAAGTTGCATTACAACAAATAGAAGCGTAATAATTAATAAAAAAAAAAAAAAAAAAAAAAAAAAAAATTTCTCATGAAATATTTTTTTTTTCAGAGACGGGATCGAACACATGATTATTTTTTCACAGTACCCACATTACAGCTGCGCGACAGCAGGGTCAAGTTTTACTGTAATTTCGGATTATTACAAAAAACGGTAATTTATTATTTAAATAAATTATTATTTATAATTTAAAATAAAAATTTTTAATGATTATTTTTTAGAGGACTTCCAAAAAATATGAAACTGAGTATAATTGATCGGTGGGGAACGCATCCTTTGTTAGCGCAAACAGTAGCTGAGAGAATAAAAGACGAGTTGAAGCATTTTGATGATAAAATAAAAAAAGATGTTATGATACTATTTTCTGCGCACTCGATACCACTGAGAGTACTCAATCGCGGTGACTCTTATCCCAGTGAAATTGCTGCGACGGTTCATATGGTTATGAATGAATTGAATCATTCTAATCCTTATCAAATCGTATGGCAGTCGAAGGTAATTTTTTAAATTTTTATACTGTCTATTTTGTAGAGTTTTTGATGCTGAGTAGAATGAGTACCCACAAGCCTATATTTCAAAAATTTTATTTTTAACCCCAATTTTTTTTTTGTTCAAAAATTTTATTTTTTGAATAAACTAATATTTGCATCTGATAATTTACTCAATGCTGAGTAAAACGAGTACCCACAAGCTGAGGGTTCAATGAAAAAATTTTTGATGCACAAGTTTTCGATATTTTTTTCCAAAATTTTTTTTTTGAAAAACTAGAGTGATATTATTGTAAATCAGTCAATGCTGAGTAAAATGAGTACCCACAAGCCGGGGTTTCAATAAAAAAATTTTTCGATAAAAAAAAATAAAATTTTTTTTTTCGAAATTTTTTTTTTGGAAAATTAGTACAATATTATTGTAAAACATTCATTTCCGAGTAAAATGAGTACCCACAAGCCAGGGTTTCAATAAAAAAATTTTTGATGCACAAGATTTCAACATTTTTTTTCAAAAATTTTTTTTTGAAAAACTAGTGTGATATTATTGTAAATCAGTCAATGCTGAGTAAAATGAGTACCCACAAGCCTATATTTAAACCACAAAATATTTCCAGGTTGGACCACTGCCTTGGCTAGGCCCCGCTACTCACAACTCATTACGAGGCTACGTCAGTCAAGGCAAGAAAAACTTCATCATCGTACCCATTGCCTTCGTAAACGAGCACATCGAGACTCTTCACGAGCTGGACATTCAGTACTGCACTGATCTCGCCCGCGAGGTAAAAAAAAATATTAAAAAAAAAAAACTTTTTGTCTTCGACTAACAAGCATTTAAATTGCAGCTAAAAATCGAGAAAATTCGACGCACTCCTACTCCAAATGACCATCCGCTTTTTATCAAAGCTCTCGCAGATGTCGTGAAAACTCACTTGCATTCAAAGAAAGCGATTTCGCCAAAATTCGTCACTCGATGCCCTCAATGTATAAATGAAAATTGCCAGCCATGTAAAACTTGGTTCGCTCAAAATTGCAGAATGTGATAATTTTCAAAAAAATTTTTTTTTAATTTTCCATCAAAAAAATAAAAAGAAATTTTTTTCCAAAATTCTTTAGTCAATTATTTAAAATCAAAATATCTTCTAAACTATTAAATTTACACCAAAATTCATGAGGACCTTTTTTGTAGGAAATTAAATTTCCTACAGATTTGTTCTTTACACTTTTTTTGTATCTCCAATAGTTTCGCCATAAATAGAATTCCAAAATTAAAGTATAAAAAAAAATTGCCAGTTAATTAATAAAATTATTATTTTTTTAATTAATTAGACACTAATTTTTTTAAATACAATATTTGTAACAGACTGTCCAACTTTACCCCCAAATTTAATCGCCGGAGCCTCCAAAATTTTTTCCACTTTGAATCCTAAAAAATTTATTTTTATTTTTTAAAATTTTAATTAATAATTTAATTAATTAATTAATTATAATTACCGCTAAAATGTTGTATTAGTTCGTCTTTAGTCCAATTGCAAGACGAAATAATTAAATAACCATTGTCCATTAATAAATCCCACACATTAGTTTTGTATTTCCCGCGCTGACGGTGCCGGTCATCGGGATTCAAACTGACCGCGTCGTAAGTTCCTTTGTCGTGAATTAATTTGAAACTCCGAGGCTTCAAAAAATTTTTGTCCTTTCCATCCCCGGAGTCTAGATCTTGCAAAATGTCACAGACTTCTATCCTAGTGGCTAGATCGTCGAGAACTATTTTGTTTTCTTTTAAAATATTTCGCGCCAATTCCACGGCCTTTGGGGAATAATCGACTCCTAGTAAATTTTTGAACCCGTTTTCATAAAGTTTCAGTAAAGTCCAGCCATTACCACACCCGAGATCTATTATTGGATCAGATTTTGAAATATTTAATTCTTCTATGCATCTGAAAATTCAAATTTTATTTAAATTTTAAATCTCCCGCCATTTTTTATAAATAATTAATAAACTTAAAATTATAATTAAATTAATCGGAAATTTCTGTAGAAGACAAAATCTTAAAGTTTTTTTGTACGCGAATTAACTGTATGTTAATTTTTATATCGTGACTCTGATCTCATTAAAATTAATTATAAGAAGACACAAAATTTTTTTATGGAAAAATGATCATCTTACTTGAGTTCTCGAACAAATTTCCTTTCAAACGAGTACCCACAAGCCCTAGTTCTAATTTTGATTTTTTCAACTTCTTCTATGAGGGCCATCTTGCCTCGGATTTTTTATCATCCGAAATATATCGATGTGGGTACTCAAACTTTAGGAAATTTGCTCTAGAACTCAACTCCACTCATTACTAATCTCTCAGTTTAAAAAAAAAAAAAAACTCAAGAGTTTAATTTTATGATAGATTGTAACATTAATTTTAATTACAATAGATTAATTTTACAGTTTCTATTTATACACAAGAGTTTAAAATATCAATCTTTATGTGCAAGGCTAATTTTTTATAATTATTCAGTTTTTATATACTAAATTTGTGGCTTTTCATGGTTCAAACTCTTTTTTGCCAAGTGTCCAGATAAATAAAATTATCGATATCATTCAAATTAAATTTAAATTACGCGGGAAAAAAAAACGCTCGTGTTTATTTTCTTTAAATAAATTAATATTTTAATTATTCTCCCACTTAATTATACATCAATCCCACTCAATATATATTTATATATATTTACATATATATAGCTATCGTCTATATTATTAAGAGAGAATAAAAAAAATAAAGTCCATGGGATGTCTTTGCGATAATAAAAATAAAAAAAATGAAATTTGGTATCAGCGAAACGGTCTCGAGTTAAATTTGTGCCTTTTGATAGTTTCAGATCTTTTACGCGATCGCCAGTTCAATGTCGAGACGTTTTATAAATAATTATTAATATATATATAAATTAACCGACAAAAGATGTCGCTGGGATTTTATAAAATTAGTGAGATAAAAATAAATAAATATTTGTAGATCATACAGTTAATTTCCGAGCGTCAATTAAAGACATCAGCCCTTGGGTGAACCCTCAGAATTAAATGACTTTTGTCGTGTCTTAATCGCAGTTTATATATTTTATAAATGAAATATATCAGACGACTAATAAAAAAAATTTCACCGTTGATTTTTTTTTCGAACCCCATGATTATAAAATTATCGAAATCAATAAGTCTGGGTATCAATTACCCAATTCATCTTATCAAACTTCAATGATAATAAAAATAAATAAAATATTCGAGTCAATTAGTAAGATTTTAATTAACAATTAAATTTTAATACGATTATGGGTAAATTTCTTAAAGTAAAAAAAAAATAATTTAATTACTTGATTAATTTAAATGCATTATTTTTTCCAAACCAAATTTCTCCAACATCTCCATACTCCTGAAAATTATTTATTTCTTCGTCATAAATTTTCTCCCAACTGCAAATAAAAAAAATAAAATATATAAAATACATGACAACAAACGAACATAACCTACTTAACTTTTTAAAATTAAGTAGATTGCAATTGACAAAAATTACTCACTGTTCCAAAGTTCCCAGTTCCGATTCATTCAATTCCTCAGTATCGGACATTTTATTTTTAATTATCAAATTAATTAATTATTCAAATATTTAAATATTCAAAAATTTGTGTCATCGAGACCCGCGAAACTCCAAAAAAAATTTTAGAATGGGAAAAAAACGTGGAGAAACTACTGCGCATGCGCAGCTAAATTCAAACCGTCAGTTTCTTACTGCGCAGGTTTTCTGTCTCAGTCAAACTCGGTGCCATTACAGTGACTGACATTACGTCTAGCTTGCAGTTAAATAAATAATTAATTACTTTTACAATCAAATTAATTAAAACAATTAAATTTTAATGTTTTTTTGGATACGAGCAGTATTTTTGAATAATAATTTACAAAGTGTTTAAATTTAAAACGCGTAAATAATTAATTATTTCATTTAATCCGGTCATTTTTTCTATTGTCAGGATATCGGGGCTAGTAATTAATTAAAAAGTCGCGGAATTTAAGTTAATTAACTTTTTGTTTTTTACAAAAAGTGTTTAAAAATTGTGAGTGATTAGTGCAGTTGTGAATTTTTTTTTTTTTAAGTGATTTGAGTGAAAGTAATCAGTGTCATTGCAGTGGGTGTCAGAAAATTTTTTTCCGAAAAATTTGAAGTTTCATGCGAATAATTTTTTTTTTTTTAAATTAAAAAATTTTCTGTTGTCTGTTACTTTAAAATTTAATTAAAAATTTTTTGCCGCCATTTTGAAACATTCAAGCTTGAGATTAATCAAAGACCAGAAATGTAAGTTTTTTTTTTTATTTCATTTCGAAAAATTTGTAATTTTTGGTAAGCGAATATTTTTTTTTTTAATTTTCTGTTGTTTGTTAATTCAAAATTTTTTGGCGCCATTTTTAAAATTTCATTGATTTTTTTTTAATTTCCTGTTATTTGTTACTTTAAATTTTAATTAACAAATATTTTGGCGCCATTTTTAAAAATTCAAACTTCAGATTAATTGAAGACCAAAAATGTAAGTTTTTTTTTTTATTTTATTTGATAAATTTTGTCAAAAAATTTATAATTTTCGGTAAGAAAATAATTTATTTTTTTTTTTTCAATTTTTTGTTGTCTAATACTTCAAATTTTAATTCAAAATTTTTTGGTGCCATTTTCAAAAATTCAAACTCGCGATTAACCGAAAACCAAAAAGTAATTTTTTTTTTATTTTTTTTTTAAAAAATTAAAAATAAAATTTGGCGGGAAAAATATTTTTTTAAAAAATCAATTTTTTTTTGCTGATGGTAAAAATTTTCGATACCGACTAAATAAAGAAAATTTTCTGACCAGCGATCGTTAAAATAAAACACAAAGTTACCGACTGCTGACCAATGACGTCATAAAATTGTGACGTCAAAAAATCAAAATTTTTGAATCTCGATCATGCGAAATTTGAATTTTTTTTTCACTATAAAATCATTCGAAAATTTTCTTTGCAAAAAAAAATTTTTTGTTTAACAAAAAATAAGTAGAAAAAAAATCTGACGGAACTCAATCAGACGTCGGAAATTGAATAAAATTTCGTGTTACGATTTCCTGATTCCTGATTAAATTTCAATTCCCAGTTTAAAAATCCTGTGAAAATTTATATGTAAAGTCAGTAAAAGTAGAAAATAAATAGACTGATTTTCATATTAATTTATTATTTGACAATTAATATGAATAATTATTGAGGATATGGATAAAAAATGATAGCAAGTAATCATTGATTTTTTGGAGTTCGTTACCTTAATTTGAATTTGGCAAACGTCCAACTAGACAGCCACTATATAATACTGTCCCTAAGTCCTGACTAGCATTGGTGATGAACTGCTGAATGTCTAACTAGGATCGGCAGATAACTAATGACTGACATCTAGATCGGTAACGAGCTTAATTTAGCTTTTACCCGTTTTCTGTTGACATTTGAATTAACTCTTGACTTTTTGCATTTAAATAATTTTATGTACACATACATATATATAAAATATCATACGGTTTCGAATGAATACCCACATGCTATATTTTTATTTTTCAAGATATATCGAATATATTTATATATATATATATAGATATATATATTGATATGGACATATATATTTATACTTATATGTATAGACGGATAGAAAATTTGATACGCTTTCAAATGAGTACCCACATGATATATTTATATTTTTCAGAATATATGTGAATATATTTATAAATATATATATATTGAAATAGACATATATATTTATGGTTATATGTATAGACGGATGGAAAATTTGATACGCTTTCAAATGAGTACCCACATGATATATCTATATGTTAAGATATATATGAATATATTTATATATATTGAAATATATGTATAAATTATAATATATTGAGATTATATATATCATGTAGGTATTCATTTGAAAGAGCAAGACTTCTGGAACTTTTTTATGGAATTTGCACATATATTCATAAATATATGAATATATATTTTATATACTTTTATATATATATAAACATATATATTTATATTTATATCAGTATAGACGGACAGGAAATTTGATACGCTTTCAAATGAGTACCCACATGATATATCTATATGTTAAGATATATATGAATATATTTATATATATTGAAATATATGTATAAATTATAATATATTGAGATTATATATATCATATAGGTATTAATTTGAAAGAGCAAGACTTCTGGAACTTTTTTATGGAATTTGCACATATATTCATAAATATATGAATATATATTTTATATACTTTTATATATATATAAACATATATATTTATATTTATATCAGTATAGACGGACAGGAAATTTGATACGCTTTCAAATGAGTACCCACATGATATATCTATATGTTAAGATATATATGAATATATTTATATATATTGAAATATATGTATAAATTATCAAATATTGAAATTGTATATATCATGTAGGTATTCATTTGAAAGAGCACGACTTCTGAAACATTTTTATGGAATTTGCACATATATTCATAAATATATGAATATATATTTTATATACTTTTATATATATATAAACATATATATTTATATTTATATCAGTATAGACGGACAGGAAATTTGATACGCTTTCAAATGAGTACCCACATGATATATCTATATGTTAAGATATATATGAATATATTTATATATATTGAAATATATGTATAAATTATAATATATTGAGATTAAATATATCATGTAGGTATTCATATGAAAGGGCACAACATCTAGAACTTTTCTATGAAATTTGCACTTATATATTCATAAATATATATTTTTATATATTTATATGCGTATATATATGTATATTTATGGACTTATATATAATTTATATATTAATGAAAAAAAATTTATCATCTGGGTACTCATTTTAAAGAGCATGTAATTACCTACATATATATATATATATTTTTTTTTTCTAAAAAAAAAAACTTATATTCCAGTAGCCGAAAAAAAAAAATTTCTTATCTTAAATTACCGCAAAATATATAAATAATTAAAATCTAATTAAGGCATTCCGCGGTAATTTAAAAGATAGCGCTCGTACAGGACAACATATTTTAACTGATAAAGGCTAATGCACTCAATTTGTATTACGAGTATGTAATACATGTCAGTTAATAGATAATACGTATGTCTGATTTTAAATAAACATGATTAAATATATATATAAATATAAATATCATACATTTATGCAGGAAATCATCCGAAAAATGATTTTTACCTACGTTTCTTTAAATATCTCAAAATCTATCATAGATAACCATACATTGTTTATGGTCATTGGAAAGGTTATTAAATTCTCTATAACTTTTGTCTCATAAAAAAATGCCATAGGACCGATAGTTTAAAAGTTACAGCCCTTTGAAGGTCGGAAAAAAAATTTTCAGTTTCAAATTTTTTAAAAAAACGCGGCATTGTTCTAACCGCCATAACTTTTTAAAAATTAACTTTAGACCAATTATCATAAGAAACACAATTCTTAGTCAGTAAATTTCCTTTCCAAAAACCTACCATAACATCTGATTATCTCTTTTAGTTTCTGAGATATGAGATCTGGAAAAATAAATTTACTGGAATAAAAAAAATTTTTTTTTTACTTTTGAATTTAAAAAAAAAAAAATTATAGATAGTAATAGTGCGTGGGAGACACTCGCGAATTATTGAACGCGTGACTGAAAACATTTTATATAATTTTATTTTATCATTTATTTTTAACCCTTATCACTTTTTTCCTCTTTATCTTTATCTGAATTTTTTTTTAACGCTGGCATAAAATACAACCTGGAATTTTAATAAGAGCCCACCATTGTAGCTCGTTCCCACAGATCCAACGTCTGAGACAATATTTATTTTTTTTTTTTTGAATTTTGAAAAAAAAAAAAAAAATTGACAATTATTTTTATATTTTTTACTAGGCTCTAAATCCATTGTAAAAAATTTTATTATGTAACCTACGGTTACAGTTAAATTTATTTTCTCTGCTTCCGCTTTTCGTTTTCATTTAAAATCTTTAGACCTAAATTCTCAATAATGGATAATAGAACTCAAATAAATTTACTACTATCCTAGTTTATTTATTTTTTTTTTTTTTTAGACCCAAGTCCATTCTTTGAGACTTCTTGTGTCCATTTACCGGGACATAGGTCAAAGGACCGTTATATATATATTTTTGTGACGTGAAATTTACAATTATTTATATAAATATATATATATATATATATATATATATATATATATATATATATTTATATATATGTATATATGTTAGAAATTACGCGCTCTTTAAAATGAGTACCCACATGACATATTTTTATCAATAATATGTTTGTCATATATATATAAATATATATATTCATAAAATATATGCAAATATCGTAAAAAAAATTATAGGTTTCATACCTTTTTATATGAATACCTGCGCGATATATTTAATCGCAATATTTTATAATTTATACATATATTTTAATATTTATATATATATATATATATATATATATATATATTTATATATATATATATATATATATATATATATATATATATATATGTATATATGTTAGAAATTATGCGCTCTTTAATATGAGTACCCACATGACATATTTTTATCAATAATATATTTGTCATATATATAAATATATATATTCATAAAAATATGTGCAAATATCTTAAATAAATTCTAGGTTTCATACCTTTTTATATGAATACCTGCGTGATATATTTAATCGCAATATTTTATAATTTATACATATATTTTAATATTTATATATATATATATATATATATATATATCTATATATAAAAGTTGTAAAATATATCATGTGGGTACTCATAAAATTCTAGGATTTATGCCCTATCAGATGAATACCTACATGATATATTTATTCTAATTATTTTATAATAAATATATCAATATATATATATAGATATATAATATATATATATATTTCTTAAAAAATATAAATATAGCGTGTTGGTACTCATTCGAAAGCGTATTAAATTTTCTTTACATCTATATTAATATAAATTTATATACAGTATACAATAAATATATATAACTATATATATATATATATATTCAACAAAGCAAATTTATTGTAAATCACGACAATAGTATTATTTATATTTACTAACCGATTTATCTGTCGAATATATATGTGTATATAAAGTATAAAAAGACCCTAATGTGTTTTCAATCACCGCAGGGATTAAATTTACCCAGTTCAGTAAATAGATAAATATAGAGAGGAAATTTTGTAGTTTGATTTAGATTTACCCAGTCAATACCCTCTTAATTTAACAAAGAAATTGATTGAGTATATACAAACATTTATACATGTATATATACTTATATACTTAAAAAAAAATTTTATTGAATTGATCGATTTATTAAATCATGAGAATTTCATAAATTTATATATCAAAAGTGATAAATTTCGAAAAAAATGATTAAATTATTACTTACCTAAATTTTTCTCCTTATTTTTTATATGAAAACACTAAATTGAAAAAAAAAAAAAAAAAATTCGATCAATCGATTTTTTGAATTCGATTTATCGATATGACGTTTTTATCAATTAATCTTTAATTACAATCGATCAATAGATTATTAATTTTTTTAAAAATAATAATAATTAATCGAGCACCCTCTTCGATATATCGATTATTTCTATCGATATATCGATGTACTGTTCCGATAATTCGATTAAAATTCATTTGATACAACAATAATTTAATTCAGTGTATGAAATTGATATCGATATATCGATTACCTTTTTCGATACATCGAAACTACTTCGATAAATCGATTACTTCTTTCGATATATCGTTCCTATCCTTCAATATTTCGATACAACTCCGATATATCGACTCCCTCTTTCGATATATCGATATATATTTCGGTATATCGATATATATTTCGATATATCGATATATATTTCGATATATCGATATATGTTTCGATATATTGATATATATTTCGATATATCGATATATATTCCGATATATCGATATCTCTTTCGATATATCGATTACCTTTTTCGATATATCGATATATATTTCGATATATCGATATCTCTTTCGATTTATTGATATCTCTTCGATATATCGATACCTCTTTCGATATATTGATCGGAAAAATTTTGATTTTCTTAAATTTTTTTATAATTACAAAAAAAAAATTTAAAAAAAAAAAAAAAAAAAAAAAAAGATTTTAGTAATTTTGAAAAATTAAAACTTAGGGCAGGTAAAAATAAAAGTCAAAATTTATAGCAGTGTATGAGCGTGTATTTGACAGTGTTATTTTTTTTTTTTAATCATCATCATTTTTTATTCAAATTTAATATTCATTTCCATTCACTTTTCTCATATATATTTATATATTTAAATATAATAGCGGCACACTTAATTTTATTTCCATCATCATTTAATTATTATTATTATTATTATAAATAATTTTTTTAATTATTTTGGAATGTAGATTTTTTTATTTTTTAAATTCATTTATTTATTTTATTTTATTTATTTATTTATTAATTATTGCTAGTCCTTGGACGTACCGTCAACTCAACAACAAATTGATTAAAAAAAATAGTTAAATTAAAAATAATAAATAATGAAAATATTTATAAGTAACTGGCCGATTTATTTATTTATTTTTTTTTTTAATTAATTAATAAATAATACAATTTTAATATATATTTTTATTGTCAATTAACTGAGTACGTCCATTAACATTAACATGAATTTTATTTATATTAATATTAATTAATTATTATTTTGTGTGCCTAATTAAGTATTAAATATCTTACAATACACATCTTTTATATATTTCATATATTTATATTTTATTTTTTTTATTAATAATTAATATTAATGAAATTATTGTTTTCAATGTTATTTTCTATCTAAGGGTAGTCAGATTATTTTTTTTTAGTCCACGTTTAAATTTTCAAAATTTTATCAAAACTTTTTTTTCTCATTCATATAAATATTCACCAAAAGTATGTCTTGTTGGTACTCATTCTTCCGGAAATTTTCTCCTCTACAACTTTGCTCCTCATAAAAATTTCGATCAGACTAACGGTTTACCCAGAAACGTCACCTTCACTCTCCTGTGAATCCGGAAACCGTGACCCGAGTTTCTAACTCGGAAACTATTGAGTCTAGAGAAATTTTCATGAGGACCAAAATTGTAGAGGAGTTAATTTCCGGTGGAAAGAGTACCAACATGACCTACTTACCCCCGTTTGTTTATAGACGATTTTAAAATTCGATAAAAATCGTCAACAATTTTTTTTTTAATTATTTCAGGCCTCTTGAGATTATTTATATTTATATTTTTATTTATATATATTTATATATTTTGTTTTTATTATATATATTTTTAATTTAATACAACTGCCGACTTTGAAATAAAAATCGGAGCGACATACAAAAAATGAGTTTATTTTATTATCATTATTATTATATATTTTGTTGTTCAGGGTGGCGTATAATACCATTGTTACAATTACACATTATATTAGTTGTCCGTTATTAAATAATAAGCGTCGAATTACGTTTTTTTTTTATTTTTTTTAAATATTTTTTTATTTATTATTTTATTATAATAATAATATTTATTAAGAATAGTCAGTTAGTAATAACTATTTATTTAATTACTTCTCACTACAGCATACATGTTACATCGCGAAGCCCAGTCGTTAATTTTTATTTATTATTTTTTTTAAATAAATTTTATTTTTAACTACGCCATTTTATTATAAACGGAATTTCATTTTTTTCAGGTTTTTAATAAAATTAAATTTTATTATCTGTAGTTCTATACGTTTTGTAAAAAAAAACCGAAATTTTATCGGTAACTAAATTTTTTTCATATATTTCATATATTTATATTTATCAAAAGTATATCTTGTTGGTACTCATTCTTCCGGAAATTTTCTCCTCTACAACTTTGCTCCTTATAAAAATTTCAATGCGACTGACGGTTTACCCAGAAATCTCACTTTTATTCTCCTGTGAATCTTAAAACTATGACCCAAGTTTCTAACTCAGAAACTATTGACTCTAGAGTAATTTTTATAAGGACCAAAATTGTAGAGGAGCAAATTTCCGGTCGAAAGAGTACCCTCATGACCCACAAAAAAAAAAAATTTAACTTTGGAAAAAAAAAAAAATTCCGTTTTTGTTTGACCAGATAAAAAAAGCGATTTTCTCGTTGAGTCGCCACCTAAACACTAAAATCTAGTAATACAGTCTGCATTAGCTTTTATTATTTATTATTTAAACTTCAACTTCATAAAATTACATTTTATAATAATAATAATAATTATTATTATTATTATTTAAAATTAATAATAATATTAATAATAAAGGTTAATAATAATTAATTAATTAATTAATATTTTACACACAATCGTACTAAAAAATCACTCACATCATTTATTTATTTAATGACAAAATTCATTCGTCAATAGAAAAATGAATAAAAAATACTTTGGGAAAAACTTTTTTTGCATTTAAATTTCGCGCCTTTTAAATTTTTTAAAATTTCGCGCCATTCGAATTTTTCAAATTTTGAATTTCGCGCTATTTAAATTTTTCAAAGTTCGCGCGATTCAAATTTTAAATTTCAAAATTCCCGCCATTTAAATTTAAAAATTCCCGCCAATTATTTTCAAACAACCGGCGCCATTTTAATTTATACTGACGCCGCCATTTTGTCGTGACCAAAAAAATCATCAATTTTAATGCAAAAAAAGCTCTTATTACGTAATAATCAGCACGAATACACGCTCAGCGACATAAAATCACTCACAACAATTACATTCTAAAAAAACTACGAGGCTTTATTGCGTAAATACTTAAATAAAAAAAAAAAAACCTAATAAAATTTGCGTGTGAAACCGGCACTTCGGATTTATAAAAAAAAGAGGCAGTCTTGATCATATTTAATAATAATTAATAATTAATAATAATAAAAAATTAATTTAAAAAAAAAAAAAAATTAATACTTGGTCGCATTAAGTAGAACACGATGCCGTCTACTGCGCGTCGGCTCGCCCGATTTCACACGACTCGTATGTCGATGGCGATGGCTCTGCTCGGGACTCGCCGAGTCTTGGAGATGATTTTTTTTACGGCCCGCGTGTCGCGACACCTCGCGGTGGGGATTTTTTTTTCGCTGATAGGTTATGGTATCCCGCTCTAAGAGAAATTTCTTCTGTCTCTCGAGCAGAAACTCCTGGGGATCGAGATCGAAGGCTATGGGATCGGCCCGTAGAAATTGATCGGGATTTTTTTCAAACAAGTCGAGAGGTCGCGACATATCGTGCTGAGGGTAATGATCTATTTCTAATTGTTGATTTAGTCGCTCGGTGTCGGTAAGTAAGGGCGCGATTTGCCGTCGCGGTAAATTTTGTTTTAGTGATTTTTGCTCATGGGATTTACGGTTTTTCTCTGCTCGCGGTTTATTTCGCGGTTGTTGGGGCTGCTGGTCCTGTTGTTCTTGACTGTCGTTGCTGTTGTTGTTGTGATGATTATGATGCTTTCTGTGAACTTCGCGGACGCGCGTGTTGCCAGTCATCCAGTCGTTGTGGTCGTTGATACTGAAGCTGGGATTGTATTTCATGAAATTGTAGCATTCGGCTCGAGCACGTTGTCCTTTTATTGGTTTACCGAATTTATTAAACCCGAGGTATTTTGTCTCGTCGACGGCGCTGCGGTACCTCAAGTAGGGCCCGTTGTATGTTTCGTAAAACTGGCACATTTCGTCACGTTGTTTTTTAGGCTGTAACAAAATTTAGGTTTTTTTTAAATTTGAATTTCGCGGGCTTTTACTCCATCGATTTTGTAATCGATTGAATAGACGGTGTATCGATCGATGATAAATCGATACATCGATTTAAAATTTTAGTATCGATTGTAAATTTTAGATATCGATTCGATAATCGATAAATCAATTCGATAATTGACGAATCGATTGTAAATTCTCGATATTAATTTAAAAATCGAGATGTCGACTTTTAATCGAGATATCGATTTAGAATTCTAGGTATCGATAATAAATACTTAATATCGATTAAATATCGCGATATCGATTCAAAATTTTAGGTATCAATTAAAAACTCGAGATATCGATTTAAAAAATCGATATATCGAATAGAAACTCTTAATATCGAATTATAATGTCTTATAACGATTTTACAATCGAGCGGCCGATTTAAAAAACCGATATATCGATCCCATAATCGAGATATCGATTCCACAATCGAGATATCGATTAAAAAGTCGATATATCGATAGGAAATTATCAGTATCGATTTATACATTATCTCGATTTCACAATCGAAGTGTCGATTCAAAAAATTGAGATATCGATCTTATTATCGAGATATCGATTTTAAAAATCGTTATATCGATAGGAAAATTTTTAAAATCGATTTAAAATTTTTTATATCGATTTCCGATCGAGTGGCCGACTTAAAAAATCGAGATATTGAATACAACGTCGAGATATCGATTCCATAATCGAGCTATCGATCTTATAATCGATATATCGATTAAAAATTATCAATATTGATTTATAATTTTTTATATTAATTTCCGATCAAATGGCCGATTTAAAAAATCGAGATATCGAATTCACAATCGAGATATCGAATTCACAATCGAGATATTGACTACAAAAATCGAGATATCGAATTCACAATCGAGATATCGAATTCACAATAGAGATATCGATTACAAAAATCGAGATATCGATTCCACAATCGATATATCGATATCACAATCGAGATATCGATTCCACAATCGAGATATTTAAAAAATCGATATATCGATATGAAATTCTTAATTTCGATTAAAAACTCGAGATATCGATTTAAAATCATAGATATCGATTCAATAGTCTCGATATCGATTAAAAATTAAAAAAAAAAAAAACTCACCAATGCAATTGGTTTCCAACGTTTATTAAAACAAATAAACCGTTGCGATTTTTCAGCGAAGATGTACAACTTCCTACTGAAGTCATCCGATTGCGTTGTAAGTTTTTCTGTAACAAAAAATAATCTCCTCATTCCCATTCCGAATACTTTTTATTTATCAGTCTCCTACTTAAATATTTTTTTTATTTATTTTATTTAGTAATTCTAAAATTATGAGGAATTCGGTAAATATAGATTTTTTTTTCGGTTGACCGGGTTGGCTGGGACTCACCGACCCGGAAGTGTCTCGTAAGATGGCCGTGATGGTAATAAGTGCGAATGGTTTAAGTGTAATTCCGAGAAAACGATATTTTATGGCGTAAGAGAATAAAAGATTGTGCGAGCCAGCAGACCGAGGCTCGATGCCACTCCATACCTGTGTTACTACCATGTGCTAATGAAGGAGACACAGACTCTGTGTACTTAACTACTTAACACTCATCTTCAAGACCTTTTTCCTCCTTACTAAAAAATCTTTATAAAAATATTAACATTTACAAACTAACATAGATAAATCTTTAAGCATTCGTTTTAAATACGACACCGGTCATATTTAGATTTTTATATATTAGATATACTTGTTATTGATAAATATGTACTTAGTTATATAAATAATTAATCATTAGTTAATTACTTGAGAAATTTAATAATAGAATGAAAGTTTTAGCTCTGTAACTACAGGCGCCGCGGCAACTGGACGGTCGAGGGTTCGAATCCCGAGCGTTGAATTTTTTAGAAAAAAAAAAGAAAAAAATAAAAAAAAAAAAAAAATAAAAAAAAAAATAAAAAACTTACTTTTAGTAAAGTTATTTATTAATTTTTAATTAATGATTTATTTAAAATGACAATTATATTTTTTATTGTTTATTATTTTAAATGGGCGCGAAATATTTAAAAATAATAAATTTTAAATAATCAATTATTTTTAAAATATTTATAATTGTAAAATAATAGTTAATTACATGTTTAATAATTATTAATTATAAATAATAGACTTGCGCAGTTGACGGCATTTATCAAACGAAATATAAAAATAAATAAATAATTTATAAAATGATTTTTTAATTATTGCTGTCGCGTTAACAAACGTTAATAATATTATTTTTATTTTTTTTTTACTTTAATTATCCAAGGATTTGAATAATTCAATTATTTATATTTATTATTTATAAATATTAAAAGTTATTGTCGGTAATTAGCAGCCGGGAATTTATATTTTAAATTACTGATTATTAATTATTGAGGATTTTAAAATTTATAAATTAATAATTTTGTTGGCGGGCGATGTAAGGTAATTATTTTTATTTAAACTCGACAATATTTATTAATTTATGCGTTGCAAGCTCGTGTTATTTATTTATTTTTTAAACTGACCGCGAAATAACCGCCAGCAAATAAAATTCAATTGATCCAGATTTCGACTGAAAAATATCTATTATTATTTCTCGTTCAGTTTAATAAAAGTTGACAACCCAAAAGTATTAAATACCGTGTGACAAAAAATATTTATTATCCTCTTAATAATTAATAATCTAATTAAAAATTATCATAATTATTTTTATTTTAAATTTCCCTCCATTTTAATTCATCGAAAATCGTAATTTTACTTATTCCCTATCAGAGATACGTGAAAAATTACTCAGACCTTTTTTATTTAGAATTTAATTCTCTACAAAAAAGGTATCTTGTAATTTTTTCATAAACTCAATAGTTACCCCATAATTTTAATTTAAACCCATAAGCAAAAATAAATTCTCCAAAAATCTCACTAAAAATTTCGTATTTCCCTTCGACTTAAAATTCCAGCCAACCCATCAAAGATACGTCAAAAATTTATAGAAACAATTTTGTAGCTCATTAAATTTTCTACAAAAAAGGTCTCAATCACCTTTTACCCAAACTCAACAATTCCCACAGAATTTTAATTAAAACCCATAACAGTAATTAATAATACGAAAAATTTCACAAGAAATTTTTAATTTATAAATTTAATTGACATTCGAATTAAATGCTCGTCCGGTTAAATATCCTCGTGCGACAAGTAGCCGATGTCACTTTTAATAAATTTAATTGCAGCATTAATATACACGAGCACTTTGTCGGTGCCCCGAGGCGCACTGACAATTTTATAAACTAATTTATTGTTTATAAAATAAAATAAATAATCATAAAGGCCGGGAATGTTTGAGTGCAATTGCATTTACTAGTCGATAGATCTTCATACCGACAGATTAATTTTAAAAATATACATATATTTATATATATTTTCTCCTTTATTTATATTTTTTTCCCGACCACTTTTATTGAGACCGAGTGGGGATCAATGGGCTGGAGTGGGGGAGGGTAAATTTTTAATGCAAACGGTTTGTTAATGATCGAATGAGAGGAGAGAAGGGGGGGGGGAAGAGAGTCGAGGGCTAGTTGTGTTGGAAGGTACGCGATCGCAAGGTCCGTCTTTTGCGGATGGAGAAGATTAGAGAGTAAGACCACAAATGAATTAAAAGCCAATTTTAATCAAAAGCGAGCACCGGCTTTTAGCCGCAGATTATCCCGCGTATGGATAATAGGTTTTGGGAGGGGCTATTATGACTGGTGGGAGCCTGATCTTTTGGAGTCAGGTCACATGTAATCTGTTATATAAAATGTATTTGTAATATATAATGTATCGATAATATTTTATTATTATTTTTGGTTTGGGTTTTCGCTTTGAAAACTAATCACTGATAATTTTTTTTTAAATTGGGACAGTCGACTTCGAGTTCGATATATCGATTTTTGCTAATCGATTATTCGTTCGAGATATTTATTTTTTTTATAGATCGGTTTGTAGAATATATCGATTCAAAGATTGAAAGATCGATTTATAGTACTTTAGATCGACTAATAGTTTAATAGTGATTTGATAGTTCCATAGATCGATTTATAATTTAGTAGATCGATTTACAATTCCTTAAATCGATTAATAGTTCCTTAGATCGATTGATAGTTCCATAGATCGATTGATAGTTCAATAGATCGATTTTTAGTTTAATAAATCGATTTATAGTTCCATAAATCGATTGGTAGTACTTTAGATCGATCAATAGTTTTATAGTGGTTTAATACTTACAAAAATCGATTGATAGTTCCATAGATCGATTAATAGTTCCATAAATCGATTTATAGTTCCATAAATCGATTGGTAGTACTTTAGATCGATCAATAGTTTTATAGTGGTTTAATAGTTTCATAAATCGATTTATAGTTCCATAGATCAATTGATAGTTTCATAAATCGATTGATAGTTCCATAAATCGATTGATCGTACTTTAGATCGATCAATAGTTTTATAGAGGTTTAATAGTTCCATAAATCGATTTATAGTTCCATAGATCAATTGATAGTTTCATAAATCGATTGATAGTTTCATAAATCGATTGATAGTTCCATAAATCGATTGATAGTACTTTAGATCGATCAATAGTTTTATAGTGGTTTAATAGTTCCATAAATCGATTTATAGTTCCATAGATCAATTGATAGTTTCATAAATCGATTGATAGTACTTTAGATCGATCAATAGTTTTATAGTGGTTTAATACTTACATAAATCGATTGATAGTTCCATAGATCAATTGATAGTTTCATAAATCGATTGATAGTTTCATAAATCGATTGATAGTACTTTAGATCGATCAATAGTTTTATAGTGGTTTAATAGTTCCATAAATCGATTTATAGTTCCATAGATCAATTGATAGTTTCATAAATCGATTGATAGTACTTTAGATCGATCAATAGTTTTATAGTGGTTTAATACTTACATAAATCGATTTATAGTTCCATAGATCAATTGATAGTTTCATAAATCGATTGATAGTTTCATAAATCGATTGATAGTTTCATAAATCGATTGATAGTACTTTAGATCGATCAATAGTTTTATAGTGGTTTAATAGTTCCATAAATCGATTGATAGTTCCATAGATCGATCGATAGTTTCATAAATCGATTGATAGTTCCATAAATCGATTTATAGTTCCATAGATCGATTAATAGTTCTATAGATCGATTGATAGTTCCATAGATCGATTGATAGTTTTATAAATCGATTGATAGTTCCATAGATCAATCGATAGTTTCATAAATCGATTTATAGTTCCATAGATCGATTAATAGTTCCTTAGATCGATTAATAGTTCCATCGATCGATTGATAGTTCCATAGATCAATATGTAGTTCCTGATCAACTGACAGTTTCTACATTCGATTAATAGTTCCAAAAGTCATTCTATTCAAAATAAAAATAAAAATCTTAAATTTCAACCGTAAAAATTCGTTAAAAAATTCTCTAAAAAAACCTATAATTCCCAATTTAAAAATTCTCTACATGTCTCAAGCAAAATACGAATGAGGACCACTGTCTAAATCTCTCAGAAAAGTAACTCCATGACCCTATCATTAACACCTAAACGAATACAACTTTTTTCTATATTCCTTTTTCATCCTTTTACAAATATATCTCATGAAATAGCTATCCGTAATCCATACCGACTTATTCTTTTCATTATCCATCAGTTTGTCTACCTCACCTCCAACAACCCACACTTACACACATTCACACACGCGCTGTGGTTATTTCACACTCGCGTTACGTGAAAGGTAAGAGCGACAGGTTGAGGAGCTCGGTTTCCCCCAATGACGCGATAATCACCATCCGCTTATACACTAGATTAATTAAATTTCATCGTATGCGTACCGATGATTTTTTAACGTCCTCATATAATATCACATCATATCATATCATGTATGTTCATATATAAAATAAATTCAAAGTGACCTGTGACGTTAAATCTTTACCTTAAGTCGGTAACACGCGATCTAACCTCACAATTTAATTTAATTTTTTTTTATTCTGATTGATTGCAATAAAGTGCAGAGCTAAAGCCTAAGCGAGAGTTTTAACGCTCGGGAGAGACCGATCTCTGTAACATGGGAATGAACAAGATGGAGAATAAGATTAAATACGCTGGCTGATGATTAAACAAGATGGATCTCAAAATGAATTAAATTTTGATTGATATATACGGCAATGAAGCTGGAGACGCCCAACCCAACGAGGGCGCCAACTAAAATAATCTGTTTATCCAGAGATCCTTCCTTATTATTGTTATTATGGTTAACCTTCGCTACCAATTTACCTTTGGGTTTTTATTATGGGGTCTTATTGCGTTTGAGGTTCTGTTAACGAAAAGAATCGGCGGTTTGCTGTGTCAGTACAGAGGTGCCGCGGGTTTGCGTTTGCGCGTAAGGTAACCAGTCAGTGGTATCGTGAACTCCTAGAGGGCGGACAGCTCGTTTTCTTACTCGTGTGTACACACGTCATTATTGTTATTGGTGTTTTAAGTATGGATAGAAATTATTATCGAAATTGCGATATGCACGCTATCGGATAATTTAAGGGCGGGTTATTTTGGGGCCTTCTGAAGAATGGTTGAAATTTTTTTATGAAATTTTTCGGATTAATCACTGGTATGGGTTTTAATTAAAATTGGGTGGGAAGTATGGAGTTTGGGTGAAAGGTGATTGAGACCTTTTTTGTAGGAAATTTAATGAGCTACAAAATTGGTCATGTGGATTTTTGACGTATCTTTGATGGGTTGGCTGGAATTTTAAGTCGAAGGGAAATACGAAATTTTTAGTGAGATTTTCGGGGATTGTATTTTTGCTAATGGGTTTAAATTAAAATTATGGGGTAACTATTGAGTTTATGAAAAAATTACAAGATACCTTTTTTGTAGAGAATTAAATTCTGAATAAAAAAGGTCTGAGTAATTTTTCACGTATCTCTGATAGGGAATAAGTAAAATTAAGATTTTCGATAAATTAAAATGGAGGGAAATTTAAAATAAAAATAATTATGATAATTTTTAATTAGATTATTAATTATTAAGAGGATAATAAATATTTTTTGTCACGCGGTATTTAATACTTTTGGGTTGTCAACTTTTATTAAACTGAACGAGAAATAATAATAGATATTTTTCAGTCGAAATCTGGATCAATTGAATTTTATTTGCTGGCGGTTATTTCGCGGTCAATTTAAAAAATAAATAAATAACACGAGCTTGCAACGCATAAATTAATAAATATTGTCGAGTTTAAATAAAAATAATTACCTTACATCGCCCGCCAACAAAATTATTAATTTATAAATTTTAAAATCCTCAATAATTAATAATCAGTAATTTAAAATATAAATTCCCGGCTGCTAATTACCGTCAATAACTTTTAATATTTATAAATAATAAATATAAATAATTGAATTATTCAAATCCTTGGATAATTAAAGTAAAAAAAAATAAAAATAATATTATTAACGTTTGTTAACGCGACAGCAATAATTAAAAAATCATTTTATAAATTATTTATTCATTTTTATATTTCGTTTGATAAATGCCGTCAACTGCGCAAGTCTATTATTTATAATTAATAATTATTAAACATGTAATTAACTATTATTTTACAATTATAAATATTTTAAAAATAATTAATTATTTAAAATTTATTATTTTTAAATATTTCGCGGCCATTTAAAATAATAAACAATAAAAAATATAATTGTCATTTTAAATAAATCATTAATTACAAATTAATAAATAACTTTACTAATTACGTGAGTTTTTTATTTTTTTTAAAAATTCAATGCCCGGGATTCGAACCCTCGACCTTCCGGTTGCCACGTTGCCCATAGTTACGAAATTAAAATTTCTATTTTATCATTCAAATTCTCGTTATTAAATAATTATTCAAAAATATGAAATACTTACGAAATGGTGCATTATCATCATCACGCGCTGATGCTTTAACTGTGCGTCCAATCACCGTAATATTGCCGCTGCTGCAAGTCGAGTAGAGACTCACGGAGCGCACCATTGCCGGCACCGCCCCGCACATCACCACCTACATAATTAAAAATTTCCACATTTAAATATATTTTCTTTTTAACTTCTAACCCGCGAAATTCGAATTTTTATTTTTTCAAATTTTTCCCGCCAATTTTTAAAAAAATAATTTTTAGAAAAATTGATAATTACCATCAGTAGGCACAAAATCTTCGCTAAGACGGCAAGCTGTGGTAACCTGTCAACATAAAGTTATAAATATTATTATTATTGAAAAGAAAATAAATAAATAATAGAGATAGAAATCGTAGAAACTGGAGGTTATACAATTTGTCATTGTAGCCTTGTTGCAATACGAGTTATTGTGGTGAACTAGTGTCACTTGCGTAATTACTTGTATTATGTTACCACAAAACATGACGAATTATTATTATTTATCCATTGAAAGTCATAAAGTTATCATGTGCAAATTAGCGGTCTTTAATTTTATCTTTAAACGGCTATAACTTATAAACTATAATCGATAAATAATTTTCATTGGGCATCAATTTAAAGGAAATTTAATTTCCTACAATTTTTGTCTCTTTAAAAAATTTTATAAACTCAATAGTTTAAAAGTTACAGTCACTTAAAGTCTGACAAAAATTACAACTGTCAAAAAATTATAATTGTTTTAAAAAATTACAATTGTCCATTTCCTCGCGTCAATTAAACTCGCAATTATTATCTTAAGGCTCAGGGTCATAGGAAATTTAATTCCCTACAATTTTCGTCTGATTAAAAAATTACCTAAACTCAATGGTTTAAAAGTTACAGCCGTTTCAAATCATACCCAAATTACAATTGTTTGAAACAATTGGTCCCACTCATAATTGTTCAATTCCCCGTAACTTTGCAACAATTGAACTTACGGTAATTTTTGTCAGGACCAAAATTGTAGCCCAGTAAATTTCCTTTCCAAAAATATCATATAATGTCCATTTATTTTTATAACTTACTGAGATATTCTCAGTTAAATATAAAGTTTTCTAATATTTCACAGTCGATTTTTCTAGTCTCATAAATTGTGTAAAAATAAAAAAAATATAGTAATGATAATTGATAATGAATTGCGTGAAATCTCGTAGGCGTAAATGGTTAATAAAAAAAAAAAATTATAAGTTAACTCAGGATGAGAAATAAATCGGTTGTATAACAACTTCTGTGTTTCTCTTTGCCGCAGATTATTAATCACAAGTGCACGCACACCCGACACGCATCAAATTGTAATGCGCAACGAGAGTCATATATATATATATATATATATATATATATATATATATATATATATATATATATATATATATATATATATATATATATATATACACATATATGCTCTACTCTACTCGCATCGGGTTACTGAGATTTAATTGCGCACCAACACAAACATTTTTTCGTTACCGATTTTAAAAATTAATTAATTGTTACTTTTTTTTCTTTTTTTAAATTTTAATTTATTGAAATTGTTATTATTTTTAATTTTATTTATTTTCAGATCAATGTGGTGCCAACGGAAATTATAGGGCGATTATTTTTCTGATGGGGCTTATATGATAATCGGTGAGAACGCCACGCCTGCTTGTGTTCGGATCGAGAGTTTTTTTCGCGGTCGCGGTCGCGGGCTCGCGAGTTCCTAACTGAAGACGTCATAAAATTTTTTTTTTTAAGAAAGAAGGGGGAAAGTGGTGAGTGTTTTTAAAAATAAATTTTTGGAAATTAAAAACAAAAATTATTTTTTTGTTAAAACTTTCATATTGCAAATGGGAATTTTTTTTTTTTTCATTTGGAATTTTATAACTCGTTAGCGAATCAGTGGATCGAAAAGGTCGATTATAATTTTTTGTTGGAAATTGAACGTTCTACAAAAAAGGTCTCTTATTATTTTTCGATAAATTTCATTTTTTAAAAGTTATTCGAGGTCAAAGTTGAATTCATAGTAAATTTTAGTATTTTGTGACTTTTCCGGCGAAACTATCAGAGTTTTCACAAAATGTTATAGGACCTTTTTTGTAGATTATTTTATTTCCTACAACTTATCTCTTACAAAATTTTCACAATTCCTGAAAGTTCTTTAGTTATTTGCATTTAAATGTCAATTAAACAAGAGATCTTCTGGCTGATTTTAATTAATTACTTTTAAATGCAAATAACTAAAGAACTTTCAAAAATTTCGGAAAATTTGTAAGAGATAATTTGTGGAAAATAAAATGATCTACAAGAAAGGTCCTATAACATTTTGTGAAAACTCTGATAGTTTCGCCGGAAAAGTCACAAAATACTGAAATTTACTATAGTTTCAACTTTGACCTCGAATAACTTTTGAAAAACCAAATTTATCGAAAAATAATAAGAGACCTTTTTTGTAGAGCGTTCAATTTCCAACAAAAAATGTTTATCGATCTTTTCGATCCACTGATTTGCTGATGAGTAATAAAATTTCAAATGAAAAAAAAAAATTTTCCATGTTATTTAAATGAGAAATGAAAAGTTACGATTAGCAACCTTTTAATTTTAATATTAAGGGCTCAAATTTTAACAGGACCTTTATTTCGGTATTTTCCACCAAAATTTTCAGACCATTCATGAAAAAAAAATAGTCGGTTTTTTTTTGACACAGTCTAATATATAATTATATAAATTTTTAAAAACTCACCGTAAAGTTTTATTCATGACGCCATTTTTCAATTTTTTTTATTCAGTAATTTTATATATAAATATACATATATGAATTCTTAAGAACAATCACGTCCAACATAAAATTTTTAATTTTATTTCAAACAATAAATTAATATTCAAATTTTGGCGCCAAAAAAATTCAAATTTAAATTTCGCGCCGAAATTTTTTTTAATTAATCAGCAACGGAATTTTCCAACAAATTCACTTTGATCACTTTTTTAATTCAAAATTTGTAAGAAATTTTAATTATGAAATTTTATAATGAGCGAAATAATTAATTTTTTATTTGAAAGTAAGAGAGTGAGAAATATTTAGGGTCACAAAATTCAATGAGAAAGTAGACAGTTAAAAATAATTAAAAATATGGGAGAATCGCAGAGTTTGTGTGTTAGGCCGAAAAATCGCGGGCGTACTGATCAGCTGTAGATGTGAGGTCACAGTGTGATGTTAGTCTGTGCACCCTCGTGTCACACGTGGGGACTTTTATTGACGGGTTTGCTAGTGGGGATTGCGGTATTGCGGTAGGATTTTATTCCTGAGCTTTTCAGGTTACGCTTCACTACTTTTTATCATTTTTTAAATTCTTTTTTCTCTAATACTTACTTTTGGGCTTTTATCTCACAACCTATTCATTTTAGCCAATTTTTTTTCAGCACCAAAATTGTAGCCCAGTAAATTTCCTTTCCAAAGACCACCTCAATTGTCCACTTTCCCCAATTAGTTTCTCAGAAATTGCTTACCAAAGCTAGTAAACCAGCATTTCAATTTTTTTTTTCTCTTTCAATTTTATCAAATATATGAGAATCAAATATCATATATGACATTTAATTTGGAAATTAGATTCCCCACATTTTTAGTCCTCTTCATAATTACCGTAAGTTCAATTGATTCAAAGTTATGGCCCTTTACAAAACAATTGGCCAATTGTTTAAATCAATTATAATTTTTATCAAATTTGAAACGGCTGTAACTTTTGAATTATTGACTTTAGGAAAATTTTCAATCAGACAAAAATTGTAGGAAATTAAATTTCCTAACGAATGACCTCTCAAACTTTCGATTTCGGTGAGTAGTTTCCGAGATATCGACTAAAATATCGACAATTGGGAAAAAAATTTGCGAACTTATAATTCAATGGATGAATTAATTTGTTTATTTTTAAAAATTAATAATAATGATAGTGATTGAGTATGAGGATTTTTGAGAAGCATGAAAATATATTTAATTATAAAATGAATATATTTAGTGAGACGACGGCACGATGTCGCGACACGTTTACTAAATCAGACGAAAAAAACGGTCGCGTGGCTCTAGCATACTATAAGCTATATATATATGTATAAATGTATATATATGTATGTAGAGTGTAGTCTAAGTCATTTGGACACTTACTGGTGACTGTAAGGATTCCGGGGACACTTGATGTTGCCGTCCCACCGCGACCGTCACAGAAATCGAAAAAAAATAAATAAAATAAAAAAAAAACTAATATGATAATTATTATTCATTTACTTATTTATGACGCAATAATACGTAGAAATATATTTGGTTATGTTTTTTATTTTTAAGTGCTGCTTAAATAAATTATATTTATTTTGAATGTCAACTAATGGGTTTTGTAATTTCAGAATTATATTTATTGATATCTTACTAAGTACAGTAGATAAATAACTTTTATGGGTCATTAATTTAAAGGAAATTTAATTTCCTACAATTTTTCTCTCTTTAAAAAATTTTATAAACTCAATAGTTTAAAAGTTACAGTCACTTAAAGTCTGACAAAAATTACAACTGTCAAAAAATTATAATTGTTTTAAAAAATTACAATTGTCCATTTCCTCGCGTTAATTAAACTCGCAATTATTATCTTAAGGCTCAGGGTCATAGGAAATTTAATTCCCTACAATTTTCGTCTGATTAAAAAATTACCTAAACTCAATGGTTTAAAAGTTACAGCCGTTTCAAATCATACCCAAATTACAATTGTTTGAAACAATTGGTCCCGCTCATAATTGTTTAATTCCCCGTAACTTTGCAACAATTGAACTTACGGTAATTTTTGTCAGGACCAAAATTGTAGCCCAGTAAATTTCCTTTCCCATAATGTCATATAATGTCCATATATTTGTTATAGAATACGAGATAATTAAATTTATAAATTTAAAATTTCAGTGGTTCTTAAAAATTCAATTTATTATTATTATTCGTAAGATATTGGATCATTTTTTTTTTTTTATTAGATTCCTCATCAATCTCGTATAAGCCTCCGAGTATAAGATGATACTCTACACGTTAAAATGAAAGATGAGATTAAAAGGCCGCCGATGAATCATCTGTTGTCTGGATTATATTTTTGTTGTTATTGTTGTTGTTACTCTAGTCTACTAGTCTTATGTTATAGTATTTTATTTTTTTTTATGTGATGTGATGGGAGGGATTATGGTGAGTTCGATGACACAAAAACTTCTTAGATATTGGAGATCGGTATGTTTATATTGAAATAAGAAAATAATACCTGCGGGTACATCTGATATTTTAAAATATTTTTAATTTTACATATATTTTTATTTTTATTTAGTAAGAATTTTTTACTAGATTATTTTGTAGTTTAGAATAAAAGTTGTGTTGGTTAGAGAAGAGATTGGATGAGCTTTATCGCGAGACGTGACGAAGATTAAGTCGTACATTGTTTTTAAATACTCACGTTTTTCAGAGGAAATTACCATTTATATTGAATGTCATTTTTTTTTAAGAAAAAAAAATTTTAATTTAAAAAAATCGATTTTTTTAAATCGACATATCGATATTAAAATCGAGATATCGAATTTTGAAATCGATTTCAAGATGTGAAATTTGAAGAAAGTAATATTTTTTTTTTCGATATATCGATCTATCGATTTGAAGTTCGAGATAAATATCGAATTTCTACAAAATCGATATATCGATTCTTATAGTAATCGATAGATCGAATTTATATAAAAGTCGATATATCGAATTTTCATAATAATCGAATTTTATACAAATCGATATATCGAATTTTTTATAAAAATCGATGTATCGATTTTTCACAGCAATCGATGTATCGAATTTTTATAATAATCGATAAATCGAACTTTTGTAATAATCGATAAGTTAAATTTTTGTAACAATCGAATTTAGTATAATTCGATACATCGATTTCTTAGATATATCGATATATCGAAATGATACATAAATTGATGTATCGAAATTCTAATAAAAATCAATATATCAATGAATCGATTTATTATAAATCGATATATCGATTTTCAAAATTCGATATATCGATTTCTTACAAATTGATATATCGATATCCGTAATTCGATATATCGATTTCTTACAAATTGATATATCGATATCCGTAATTCGATATATCGATTCTCGAAATTTGATATATCGATTTTCAAAATTCGATAAATATATTTTCTAAATTCGATATATCGATTTTCAAAATTCGATATATCGATTTTAAAAAATCGAAATTTGAAAAATTTTTTTTTTGAGTCAAAAAAATTGTATTTCATGTCTTAACTCAACTAAAATAATAATAATACTAAAAATAAAAAAAAAATACCGCGTTAATGACCTTAATAACAGCAAACATGTGACATGACACATATAATGACATCAGTAGCCTGTAATTAGTCCAACTCATCGTCTTTGCGTACCGTGGTGATTCTCCGCTGACTAATTTCATTTTAAAAAATTAATACGAAATAAAAATTAAAAAAAAAAAAAAAAAAAAAAAAACGTGAGAATACACTATTTCCTATCATCACTCACCGTACTAATTCTCTTACCCATAAATCACTCGGTTATTCGTCGAATTATTTATTATAATAAAAACATGAATCAGCATTTATTTAGAAAAAAGAAATAAAAAAATTTTTTTTTTCATCTAAACAGTAGACATTTTTTTTATTCAAATTATTATTTTAGTCGGCGACAGGTTTCGATTGACGACAAGTTGACGAGGCGCCTTGTCTCGACACTCATCTTCAACTTGGACTATTAAATACTAATAAATTTTTTTTTACGTCATTACTTATGCATTCATTTTAACCTCAAAGTAATTAATTTTTTTAACCGCTAATTTTTAAAATTTTATTCTCAATTGTAAAAAAATTTTTTTAACTTTCTATTGATTCAAATTTCCACAAAAAAAACTCCTAATTAATTTTCTAGCTTAATTAAATTATTAATTAACCACCTACTTAATTATTCGCAAAAAGATCTAAACACTAAAAAAATTCACCAATTGTTCAAATGACCATAACTTCCAAAAAATCAGACTTACGTAAATTTTCAAAGAGACAAAAATTGTTGTAAATTTAATATCCTACAACTTTTGTCCTTTTTTCAAATTTCGTAAAACCAAAACTACAAGAGTTACAGCCATTTTAAAGTCTCACAGTAATTTAAATTGTTTAATTAGCTGTAACTTTGCAACAATTGAACTTACAGTAATTAACCTCAGGACCAAAATTGTACCCCAGTAAATTTCCTATCCAAAACACACCCATAACATATATTTATCTCATAATTTACGACCTATTTTACCCCAGGTTTATATTTAATCAGAATTTTAATTTTATGACTAAAGAATATATACAATTTCAAAGATCAATAAGATTTAACGCAAAAATAAAAAAAATATGTATATACATATATATTAATCTATATGATATCAAATATATATACATATATATTGATAATAAAATCCATTGATAATGAAAGATAAAAGCCCTTTATTTAGGTCAATAAAATAAATGGAATTTATTTCTCTCTAAAATTTATTTTATTTATTTATTTATTTAATTATTATTATTATTATTTGATTTTTTATGGAATTATAAAATCAGGCAGAATCAATACGATGACGTCAGCAATTACTGACGTCGACAAACGAATGAGAAAAAAAAATCAATTGCTATCGATTTGGGTTTATTTTCAGCCATTGGGTTCGATGTCTGAATAGTAAAAATTTTGTTGGTTATTTGTCTCAACTGGTTAGTTTTTTTTTTTTAGTAAAAGACCCTCTTGAAATAAAAATAATGATAATGATAATAATAAGGTCGGATCTTGTGTGGTTTCGCCATCGGATTTCGTGTGACTAATACCTGACTCATTTTTAGTCAGTTCCGTGTAATATTTGAGCAAAACTTAATGAAATTGTGGTTGAAATTTAATTAATGAGGAGTCTAGACTTGGGAGAAGAGGTTACAATGTATATTCGGTAGGAGTGAGGATTTTTGGGGTCACATTTTCGGAAGGCTCAAGGGCGCTTTGGGAGACTATTTGTTTTGGTAGGAAGAGTTTTGAGAAGGGAAAAGTAAATTTTAGGGAGGTTGTAAGGAGTCGAGGGGAAGGTGAAAGTAAATTTTTGAGCGAATTTGAAAGCTAGTTTGGGTCTAGGAAGCAAAAGTGTTGAAATTCGGGAATTCGGTTAGATGGAAATTTTCGAAAAATTGCAGAATGGAGGTGTTGTGGTTCTATTTTTGAGGAGAGGGAGTATAGGAGTGATGAATGTAAGGTGTCTAGGGAGGTAGAGATGGTTAAATTTAACTGGAGTCATTTTTCGCGATTTCGTTTTCAGAAGGCTCTAGGGCGCCATATGGGGCTATTTGTTTCAATAGGAAGAGGTTTAAATATTGCGGAAAAAATTTAGGGGAGGTTTCTAGGTGTCTTGGGGAAAGTGGGAAAAAATTTTAAAGCCAAACTGAATGTTACTTTGGTCATGCGACACAAAAATGTTAAAATCCGTAATTTCGGTTTTTAATGAATTTTTCGAAATTCGCCGAATAAAGGTATTGTGGTTTTGTTTTTAAGGTGAGGAAGTCTAGGAATTATGAAATTTGAGTGTCTATGGAGGTAGAGATGGTTAAATTTGGCTGGAGTCATTTTTCGCGATTTCGTTTTCAGAAGGCTCTAGGGCGCCATATGGGACTATTTGTTTCAATAGGAAGAGGTTTAAATATTGCGGAGAAAATTTAGGGGAGGTTTCTAGGACTCTTGGGGAAGGTGGGAAAAAATTTTAAAGCCAAACTGAAAGTTACTTTAGTCACGTGGCACAAAAATGTTAAAATCCGTAATTTCGGTTTTTGCTGAATTTTCATTGAAAATTTATTGAACTTGAATTTTCGACTTTGTGGCTTCTCTATATCAGAAATCACATGATCTAAAAACCAATAGATGATATTAATCTACTAAATAACAATCTATATATTATTTCCCCCAAATAAAATAATTCCCGGCCTTATTTAAATAAAAAAATGTCGATTTAACGTAAGAGTCTGCTCCGACGAACTAAAATCATTTTATTTGAAAGTTTACCTCCTTGTATTTAATAATCGCGTTTGTTTAAGCAAATAAAGAGTCTGGTATTTGACGGTCGGGAATCGGTCCCTCATTTCCCCGAGGCCATCCTCCAGTCCCATTATTTCCTTCCTCGATAATGAAACGCTCACCGAATTGACGAAACATTCAAAGCAAAACTTTTATTTTATAAACTACTTGTATTGCTCTGTCAGTAAACTAAAATTTCCTAAAGCACCTTGTAATTTTCACGTTTCACAAATCCCGCAATTAGACTTAATTAATCACCTTAATTAAAATATCTCCAGTTATTCAACTTTTAAAATAAATATTTGTTAATGACGACAATCAATATTAATAACATTTAAATTTAAAAACCATTATCAACATTATCTTGAAGCTCCTTATATATAAATATATAAATATATAAATACCATCGAGGTTCGTGTATTTTTATATCATTACGCGGTATTAAGAAAGACCACAGGAACAGAGTTGATAATTATTTAAGCATAACCTTATATATATATATATATATATATATATATATATATATATATATATATATATATATATAAGTTAATTAGTCGTATGTTCACTATCCACAATTATTCGCTCGGTCCACTGATTGGACGACCAGAATCCAGTCAATCGTAACTAAATCCCACCCACAAATTAAATTTACAAAAAAAATTTTAATTTGCAGGTTCATAAATTTACTTATTAACTGTAACATAAATATGGATTATATATATTTTTTTTTACTCATAAATTATATATTAATTAGTTAATTTTATATATTTATTTATCTATGTATGAGTGTGTGCATGTGTGCGGAGATTTAAAAGGCTGTAACTTTTGAAAAATTGAGTTTAGGAAAATTTTTATAGAAACAAAATTTGTAGGAAATTTAATTTTGTATAATTTTGGTAGAAGTGAAAATTTTTGAAAAATTGATATTTTGGAAAATATAGGGGTTTGAAGTATGAGAAAATATTTTTTTGTTTATTAAATGAGGAAGATTAGTAAAAATTTTTGGAAGGCTGTAACTTTTTTAAAATTGATTTTGGGAAAATTTTTTGGAGATGAAAATTGTGGGAAATTTAATTTCCTATAAGATTGTTCCTTATAAATTTTTTCGAATATTTTATAGTTTGCTTACAATCTTAATTTAAAGTTCTGAGGTAGGATTCAATGATATCTGGAGAATTTTGAAGTTTCAAAATAACTCAGTGGGAATTTTGATCCGAAATTCCATAGAAATTTATTTTTCACTAATTTTGAAATTCATTAAGTGGTTTCATAGGAATTTAAAATTTTTAAGATCTGGGAAATTTTGGGAAATTCAAAATAACCCAGAAATTATGAATTTCTTTTTCAAAATCCCCATAAAAATTTTCTTTACTGAAATTCCATTTTTAATTCAATTTGTCACAATAACTTTCAAATTTTTAAGATCTGGGAAATTTTAGGAAATTCAAAATGACTCAGAAATTATGAATTTCTTTTTCAAAATCCCCATAAAAATTTTCTTTACTGAAATTCCATTTTTAATTCAATTTGTCACAATAACTTTCAAATTTTTAAGATCTGGGAAATTTTGGGAAATTCAAAATGACTCAGAAATTATGAATTTCTTTTTCAAAATCCCCATAAAAATTTTCTTTACTCAAATTTTATCTTTAGTGCAATATATCACTATAGTTTTCAAATTTTGAGATCTGGGGAATTTCCGGAAACTCAAAATGACTCAGAAATTATGAATTTCTTTTTCAAAATCCCCATAAAAATTTTCTTTACTAAAATTTTATCTTTAGTGCAATATATCACTATAGTTTTCAAATTTTGAGATCTGGGGAATTTCCGGAAACTCAAAATGACTCAGAAGCATAATTTTTTTTCAAAATTCCTCAGATTTTTTTTTTTGTAAAAAATTAAATTTCTACAGAATTAACTCGATATATTTTCATCATCTGTGATATTTTTCAAGGAATTTCTCCTTGAAAAAAATTTGGGAATTTAAAAATTGATTTTTTTTTTCTGTTCATGATTAATTGTCTGACCATTTACAAGTTTGTCTACTAACTATACGGTTATAAACAAGTTTGTTTATGTGTGTGCGTGGGTGGGAGGGTACGGCGGGGGGTCACAGGGTGGGGGAGGGAAATATTGATAGCAGAGCGACGAAAAAGTTTTAACGCTTACGTCTGCACAAAACTTTTGAATATAAAATGTTAAATTTTAGTAGCATATTATTATATTGATGCTAGTGTAGAGAGTTCTGTTCTGTCCTCTAAAGAGAGAGGGAACGAAGAGAAAATAATATTAAATGTCACCCGGTAAATTGTGTAAAAAATTTCCGTCATAAAGACGAGATGGAAAAAATAATTCGATAAAAAAAGAACAGTTTTTATTACTTTTAATCAAAATTCCTAGTAAAGTATTGAATTTACGTGAAAATTTATTAGAACCTTTTTTGTAGAAAATTTAATTCTCTATACATTTGTTTTCATATATTTTCCTCATAAATTTGATGGTTTATCCAGAATTTCTGTTTAAAGTTTAAAAAACTCAAAAATTTTCACATATTTCTTGAAAAATTTATTTGACTGACTTAAAATTGAAATTTCTTATAAACTATCAAATTTTCATAAAAAGTTTATAAGACCTTTTTTGTAGAACATTAAATTTCCTATAAATTCATTCCTATGCATTTTCCTTCTAACTTTAATAGTTTCCTCGAAATTTTAATTATAAACTTCCTCCAAATAGAAATTAAAGATTCCTTTAACTTTTCCTCCTTGAAATTCAAATTCTGGGTTTCCTATCGAAATTTCAGGAAAAGTTCTCAGGACCATTTTTATAGAAAATTAAATTTCCTTTGAATTCATTTCTATGTATTTTCCTCCTAACTCTAATAGTTTTCCCAAAATTTTCCTTATAAAATTTCTCAAAATAACAACGAAACACTCCTATCCATTTTCTATTCTTAAAATGAAAATTCTGACTTTCCTATCAAAATTTCACGAAAATTTTTTATGACCTTTTTGATAGAAAATTAAATTTCCTACAAATTTTATCCCAGGCATTTTTCCATAACTCTAATAGTTTTCCCAAAAGTTTCCTTTAAAAAATTCCCAAAATAACAATTCCAAACTCCTATCAATTTTCCCTCCTTAAAATGAAAATTCTGGCTTTCCTATGAAATTTTCATGAAAAGTTCTCATGACCTTTTTGATAGAAAATTAAATTTTCTACAAATTTGTTTTAATGAATTTTCTCCTAAATCTAATAGTTTTCCCGGAATTTCCTTTCAAAAATTTTCCAAAATAAAAAATTAACAATTCCTATCAATTTTTCCTCCTTAAAATGGAAATTCTGGCTTTCCTATCAAATTTTCATGAAAATCCCTCATGACCATTTTGATAGAAAATTAAATTTTCTACAAATTTGTTCTTATGCATTTTCCTCCTATATCTGCTAGTTTTCTCATAATTTGAATCTAAAGATAGGAATAAGCTCAAGGCCATTATTAAATAAATTGAATTATTAAATAATATTTATTTAAATAATAAATAAAATACTTAAAATATTAACCTTTACACATATTAGTAACCAATGTGGAATTCACAACTCGTCTCATAATAATTACCACGTCTATTGACAGAGACACAGATAGATACTACACGTGGCTTTGCATATTATTAATCGTCATTCGTTCCAAGGCTACGAATATTATAATAAATACTTTTTTTTGTTTTGTTAAATTATTTATTGTGTGTAGAGTTTAAATAGCGAGAGAAAATAATAATCATAATAATGCCGTAGAATAGAAATGTAAAGAAAAAAAAATAAAATAGAAATAAAAGTAAATAGAAAAATAAAAGAGAAAGAAAAGAAGAAATATTCAAATTAGGTGTGGGAATATTAGCGGTAAATGTAAACAATTTAAAATCCCTGTGTCATGGTCACAGATAACGCCCATGTGATTTTTAGGCCCGCGAAGTCGCGGAACCACTGAGTCGCGGGACCGCGAGTTGTAGGCTGCCACTTGTCATTTTTTTTTTTTTTTTTTTTGAGGCTTTGTTAAATAATGATTATGATAATAATGATGAGCAGCTTGCAGTCACCAGGTGACTGTCCGAGTATTGATAGCTAATTTATAAAATATGATGTGAATTTAATTGTTTAGAATCTTACTAATTGACTTGAATATTTTATTTATTTTAATTATCATTGAAGTTTGATAAGATGAATCGGGTAATTGATACCCAGACTTATTGATTTCGATAATTTTATAATCATGGGGTTCGAAAAAAAAATCAACGGTGAAATTTTTTTTTATTAGTCGTCTGATATATTTTATTTATAAAATATATGAACTGCGATTAAGACACGACAAAAGTCATTTAATTCTGAGGGTTCACCCAAGGGCTGATGTCTTTAATTGACGCTCGGAAATTAACTGTCTGATCTACAAATATTTATTTATTTTTATCTCACTAATTTTATAAAATCCCAGCGACATCTTTTGTCGGTTAATTTATATATATATTAATAATTATTTATAAAACGTCTCGACATTGAACTGGCGATCGCGTAAAAGATCTGAAACTATCAAAAGGCACAAATTTAACTCGAGACCCTTTTCGCTGATACCAAATTTCATTTTTTTTATTTTTATTATCGCAGAGACATCCCATGGACTTTATTTTTTTTATTCTCTCTTAATAATATAGACGATAGCTATATATATGTAAATATATATAAATATATATTGAGTGGGATTGATGTATAATTAAGTGGGAGAGTAATTGAAATATTAATTCATTTAAAGAAAATAAATACGAGCGTCTTTTTTTCCCGCGTAATTTAAATTTATTTCGAATGATATCGATAATTTTATTTATCTAGACACTTGGCAAAAAAGAGTTTGAACCATGAAACGGCACAATTGTAAGTCTAGATCTTTACAACGATACCAAATTTTATAACATCGACTTATTTTATCATAGAGATATCACTGTAATAAAATTTTCCTTATGCTCTTAATAATATAGGTAATCATAATAATAATAACAACAACAACAATTATTATTATTATTATTATTATTATTATTATTATTTCACTTAGCAATATCGTAGGCAAAAATGATAATAATAATAATAATAATAATAATAATAATAATAATAATAATAATAATAATAATAATAATAATAATAATAATAATAATAATAATAATAATAATAATAATAATAATAATAATAATAATAATAATAATAATAATAATAATAATAATAATAATAATAATAATAATAATAATAATAATAATAATAATAATAATAATAATAATAATAATAATAATAATAATAATAATAATAATAATAATAATAATAATAATAATAATAATAATAATAATAATAATAATAATAATAATAATAGCAATTATTATTATTATTATTATTATTATTATTATTATTATTATTATTATTATTATTATTATTATTATTATTATTATTTCACTTAGCAATACCGTAGGCAAAAATGATAATAATAATAATAATAATAATAATAATAATATTAATCATAATAATAATAACAACAACAACAACAACAATTATTATTATTATTATTATTATTATTATTATTATTATTATTATTATTATTATTATTATTATTATTATTTCACTTAGCAATACCGTAGGCAAAAATGATAATAATAATAATAATAATAATAATAATAATAATAATAATAATAATAATAACAACAACAACAATTATTATTATTATTATTATTATTTCACTTAGCAATACCGTAGGCAAAAATGATAATAATAATAATAATAATAATATTAATATTAATCATAATAATAATAACAACAACAACAACAATTATTATTATTATTATTATTATTATTATTATTATTATTATTATTTCACTTAGCAATACCGTAGGCAAAAATGATAATAATAATAATAATAATAATAATAATAATAATAATAATAATAATAATAATAATAATAATAATAATAATAATAATAATCATAATAATAATAACAACAACAATTATTATTATTATTATTATTATTATTATTATTATTATTATTATTATTTCACTTAGCAATACCGTAGGCAAAAATGATAATAATAATAATAATAATAATAATAATAATAAATAATAGTAATAATAATAATAATAATAAATAATAGTAATAATAATTAATAATAGTTAATAATAATAGTAATAATAATAATAATAATAATAATAATAATAATAATAATAATAATAATAATAATAATAGTCGTATTCATTAATATAAGCATTATAATTATTATTATTAACTATTACTATTATTATCATTATTATTGTCTACAATATAGTTTATTGCAATAATAATAATAAAAATAATAATAATTGAAAATTATTAGCAGATAATGAATAGTAATTAAAATTTAAAAAAAATATATATTTGCATGATAATACACTAAGATTTATTACGAGTTACAATAGCTGACTGTTTGTGATGTAATGGATTATTTTTTATAAATATTTGCTATTGTAATATTGAATTAGTAATTATCATTGTCATAGTTAGTAGTTCGTAGTGATAAATATAAATGTCTAAAGGATGAAATTCCGTAGATTTATGAATAAGGAAAATTTCTATACATACAAAAACACGTCAACAATGTCCTCTAGCGTGTGTTCAATTAAAAAGTCCCGGGACCAAAAATCTAACCTCAAATTTTGTTTGTTAATTTCAAATAAATTTAAATTTCCCGGCAAAAATTCAAATTTCGCGGCAAAAATTCAAATTTAAAATTTAAAATAGCGAAAGTCGCAATTCCGTCACGCAGGTAAAAAAAATTTGAAATTTTCCAAAAAAACTAATTCCCTCTTCGATCACTTACCCCCTCCCTGTCTTGCAGACGAACTCACTCACCCAGAATTAAAACCAACGTCTCGTCCTCCCCGAACTCAATAAATCCACCAGCATAAAAATAAAATAAATTCCTCCGCCACATAACCGGCATAACCCTCCAAAGTTATCTTGACAGAAGTCCTCACCCTCCCTCTTTCTTCTGCAAAAAACTCATGACGTAACTTTCCCTCCCCTACTTTCATAAAGAAGAAAAACGAAAATAATAATAATAATAATAATTTACAAGTCTTTCCGTTCTTTCACGAGCGTCTTTATAATGCAGTCCTAAATTTAACTGTTGAATAGCAATTTCATTTGGAAATCGTTTTCAGATCAGATCTCGATCTCATTTATAACTAGTCAGTCCTTAGATTCAACGGTACAATAGTGTCTAGCCGTAGGTGGAGATTAACTTCCATAAGAAAGTTGGGTAGTAAAGGGTCGATAGTAAATGCTAGTTTTACGAGGGGTATTTTGGTCTATGGGAAACTGGGGTAGTCAAGTACCGAGAGCTTTCATGGATTTTTTTTATTATTTTATGCATATAAATTTATCTATACTCTACTTTTTCTTCTATATATATGTATATACATACAAATATATATAAATATAAATTTTTTACTGCATAGAAAACTTCAGAATTGAATCCACTTTTAAATGAGTACCCACATCATATACTTATTTCAAACATATATGAATATTTCAATAAATATGAAAATATATATTTTTTTAAAAATATATGAAAATTAGATATGACATGTTGGTACTCATTTGAAAGCGTATTACATTTTCTAGACCTTAATGAATATATATATATATATATATATATATATATATATATATATATATACATATATATAAATATATACATATATTTAATTTTTACTAGCATAGAAAATTAAAAAATTTAATTCTCTTTTAAATGAGTACCCACATGATATATTTATTTCTAATATATATAAATATAAATATATATATATATATGTTTTGAAAAATATATAAAAATTAGATATGGCATGTTGGTACTCATTCGAAAGCGTATTGAATTTTCTACAATTCTATATATGTGTGTATACATATATATGTATACGTATATATTTATATATATGAGGAAATTAATGTATATATACGTTTTGTACGACAGCCGGCGAAAACAAAAATACACGATAAAACTAAAGTTACGATCATGTTCAGTAACGAGAAAATTGCCGTAGGTGCTACAGAAATCGATCGATATCGGATTAATTACTTTACCGTCACGCGGCATAATTACTTTGCAGTCATTAAATCAAATCATTTTTTTTATTCTTTACATATAATATTGATAGCATTTTATGGATAATGAAATTTAATTTGAGATCAATGACCAGTTTATAAAAATCGATTTATTATAATTATAAATTTCATCGATTTCGATATTTTCGATATTATTTTACAAAATAAAATTAGGCTTGTGGGTACTCTTTCAAAAGGGCTTTCGAAGCTGAGAATTTTGAAAAAAAAAATCGAGTCATTCGGTCCAGTAGTTTGGGAAAAAAATAAATTTGCCAAAATATAAAAAATTTAAAAAAAAAAAAAAAATGAAAATATGCCAGGCTCGTGGGTACTCTTTCGAAAGGGCTTTCAAAGAGGAACATTTTAAGAGTGAAGTTATAATTTTAGGTCAAGTAGATTGGGTATAAAGTGAGTTCTTCGTCTGTTGGCAGCACGAGCCTAAGGCTAACGCGGCAAACGAGGCCCTAAATTACTTTGAGGAGCTAAAAAAAAAATGTTAAAAATTTTTTTAGTAAAAAAGGAGCTGAAATAACCCTTTTCAAGTTCCGTATTAAAACTTTCCACATAATAATGATAAGTTACGGCATAAAATATTTTTAGCTAGTTAATTAAGAGCTCAAGCTAATTCAATTATAATTTATACCTCGGAGATGTTATAAAAAGGATTTAAAATATTTAATACTGGCAATCAATTACCAGTCCTAAATGCTACATGTCTAAGGTAATTTATAACGATTAAGGCCCGTGACCTTTTTTATTATCATGGTCCCATTTTATTTGGACGTCTTATTTTATACTTGAGCCGCGACGCGGTGAAAAACACCGCGGCATGGCGCATGATTACCACAAAAATTCAATTCTACGTCCTTCGCTCGAATTTACGGTTTTTATTTTTTATTATTATTTTTATCGAGGTTATGGTTATGGTTAGATTATGTTAACACATATATATGAGCAATCTGATACACACTTGCTTATATGCCAAATCACCTTCATACATATGCTTATAACCTAGATTAACCATCTCGATGGTTATTAGTCATTCACGTCTACTTTAATTAAATACAATTTGTCAAGGATTTTATATATGTATATTATTTATATGTACATATGTACATATATATGGATATGTAAATATATATATATATATATATGGATTTGTGATAGTCGTGAAAGTTAATGTGTGTGATTGTTTGAAAGGCTGTAACTTTTGAAAAATTGATTTTAGGAAAATTTTTGTGGGAATGAAAATTATGGGAAATTTAATTTACTATAAATTTTGTTTCTTAGAAAAATTGGGAAAATTTGATAGTTTCGGAGATAGGGATAGATTAAGGAGGAAAAATAGTTCGGAAAATTGGGAAATTGGTTAGAGTGCTGTAACTTGGAAAATATTGGGACGAGGAAAATTTTTTTGAAAGGAAAATTGTAGGAAATTTAATTTACTTGAAATTTGGTTTCTTAGGAAAATTTGGAAAATTTGATAGTTTGGGAAATGGAGGCAGTGAAAGTAGAGGAAAATATTTGGGAAAATTGAAAAATTGATTAAAGGGCTGTAACTTGGAAAATATTGGGAGGAGAAAAATTTTTGTATGAGGAAAATTGTAGGAAGTTCAATTTACTGGAAATTTTGTTTCTTAGGAAAATTGGGAAAATTTGATAGTTTCGGAGATAGGGATAGATTAAGGAGGAAAAATAGATGGGAAAATTGGAAAATTGGTTAGAAGGCTGTATCTTGGAAAATATTGGGACGAGGAAAATTTTTTTTAAAGAAAAATTGTAGGAAATTTAATTTACTTGAAATTTGGTTTCTTAGGAAAATTTGGAAAATTTGATAGTTTGGGAAATGGAGGCAGTGAAAGTAGAGGAAAATATTTTGAAAAATTGAAAAATTGGTTAGAGGGCTGTAACTTGGAAAATATTGGGAGGAGAAAAATTTTTGTATGAGGAAAATTGTAGGAAGTTCAATTTATTGGAAATTTCGTTTCTTAGGAAAATTGGGAAAATTTGATAGTTTCGGAGGTAGGGATAGATTAAGGAGAAAAAATAGATGGGAAAATAGGAAAATTGGTTAGAGGGCTGTAACTTGGAAAATATTGGGATGAGGAAAACTTCTGTTAAAGGAAATTTGTAAGAAATTTAATTTACTTGAAATTTGGATTCTTAAGAAAATTTAAAAAATTCGATAGTTTGGGAAATAGAGGCAGTGAAAGTAGAGGAAAATATTTGGGAAAATTGAAAAATTGGTTAAAGGGCTGTAACTTGGAAAATATTGGGAGGAGAAAAATTTTTGTATGAGGAAAATTGTAGGAAGTTCAATTTATTGGAAATTTTGTTTCTTAGGAAAATTGGGAAAATTTGATAGTTTGGGAAATAAAGGCAGTGAAAGTAGAGGATAATTAGTTGGGAATTTGGAAAAATTGGGAAATGGGTTGGAGGGCTGTAACTTGGAAAATATTGGGAAGAGAGAAATTTTTGTGAAAGGAAAATCGTAGGAAATTTAAGTTACTAGAAATTTTCTTTCTTGGCAAAATTTGATATTTTAGGAAATATTGGCAGTCAAAGTAAGGAAAAATGGTTGAAAATTTGGAAAAATTGAGAAATTGGTTAGAGTGCTCTAACTTGAAAAATATCATCTGGAGAAAAATTTTCTCAGAATGAAAATTGAAGGAAATTTAATTTACTACAAATTTTGTCTCTTAAAAAATTGCGGAAAATTCGATAGTTCAGAAGATATACCCAGTTATATCAAGGAAAAAATTTTGGGAACATGAGAATGTGGAAAATTAAGTTTTAGACGGCTGTAACTTGGAAAATATTGACCAGAGGAAAATTTTCTCCGAAACAAAAATTGAAGGAAATTAAATTTCCTATAAATTTTATTTCATAAAAAATTTCCAAAATTTGATAGTTTCCAAGATATAGATCGATTAACAATTTCCAAATAGTCGCGAATTGTCAAACCATTTTTTCAAATATTCCCGGAATTCAAACTCGCAATTTTTCTCCACAAAAAAAAAGTCCATAAAATAATCTAACATACCCCATAAAAAAATGACTGACCGTATTACTCAAATCCTTTTTTTGTCGATTATAATTTCAGGTTTGTTGTTAATAACCGACTAGCAGCCACTAGCCAATAGGCAATAAATCGTTTAAATAAATAAAATAATAAAACGATAGAGTAATAGTTTTAGGTCGAGAGGTAGATGTAGAGGTAGAGTATAAAGTAATCGTGTGACGAACTAATAGCGTGTTATTTTCTTAGCAATTATATATTAAATTAACAATTAGTGAATAATAAATTTTCTTGTAGACTATTAACCAATAACTCTTTCTTACACCATTACACTATTAAATTGGTGTAAGTAATAAACACAAAGTTATTTTTATAATTATTTAAAACCCGACATATTTATCAAACTTCAACTCACCCAATAATCACAGAGTTAAATTGAATATTTAGTCTGTATAAAGGATAAAATTGTATATTATTTAATACTTAAGTCTTATTTGTGAGTATTATTTACGATCGTATTAAAAAAAAAATAAGAAATGAGAATTTTTTTTTTTTTTTATGGAGCGTGATATATTCATACATACGCTGAGCGACTTAATGGCCGCGATAAACGGTGATATATATCGCGAGCAAACAGAATTTTAAATTTTACGAAAAAAACAAAAAAATTTTGAGTTTTATTTTTTGGAATTTTGGTCCTTTGGTTTTTGAAGGAAATTTGGGAGAAAACTATGGGAGATATGGCTTAGGTGGTAAGGAGCAATTTTGTGGGGAATTTAATTCTGAACAGAAAAGGTTTTGGAAATTTTTTTGTATGGGTGAAAGTTTCGGAGATATTTTGATTTTAAATGGAAAATTTTTAGGAGATTTTTGAGAGATGATTCGGAAGAGGGTTAAAATGGAAATTTTGGGAAAAGTATGGGGAATTTTGGAAAAAGTTATGAAATGAAATTTGTAGGAAATTCAATTTCTGACAAAAAAGGTCTCAGTAACTTTTTCCTAAAGTCAATAGTTTTCCTAAAATTTTCATTTTAAATTTCCGGTACAGAAATTCCCAGCAACAAAAATTTCAAGTGTGAAGTTTAAATTCAAAATTCCATGGAAACTATCATAGATACAATAAAAGTGTCTCTTATCAATCTTGTTCAAAATAAAATTTCCTACAAAAAAGCTTTTTTGTAACTTTTCTCTAAAGTCAATAGTTTTCGTAGAATTTTCATTTCAAATTTCCGACGCAAAATTTTCCGGTAACAAAGTTCTTAAATCGGAAGTTAAAATTCAAAATTTTATGGAAACTATCATAGATACAACAAAAGTGTCCCTTATCAATCTTGTTAAAAATAAAATTTCCTACAAAAAATGTTTTTGTGACTTTTCCCTAAAGTCAATAGTTTCTGCGTAAATGAAAGAAAACAAAAAAAATTTACATCAATTTAATTTCATCAGAATAAAAAGAGAAAGAGGGAAGAGGGAAAGAGGTAAAAAGTAACGGCACGCAATCTTGGACGAGTTAAAATGTCATCGATAAGACTGTGACTATTATAGTATTCATGGTGAAACTCATGCAGAAACAATTGACTGTTTCGCTTTTAAGTTGAGTGATAGCGTGCTCGCGGAAGTATTCGCGGAAGTGGTCGCGGTAAATGCTGAGGTAGAGGTAGAAGGAAGAGGAAGGAGTAGTAGGGGTTGGGGTTGAGGTAGTAGAGGTAGTTAGGGGCTGTATTGTAATATCGAAGGTACGACGAACTCAGTTCATGAATTGTTGAAACTTAAAGTGGGAGGTCGTCGTCACCTAGTCGATATCTGGTTATACCATCGGCCTACAATACAATTATATATATATATATATATATATATATATATATATATATATAAATTAAATCGGACATGTCAAGATCCATTAGGAATTTTTTTTTTTTAATTATTTTATAAATTTATTTGATGAGTGATTGAATATTGATTAATATTATTTAAGAGTTCAATAATCTTAGATGGAATATAATCAGAGGAATTTATTAATCGATAGACATGACAGAGTGACACCGATAAGAGTTATTGATAAATTTAAATTGTAATATTAAGTTACGGTGAGATTGTTTATTTTAGCGAAGCTGATGGTTTTTCGAGTGGAAATTGTGGGAAAGCGATTTTTTCTAGGGAAAATTTGTTAATTGTTCAGAATTTTCTTGAGAGATGTCGGAATTATTGGTAGGAGGAAAATTGAGGAAAATTTTTAGAAAATGTGAAATTTGTACTGTCGGAAAAACTTTAGAAAATTTAAGGAAAAGTTTAAGAAAATTGAGGAAAAATCGAAGGGATTTAATGTTGGAAAAATTTGAAAATTTAGAGAATAATTTTGAGAAAATAAAAAGTTATTAAGGAAAATTTGAAATAATTTTTATTATTGTGGCCGGAAATTTGGAAAATTAATCAAAATTTTCTTCCAATTGAGATGATGAAGAGTTTCTTTAAAGGATATGAAGAAAAAAAGGAATTTTTTTAAAGAAAATTTGTTATTTGTAGGAAAATGAAAGAAAACTAGAAGGAAATACGAGAAAAATCTTTAATCAGATTTGTTCACATTAAGAAAATCAAAGGAAAAGTTTATAATTTATGATACGAGGAACATTGAAGAAAATCTTAGGAAAATTGTGAAAAATGGAAAATATTCATGAAAATATTTCTTAGTGTTGAGGAAAATTAAGAAAACTAAAAAACTAGGAAAAGTGGAAGAAAAGCCTATCAATATATAGGAAGTGAACATTTTTCACGGAAAATTGGAAGGGATACTATATATTGAAAAGAAAGTTAGGACTGGAAAATACCGGGAAATGTGGGGGAAAAATTTATCAAAATATGGGAAAGCTGAATTTTCCAAAGAAAATTTAAGAGAGTAGTACTACAAGGAAAAATTAGAAAACCTGAGAAAATTTTTGGGAAAACCTTTAAATAAGGAAATTTGAATCTAAAGAAAATGACTAAGGAAAATTGATTATTATCTTCGGAAAAATATAAAAAATTATTCATAAACAGTAGGAAAAATTGAATGAAAATCGGAAAAACTTGGGAAATTTGAGAAAATGGTAAAAATGCGTGTTAGGGTACAGGAAAATCTTCAATGCCCCAAAAAGTCATTAGAAAATGTGGAAAAAAAATGGAAAAAAATTAGAAAACCTAAAAAAATTTTTGGAAAAATCTTTAAATGAGGAAATGAGAATCTAAAGAAAATGACTAAGGAAAATTGATTATTATCTTGGAAAAAATATCGAAAATTATTCATAAACAGTAGGAAAAATTAAATGAAAATCGGAAAAGCTTGGGAAATTTAAGAAAATGGTGAAAATGCGTGTTAGGGTTCAGGAAAATCTTCAATGCCCCAAAAACTCATTAGAAAATGTGGAAAAAAATGGAAAAAAATTAGAAAACCTAAAAAAATTTTTGGCAAAATCTCTAAATGAGGAAATTAGAATCTAAAGAAAATGACTAAGGAACATTAATCATTATATTGTGAAAAATATGAAAAATAATTCATGAAAAGTAGGAAAAATTGAATGAAAATCGGAAAAGCTTGGGAAATTTGTGAAAATGGTGAAAATGCGTGTTAGGGTTCAGGAAAATCTTCAATGCCCAAAAAAGTCATTAGAAAATGGAAAAAAAAGTTTATGGCCTAAATAAGGTGAGAAAATGTAAATAGAGTGATAATTTCCCAGCATAGTAGGAAAATGTACGGTGCTATAGAGTTGATAGATAAATGATAGTTGCGACATTGTTTATAGGAGCATAAAAGCTCCGTGGTGTGTAACGGCCCTCTATTATTGAGAGACCTGTTTACAAATAGAACTCGACCGACAACTAAGACCAGAGCCCGAGTTTGACTGGTTTATCTATAGATAGATTGACTATAACTATAACAGCTAGTAGTTTTGCTACTGTCTACTGTCTAGTGTCTAGTATCTAGTGTCTAGAGTCTAGTGTCTAGTGTCTACTGGGCGGAATCGTGGGCGATAGTTGAAATAAACTTTTCAGTTTTCGCTTCCTTTTTCATCCCCCGTTTCAATCCCGCTTTACCACCCCCGCTTTCACGATAAGTGTGGGTGTGAGTCTTCGGGAATTTCGGACACAAACACGCCAGCTCACATCACAGGGACCGGGAAAAACTTTATTCCGCTGACTTATCCTGAGATTTTTGGGTGTTGTTTTGTCGGTTCGGACGCGAGCGTTAGAGGAAGACCGTTCTAGTGTGTCGGGCATCGAACTCTGAGACAACTATCGGACTACTGATATATGTTTCATCTACTCAATATTAATTTTTATATATATTGTTTTTACGTTTTTTTTTATTTAATTTTTCTAGGCATTCAGAAATTTTTCTCGATTTTCTTATTGGAAATTTTTTTGCGATTCCCTTACTTTTCTCCAATTTTTCTTAAATTCCATTAATCATTTTCCTTTTACAAATAATTTTCCGACTTTTTTCCGTGATACTGAAAATTTTCTTAATTTGCTTTTTATTTTCGAAATTTCTAAACTTTACAGAAAATTTCCTTTGAATTTTCCTGAACTCCCCGTGGAATAAAAATATTTCCCTCATTTTCGCATTTTCCATAAATTTTCCGAGAACATCAGCATGTTTCTACTTAAACTTTCAGTACTATCCAAAATATAAAATTTTCCGGAATTTTCTCATAACAGAAGCATTTTTCTCTCTATTTCAAACTTTTCCAAAAAATTTTCTTCAATTTTCCTAAATTTTCCCATAACCAAAAAATATTTTCTTTTTACTAAATATTTTCCATTAAATCACAAATTTTCCAAAAATTTTCTTTTAATTTTCCCTTAAAGATAAAAATAATTTTCTTCCACTTTAAAATTTTCCTGTAACTTTAAAATATTTTTTTTCTTTTTTCCTAAACTTTTCTTCAAATTTTCCGAAATTTTTCAGTAACATCAAAATATTTTCCTCTTATTTTCAAACTTTTCCCGAAAATTTTCATTAATTTTTTCTGAATTTTCCTATTACTTTAAAAATTTTCATTTTACTTCATGATTTTTCTTAAATCTCAAATTTTCTATTAATTTCCCTAAGCTTTTCCATAAGAAAAATTTTTCTGTAACTTAAAAATATTTTCCTTTCATTTCCAAACTCTCAAAAATTTTCCATCAAATTTTCCAACATCAAAATAATTTCTTACACTGACTACTGTTTCCTAACTTTCAAATTTTCCGAATTTTCCCGTCTTTTTTTCCCCAAATTTTCTTATTTCCAAATTTCCCCGACTTTTTCCTCCAAATTTTTTAATTTCTGAATTTTCCAAACCAAAAATATTTTTTCTTTAAAATTCCAAATATTTTCCTAATTTTCACAAATTTTCTCAACCAAAACTCAAAAAATCATCTCCCCTCTCCTAAAGTAATCTCAGCTGCACAAATAAATGACATTCCCGCGTTATCTTTTCGATCGTAATTAAAAATTTTGTGACTGGAAACTCTTTAAATCGTCCAACCTCCAAGTACCATCACCATTAACATCAACCTAGAAGCTTAAACACTTAAAAACCATAACCAATAATTCTTCTTATAAATTTTTATCGACGATCTTTATCTCGGGTTGTAACTTATAACTCACAACTCTTCTCTCCATCATTTTCAGAACAGGTATCACCATATTAAATATTTAACTCCTTTACTTTTAGATTTGTTAGGGTGTCATATATGGTGTCGTCATCAATATTACTCTTTTCTCTTCTTATCGAGTAACAGTGGTCTAGTTAAAGATGGTATCTGATAGCCGATGACAACTAGGTCCGCTTTGATCCTCAAATAGTTTGAGATTTAAATTTTAAATGTTTACGAGGTGATTTTTAAAAATATAAAAGCTACATATGTAGACAGGTAACTGGTCACTGGTCACTGGTCAGTAGAGACTACAGACTGGTAACTGGTAACTTGTTAACTGAAGATTGATCGATCGATCTTTAAATTTCTCACGGCGTTACCAGACGTAAGGACAAGTTCCAGTCTTGGTTGGTGTTGATGCGAGGTGTAAGGTGTAAGAAGATATCGGGAGTTGAGATGACAGACAAAAAGACGACGTCAACGAGCTGATTGACTTTTTAATTAAACTACATGGTGATGATGTGCGGGGATATGAGTATTTTAAGTTTTAAGGGCAAGAGTATGAGAAGAATTTTTTAGGTAGAGAGGGGACTGTAACTTGGAAAATATTGACAGGAGAAAAATTTTGTAAGGAAGAAAATTGTAGGAAATTTAATTTACTATGAATTTGGTTTCTTGGGAAAATGCGGAAAATTTGATAGTTTGGGAGATAGAGATAGATTAAGTAGGAAAAGTAGTTGGGAAAATTGGAAAATTGGTCAGAGGGCTGTAACTTGGAAAATATTGGAAAAAGGAAAATTTTTCTTAGGAAGAAAATTGTAGGAAATTTAATTTACTAAAAATTTGGTTTCTTGGGAAAATGCGGAAAATTTGATAGTTTGGGAGATAGAGATAGATTAAGCAGGAAAAGTAGTTGGGGAAATAGGAAAATTGGTCAGAGGGCTGTAACTTGGAAAATATTGGGAAAAGGAAAATTTTTCTTAGGAAGAAAATTGTAGGAAATTTAATTTACTAAAAATTTGGTTTTTTGGGAAAATGCGGAAAATTTGATAGTTTAGAAGATAAAGATAGATTAAGTAGGGAAAATAGTTGAGAAAATCGGGAAATTAGTTAAAAGGCTGTAGCTTGGAAAATATTTGGAAAAGGAAAATTTTTATAAAGTGGGAAATCGTGGGAAATTCAATTTACTAGAAGTTTGATTTCCTGGAAAAATGCGGAAAATTCGAGTTCGGAAAATAAATATAGATTAAGTAGGAAAAATGGGAAATTAATTAAAGGGTTGTGACTCGGAAAATATTGTACGGAAAATTTTTTGAAAAATAGGCATTGTGGGAAATTTAATTTTTCATGCATTTTGTTTCTTGGGAAAATGAGGAAAATTCGGAAAGTAGAAATAAATTAAGAAAGAAAAAATAGGGAATCAAAAAATAGTTGAAGAATTGGTTAGAGGGCTGTAACTTGGAAAATATTGGTCAGAGGAAAATTTTTTCCTAAATGAAAATTGCGGAAAATTAAATTTGTGGGAAATTTAGTTTCTTAGAAGAATGTTAAAAATTTGATAGTTTAGGCGGTAAATGCTTTGAAAAATAAAAAAAAAGTAATAAATAATACAAGTACTAAAGAATGAATAATTTAAAGTCACTAAAGCGAAATAATAATTAAACTTATGTCTACTTGTACATACGTGTTTGAATGTCTGTACACATTAGAGTACGTTGACGTAATAGGGTTCGAAGTACGACAAATAAGCATGAAGGTAATTCAACGCCCAGCGTATCGCGTCTTAAGAAATAATCATGAGCGAGTACTTTTTTGCACCGTCGTATTCGCAAAACATATATACATATATATCATACTCACTATATACTTCATGTGGTATATAGTAGGGAGAGTAATGCGAGAAAAGTTAATACTTCATATATACTGCGTACTTAAACATCGGGGGAAGGGAGAACTGGGGGTGGGAAACAAAGCAAACATTTGCTTCTACAGTTTTTAACTTGTGTTCTATATATTCATATACTTATATATGTTTTTATGTCAACTCAAAATTTTTGAAAACTATCAATTTATTCTTATCGAGTTTTGATTCATAACCTTTAGCATTCTGGAAATATTTATCCCAAATTTTTTGCTCTAAAGTTTTTTGGTAGGAAATTTTGTGGTCTACAAAATAATGCAGCTTAATATATATAAATATATGTATATATATTTTTTTTTAGCAAAAATTTTTATAGAATTAAATTCTCTTTCAAATGAATACCCACAAGGTATATTTATAATATATCAATATTTCAATAAATATGAAAATGTATATATATTTAAAAAATATATATAAGCTGGATATGGGATGTTGGTACTCATTCGAAAGCGTATAAAAATTCCTATACCTTAACGAATATAGATATATATTCTTATATATGTATGTATATATATAAATATGTATATATATATAAATATATACATATATCTAATTATTTCTATCATAGAAATTTAAAGGATTAAATCTTCTTTCATCTGAATACCCACATGATATATTTATTTCTAATAATTTATATAATTAATATAAATATAAGAATATATAAATATATATTTTGAAAAATATATAAAATTTAAGTATAGCTTGTTGGTACTCATTCAACAGCATATCAAATTCTCTACACTTTTATGTATATATATCATATTCATATATATATAGTAAATGTATATAAATATATATATTGAGATGGAAAATGAAGGGTGAGAACATTAAAGGAACCCTCAATGCTATTGCACTTTTAATGTTCGGTACTTCTGGGTCTTATCCAAGAATACGTTATATATATATAAATATATGTGTATATATATAAAATAAATACATATGCTATTCATTTATATTGTATATATATCATCCATTTATAAAAGAAGACGGTTATTATAAAAAGAAATTGGACAATTGAGTCAACAATCGATCGTTTTTTAAACCGTTTTACTTTTTTGGCAATGCTCATACATTATACATATATATATATATATATATATATATATATATATATAAATTTTCAAACAATACTTCATATATTCTCATATTTTCAGTCTATTCCTCAATTCGTATTGTTATTATTAAAAATTTCAAATTTTCTACTTTTCGCGCGCTTTTTTTTAAATTCAAAATTCAAATTTTCTACTTTTCACGCGCTTTTTTTCAAAATTCAAATTTTTTATTTTTCGCGCGCTTTTTTTTAAATTCCAAATTCAAATTTTCTATTTTTGGCGCGCATTTCAAAAATTCAAATTTTCTATTTTTCGCGCGCTTTTTTTAAAATTTAAAATTCGAATTTTATTTCTCAAATTCAATTGAATTTCTTCCGAGGACAGTTCAAAAAGTCTCTAATTAAAAATTTCACTCATTTTTTGGTGACAATTTTAACTGCGAGTTTAAAAAAAAATTTCAATGAAATTTTCAATTTTTATAGAAAAAAATTCGATTTTTACATTTTAGATAATTTTGCAGTGGTTATAATATTATATATGTGAGTATGGATGCATGTAATTGTAATAATGAGCAATAAAAAAAATAATAATAATAAATAATGTGAATGTTTGTCGGCAGAAACGAATGAAACAGTTTTTAAACTCCGACTGGTCGTTAATCGAAAATCCATTACCGCTATCTTAACTCTTGGATTTATTTCTTCTATATGCATATAAATATATACATATATGCCTCACATATTATACATTATCATCTAATGCATGCGATATATTTCATTATTTATTTATTAATTATTAATAAATAAATTAATTCGCGACTCAAATTTTATGTTTCCGCACATATTTCTTTGGATATCTTCGAAAATATATGAGATACGCATATGTTATATATGGTCGTTGGATAGGAAATGTGATTGCCTACAACTTTGGTCCTCTTCATATTTACCGTAGAATTAATAGTTTAGGAGATATATGCATTTTAAGTAAGAAAAATTGAATTCATTGTTGTAAACAATTGCGTAATTGTTTATCGTAATGCAACTTTTGAATAATTGAATTTATCGTAATTTTTATAAGGACCTTAATTGTAGATCGGGAAATTTCCGTTCCAAAACCTTCCCATGATGTACATTTATCTATAATAGTTTTTTTAAAAATAGCAATTCAAATTTTTATTTCAAAATTTCAATGGTGAATTTTTTTTTTGCTAAATAATAAAAATAATGATAATAAAATGGACTATCAATAAAATATTTTAATTGATATTTTTGCTTATCTTAAATATGCCAGCGTTATCAAAACTCAATAAAAAAAAATTAAATGAATATATATCTATATATATACATATATATGTATATTTATATATGGATATATTTATATGCATAAGAGTATAGAAAATTAAAAATGCTTTCAAATGAATACCAACAAGCTATATTTATATTTTTATATATTTTTCAATATATATATATTTATATACTTTGAAAAATATATTATGATATAAATATAGCTTGTTGGTACTCATTTGAAAGCTTATGAAATTTCCTATTCATAAATATATATATATATATATATATATATATATATATATATATATATATAAATAAAAAATGATAACATTCTACTAAGTGTCAGAAAAAAAAAAATTAATTTTCATCAAAAATATTTTTCCATTAAAAAAAAATTAAAAAATTTTCCACATCATGTTAAAAATCAATTTATATAAAAATTTAACGCCAAGTCATAAGTGTCAAAATAATTAACAAGACAGTTTAGAATGAAAAAAAAAAAAAAAAAAATAATTTTCCGTAACTGAACCATGAAAGTGTGAAAAATAAACTCCGGCTTAATTTTTTTTTCTTTTCGACAACAAAGAAAATTTTTCTTAACCCGCGAACCCCCGTCGCGACTTTTTAACGAAAAAAAAATCGTTGCCACCCTGAAAGTCTTAACCGACGGTTGCGTAAGGGTGTACATGATTTCACGCATTCCCCTCGGTTATTATTATTGTTATTATTATTTTTATATGTATGTATATATATATATATTTTTAATATATCAAACTCTTATTGTGCGTTCAATTATTTTTTTGCCTCTTTAAAATCTCGCTCGAAAAACTCCTTTCACTTTAATCCCTAGTGGGTTCATTCAAACCGCAATACATGAGATTTTTTTAAGCCCTACATACCTTTGAAGCTTAATACATATTTTTTAATATTTTTATATATAATATATACATATATTTATATATATTTTCATTACCATTAAAAAAAAATCCGTTTTTCGAAACATATTTTCTTTAAATCAAAATTTTGACTAAACTATCAAAGATACAAAAAAAAGTAATAAGACCTTTTTTGTAGGAAATTAAATTTTGAACAAAAAAGGTCTCAATAAATTTTTTCATAACTTTGATATTTTACAAGTTATTGGACTTTAAAGCACTGGAGTAATTTTTTTTGTACGAAAAACTAAAATTTCTAGTTTTTTAATTTAAAATTCAAAATTTTGACTAAACTATTAAAGATACAAAAAAAAGTAGTAAGACCTTTTTTGTAGGAAATTAAATTTTGAACAAAAAAGGTCTCAATAAATTTTTTCATAACTTTGATATTTTAAAAGTTATTGGACTTTAAAGCACTAGAGTAATTTTTTTGTACGAAAAACTAAAATTTCTAGTTTTTTAATTTAAAATTCAAAATTTTGACTAAACTATTAAAGATACAAAAAAAAGTAATAAGACCTTTTTTGTAGGAAATTAAATTTTGAACAAAAAAGGTCTCAATAAATTTTTTCATAACTTTGATATTTTACAAGTTATTGGACTTTAAAGCACTGGAGTAATTTTTTTGTACGAAAAACTAAAATTTCTAGTTTTTTAATTTAAAATTCAAAATTTTGACTAAACTATCAAAGATACAAAAAAAATTAATAAGACCTTTCTTGTAGGAAATTAAATTTTGAACAAAAAAGGTCTCATTATTTTTTTTCGTAAACCTGATAGGAAGCTCGTAATTCTATTTTTAAATTCAGTCATAAGTTTTAATTAAGAAAAAATATTTAAAAATTATCTTGTGTTTGGATTATGATTCAAAAAAAATATTTACATATATATATAGATATATTTATTTGATTTTTAATATTTTCATAATGAATTTTTTTTTTATTGCAATCAAGAATCAAGAATGCCGATGATTTATCAATCTTATCTAAGTTTATGACTCTTAGGACATTGATCTCTTTGTTTATGAAAAAAAAAATTTTTTTTTTATCATTAAAATTTTTTTGTTTTTTTTTTATTCATAAAAAAATATATAAACTCAATATTCAATTAAAAAAAATTTGACTAAAATTTTGTTCCATGGAAAAATTTTTACACTTCAGTAAAAAAACGAACAAATTTTGAACTCATGATTAAAAATATATAAGAGTTAAAAATCAATAAGCAAATAATTTGAATTAATAATCTATAGAAGCCCTTTTTAAAATTTCCCTCGGGTGTAAGAAATCCTGTGATGCTATAAAACCGTCTGACATCAATTCCCGACCACTTTGTACACAGTGCGTAGATCGCACATATAATAAGGGGTGTAATTCGAGAGGGATGAATGTCCGAGGGTGAAAAAACACGCACACGATGTCTCAGGGAGCTTATAATTTACATCCCTAACCCTTATTTTGTTTAACATAACTATTTTTAAATTTTCAAATTACTTGTCATTTTTCATAACCATTTTTAGTTTCATGAATTTTTTTCATGATAAATTTTGTTTACCCGGGAAAAAATATTTTTTTTAAATTTTATAATACTTTATCAGGCCATTTTCAGTATGAAATTTTATGAAAACATTTTTTTCCGAGTTTATCTATGAAATTTGAAAATTAAATTATGGAAATGTAAATTTAATTTTTTTAGTGCTGATTAATTTTTACAGTTCATTTTTTTCATGAAATGGACATGGAAATTATTCTGGTATTTGAAACATGGAAATTTTTCAACTATTCATCTAATTTTCAGTCCTGAAAATTTCATTCATGGAATTTCCAATCCTGAAAATTCTGTTCCATGTAATTTTCAAACCAGAAAATTGAATCCATGAAATTTGCAATCTTAAAAATTTCAAGCATGAAATTTTCAGTCTTGAAATTTTCTTCCGTAAAATTTGCTATCCTGAAGTTTTCTTCTATGAAATTTGCAATCCTGAAATTTTCTTCCATGGAATTTGCAATCCTGAAAATTTCATGCATGAAATTTGCAATCCTGAAAATTTCATTAATGAAATTTGCAATCCTGAAAATTTCATTTATGGAATTTGCAATCCTGAAAATTTCATTAATGAAATTTGCAATCCTGAAAATTTCATTTATGGAATTTTCAGTCTTGAAATTTTCTTCCATGAAATTTGCAATCCTGAAATTTTCTTCCATGGAATTTGCAATCCTGAAAATTTCATTCATGAAATTTGCAATCCTGAAAATTTCATTTATGGAATTTGCAATCCTGAAAATTTTATTTATGGAATTTGCAATCCTGAAAATTTCATTAATGAAATTTGCAATCCTGAAAATTTCATTTATGAAATTTGCAATCCTGAAAATTTCATTTATGGAATTTGCAATCCTGAAAATTTCATTCATGAAATTTGCAATCCTGAAAATTTCATTTATGGAATTTTCAGTCTTGAAATTTTCTTCCATGGAATTAGCAATTCTGAAAATTTCATCCATGAAATTTTCAATTCCGATCATTTTATCTATGAAATTTTTAGACCTACAATTTTTATCCATGACTAATTTTTACCATACAGTAAATTATTATTTTTGAAGAAAATTTTGAAATTTCAAAAGATTGAAATTCTATTCAAATTTTTGCGCACTATAAAAATTATCCGCAAAACCCTGTGTAAATTTTTTCCATGTACATTTTTTGCTGAAATTTTTCAGTTCATTCAAATAACTCCGAAAAAATTTCCATGAAAAAATTTTCATGTAAATTTCGTCCATGCCCAGGTTGTGAAATTCTACTTTACTCTGTACTAAAATGACCCTATAAAATTTTTCCATGAAACTTTTTTTTTTTTCATAAAAAATTGGAATCCTCAAACAAAAATTCTTTAAAAAACTCACGTGTTTAAAGTGAGACGCATCCAGGCGCGTTGCGTCAGCAGCGTCGACGCATTGCGTCGGGCTGGCCTTCGTGTCTGCTTTTCAAAATCCTCACATCCACTAAAATGACCAACTGGCCACTTTATATTAAGGAAATATCCTTAATATCCTTAATATCTTAACCGCATATCCTTAACACACACTCATATATTTTACCATGCATATATAATTATATACATATACATATATATCAATATATAAATATATAAATACAAAAACATTTAAACATATCACACTATAACATATTAAATTTACGTTATCGCTGGCACTTAAATCCAAATTCAAAATGCATAGTCACCATTTTTAATTTTTTATTTCAAATCAAGTGAGCACTTAAGAGAAAATTTAACTGTTCTCTCAAGTGTTAACTGTTTATTTCAAAATTACATTTTTCCACTTGATCACTCGAAATCCATTTTAATTTCGACCAAACATTCAGTCAATTTTTGAAAAAATTTTTTAATAAGACACTGGACACTTAAAAATTTTTTTTGGCTCCAAATTTGAAATTTCAAAATCTACGGTCATATTTCTCATATATTTTTGGTGTATTGACTGAAAATTCGAAAAAAATCGGTTTATCTCGCAGGACACTTAATCACACTTAATGGAATTTTTCAAAAATTTAACAATTTTTTCAAATTTTGACTTCGTTCCATTTTTTTAACAATCGTATTTATTAAAATTTTTTAAAATATTATAGGACACTTAAAACACTTAAAGTGATAATTTTAAAATTTTGAAATAAAAATTTTTTTCTGAAATTTCTCCTTGAAAATAAAAAAAAAATTTTTTTAAACACAGAAGCAAACAATCACTTGGAATATAAAATTTAAAAATTTTTCCACTTTCACTTTGTAAATCCTCGAGTTCCTTATTACTGGGAACACTTAAAAACACTGAGAGCGAACACTTGGCAAAAAAAAAAAATTCAAATTTTTGGTAAAAAAAAAAATTTTTGAAAAATTTAGTTATAAGTGTTAAAAAAATGTGGGGTCGAGCAAATCTAAGCTCGGCGAGGCAGATACGCGTGAGTCAGCCCCACTAGTGTTCTCGTTTACCTGCCGGGCGTCGATTGTGCCTGCTTAGGAGAATAAACCCCCACCTTTTTACACTTTTCATCCCTCCTCGATTACAATATCGTATCGTATCGTATCGTCCACGAGGCACGTACTGCTACGAGCACGACCCCACTCTGAGCCGAAATCTGTCTCACTCAAATGTCCGGTATTTAGTCATATTGCTGTCGCTTACTCGCTTACACACTAAAGATACGGATGTGGTAGTAAAATAGCCCGTGAATCCCCTTCCCACGTAAATCCACGCGTGGAACTGTTAAACGGTTGCCGTTATGAGACGCGTGCCGATTAAATTTCAAATTTAACTATTTTTTAAAGTTCTAAGTGTTAAGTGTTAACTATTACAGAACAATAAAAATTTTTTTTTAGAAATAAACTTTTAGTGTATTTTTTAAAAAATTACTGTGTTAAATTTTGAGATCAATTAATTTTTTGTGTTAACACTTAATCTTTAAGTGTTAACGTTCAATATTAACACTTAGTGTTAAGTTAATTTTAAGGGCTCGTAACAATTGAAAATATTAAGTGTTAATTTTTTAAGATATTTAATTATATAAGTGTTAACTCTAAATGTTAACACTTAATTTAAAATTTAAGTGTTAACTCTGAAATTTAAACAAATATTTGTTTAGACGCTAAATAATAATCAATTTTAAGTGTTAATTTAAAAAAGTACTTATTTTTTAATTGTTAACATTGAGTGTTAAATTTTTTTGGGATTAATAACACTTAAGGAATTAAGTGCTAACACTAAGTATTAATTTTATGCATTAACATTAAGTGTTAATTTTATACATTAACATTAAGTGTTAATTTTATACATTAACACTAAGTGTTAATTTTATACATTAACATTAAGTGTTAATTTTATACATTAACACTAAGTGTTAATTTTATACATTAACACTAAGTGTTATTTTTATACATTAACACTAAGTGTTAATTCTCAATTAAATTTCAAATGATCAATTTTATCAACTCGAAAAAAAAGGTTAAGTGTTCATTTTTTAACACTTGATCTAAGTGCTCATTTTTTAACAATTGATCTAAGTGTTAATATTTTTAACACTTAAATTAAATTTCACAGTTTTAAACCATAAAATTTATAGAATTTAATAATTTACGAATTAAAATAAATTTCAAGTGTTTAAAAACAATTTAAGTGTTTAAGTTAACAAATCATAAAATTTCCCAACATTAAAATCCGTGAAAAAAATAAAATAAACACTTTAAAAATTCTTATAAAAAAAAATAATAATAATATTTTTTAATCGTGTTTATTTCCAATTTAAGTGTCAATGGTAAATGCTGATTGGTGATTGTGTGTTCTTAAAGATTGCGTAACAAAAAAATAAATAAGCGACCGAAGAAGCACAATAACCATCGCCGGATTGGATATACAATGATTGACCGCTTTTGCTGAGCAACCCGCGTGTTACTGACGCTCACTACACAATTACTTGTGTGGTCTTTACTTTTATTCCCCACATACACGTGTGCACATGCACACACGAGGTAGTATCTGTGTGTGTGTGTGTGTGCCAAGTGTGAGCGTAGATGTGTAGATGAAAGAATAATAATGATGATAATGATAATGATGGTGATGATGAAAAATAAAAAATTTAAACTAGCCTCCAACATTTAAATGTATACATGTACATATAATACGTGCTGATTAATCCAATGAATCTGGTGACATGCAAGTCAAGATAATTAATTATCAATCGACGCCTCACTGATCATTTACTTACTTTTTTTTACCACTATATATTTAAACATATATAGAGACTTGGAAGACTAAATTAGAAAAGTTGGAATTTTTTTTCTCGAAGAATTTGGAGGCGAGTTAACACTTAATTTTAAGTGTTAATTTTTGTTTTCATTATTGTAGAGGCTTAATTACAAAAGACAATTTAAAATTAAATTTTGGGAGTTGGATTTTTATTAAAACGAGTGTTAATTTCGGTTAACACTTAATTAAGTGTTACAATAAATTTTTTAGTGAAATTAGAATTTTTTTTGGTTTAAATATTGACAAGTGTTAATTATGTTAAATGGTTGAGTTAAGTGTTAATTTTTATTAACATTTCATTAAGTGTTATGAAAATTAACACTTAACTCAACTACATAACACTTAATTGTTAGTTTTGATAAGACTTCATTTATATCAATTTTTAACCAAATTTCAGTAAATTATCGACTTAAGTGTTAATTTTGATTAACACTTGTTTAAGTGTTAGAAATTTCAACTTATTCTCAGAAATCTTCATTTGTTTTATTAAAAAAAATTTACTGAAGTGTTAATTTGGTTGGTGTTTACTCAGGTGTTAAATTTGAAAAAAATCCATTAGAGTGTTAATTTATTGATTTAAGTTGTGATAACACTTAAAAATTGCAACACTTAACTATTTCAGAAATTAACAATAAAATATTATAAAAAGTTAACCAAATTTCTATCTCGATTAAAAACTCGAATAATTTGAAGTAAGTGTTAATTTTTTTATTCAACACTTAAAACATTTTAATTTAAGTGTTAAAATTTCTCATATATTCGCACATAATCTCAGAAAAAATACTTTCCAATCTAACAAAAAAAAGTTTGTTATTATTTTTAAGTGGTAACTTTAATATTAACACTTAGAATTAAGTGTCTTATTACATCTTTAAATTTAAAAAATATTTTCAGTACTTTAACTCTCCTTTAAACCCAAAAATTATAATAACAAGTGCTAATTTAAATTCTTCCACTTTTGACACTTAAAATTAAGTGGCACCATTTTAAGTGTCTTGTCCGATTTCAAAAATTCAAAAAATTTTTTCAACTATTCTCATAATGAGGAGTTGAAAAATAATATTTCTAAGTGTTAATTTTAATATTAACACTTAATTTTAAGTGTCAAATTTTTTTTTTTTCAATTAATTTAAATATCAATAAATTTATGTAACAGATACAAAATTGAAACGTGTAAAATAGTTAAGTCAGATCTGTTAAGTGCCCGGCGTCTTTGAGATAAAGTTCAAAGGCTTATCCACTGGATCTACTAGACCCGGTGCCAGTAAGTCGCAAGAACACTTAATTACTCTGGTCAAAATTTTACGAGTAGCATTTAAAAAGTAACCATTCGTAAATCATAGAACAAAGCCGGCCTTTTTTTTTATCTTTTTCTTAAACATTTATAATTTCTCAAGATATTTTCAGAGGTTTAAATCTCAGATCCGGTCCTTTACTTCTGAAGAAGTTTACACGCGCTGGCTTCTCGTTTACCTCCGACAATAACTTTTGATCGCGATAAGGACCCACACTGATATACAGGTGGTAGTTATCTCTCGAGTGTCTTCAACTGAGATAGCCGGAAAATTTTTATGCCTTTATTCTAAACCATGTTGCGTTATATTTAAGCTTAAACTCAATTTATTTTTTTCCCGCTATGAATTTTAAACTTTAAAAATTAATATCTCACTAACTATTGACACTAGGGCCTCGTTCTTAGTCTCAAAATTTTCTTCAATGTTTCCTCTGCAATTTCAAAAAAAAAGTTTTTGAAAAATGTTGATTTGAATATTGATAAAAAATTTTTTAAAAAATAACGAAGAATGAAAACTTGGGATTTTAGTTTTTTTTAGGTTTGATAATTAATAGCTTTTGAAATGATGGAGATAGAAAGTGGATTGAGTGCTTGAAATTTTTATTGATCTTTTTAGAATAATAATAAAAAAAAATATGACATAATATCCGGATTACTCATGGAAATACAGCTTCCTAAAGATGACTAAAAAATAATATAAAGTGACAAATAACCACATCCTCATTTCTTAATCTTATAAATATATATATATATATATATATATTTTATCTGTTATATATTCTAAAGCACGTACGAATCATTCAATATATATATAAAATTTAAAGAGATAAAATATCAATCGTCATCGAATTCCAATTTTATCTAAAATCGACTTTAGATCCGAAAAATTTTTTTTTTCCTAATGACCTAATTTTTATTTTTTTTTATAAATGAATATTCAAAATTTTGGATAAAATGTAAAAATTTGAAAATTTGACATACATACAGGTTTTTTTTTAATTATCCAGAAGTTAACAAATTCATTTTTTGGAGTTCATTTAAAATTCTAGAGGATTTTTCAACTTTCTAGAAGCTTAGAAATAGTTATAAATTTTTTTTCAAGTTCTAGAACGTTTTATAATTATCCAGAAGTTGAAAAATCCATTTGTATCGAGTTGATTTTAAATTCTAGAAAATTTAAAAAAACTCGAAAGTTTGAAATTCGTTTTTTAGATTCTAGAAGATTTTGAAATGCTCTAGAAGTTATTAATTTTTCGGATTTTGTTAAAAATTTTAGAGAATTTTGTAACTTTCTAGAAGCTTAGAAGTACAATTTTAAAGTATTATTGGAATCTAGAGGATTTCGAATGTATCTAGAAGTTGGCAAACTTAGTTATTTTGATTAATATAATATTCTAGAAGATTCTAAATTTTCTAGAAGACCTCTAAGTAGGTATAGATTTTATTCTAAGTTTTAGAACATTTAGCAATTATCTAGAAGTTAAAAAATTCATTTGTATTGAGTAGATTTTTCATTCTAGAAGGTTTTTAAATGCTCTAGGGGTTGAAAATTTCATTTTTTCAAACATGTTTAAAATTCTAGAGGATTCTTTAACTTTCTAGAAGCTTCAAACTACAATTTCGAAGTATACTTGAAGTCTAGAGGGTTCCGAATTTATCAAGAAAATGACAATTTCAGTTCATCTGATTAATTTAATATTCTAGAAGTTTCTAAACTTTATAATATTCTAGAAAGCTTAAAATAGATTTGTTTCAAGTTCTAGACGATTTTACAGTTATCTAGAATTCAAAAAATTCATTTTTAAAGATATGCTCAAAATTCTAGAGGATTTGAAAACTTTCTAAAAGCTCTGAAGTGTAATTGAAGTCTAGAAATTTTTTAATTTATCTAGTAGTTAAAAAATCCATTCTTCTAGTTAATATACGATTCTAGAAGATTTTTTATCCTTCTAGATTAATTGAAAGCTATTAGCCATTTTTTTTCAAGTTCTAGGCGTTTTTGAATTTATCTAGGAGTTGCCTTATCAACTTTGACGAGTAACATTCTAGAAAATTTTTCCATGCACACACATATATACATGTTGGTACTTATTTGAAAGCTTATTAAATTTCCTATACTTCTCCATATATATATATATATATATATATATATATATATATATATATATATATATATATATATATATAAACATGATTCGGTATCTCTTTGATGATTATCGCAAACATCGATTCAAAACAATGTGATTATCTTTGTTTAATTGATTTAATTTATTATTTTAATCAGTAACTATTTATCTAAATTTCTTTTTTTTTTCTTCCATTCTTTGGGACCAGGTATTATTTTTATTCAAACATATTATATTATAATTTTGTTGTGAAAATAAATATAAAATTGAATTAAATTAAATTTGAGTTTAAATTGAAAAATAATTAATTGAGGGATTTAGTATAATTAAATAAATATTATGAATAAAAGATGAAATTGTGAGCAAGCGTAGAATTGGCGTTGAGATGACGAGGGGATGACGAGTTAAGTAACCGTAGCTAATTCATAAATTGGGTGGCATTCATTTTTTATTTGACTTATTATTAAATTTCATTTTATTTCTCATATCAATTTTAGATTTCTTAAATTTTTATAAAAAATATTTAAAATTTTCTAGAAGTTGAAAGAATTCACCTCTTTTAGTCTTCTAGATAAATATTTTTTTTCTCTAGATCGATTCAAAATATTCTAAAATTATTTATAATTGAATTACTTCTAGATGCTTGTTCTTGAACTTTTAAAATATTTTACGCACCATTTAAATTTTCTAGCATTTTTAAATTTTACAAGCTTCTAGAAAATTTATCATTAAAAAGTTTGAATTTATCACTTTTAGATAATTTTTTTACAACTCCTAGAATAATTCACCTAACGTTAAATTTTTTTATCTTCTAGAATATTTTTAAACTTCTAGAAATTTCTTAAAAAGTTTCAACTGTCCCAATTATTATGTTGCATTTTAAACTTCTAGAAAATACTACCACTTCCTAGAAAATTCAATTTCAAAATTCTACTCTTTAGAATTTCTAAATAATTTTAATTTAACTCCTAGAATATTTAAACGATCAAAAACATCTTAACTTTTTTTCTAGAAAATTTTCCCCACTTCCTAGAAAATTTTTCAACTCCCAGAAAATTAAAATTTATAAATATTCTAAAAGTTCAAAATAAAGAAAAGTTATTTACTTCAGTTTCCCAAATATTCTAGCTACCAATTTTTCACTTCTAGAAAATTTTCCAACCACCTCTGAAGTTCGATTTAAAAAGTCTGTGCAACAAAACTTCTAGATGATTCTATCCAACTCCAAGAACATTTAAACTAAATAATCATTGTCAATCCTTCGTCCTAGAAAATTTCTCCACTTTCTAGAAATTTTTTTCAACTCCTAGAAAATTCAAATCCGTAAATTTTCCAAAAATTAAAAATCTAGAAAAATAATTAACTTCACCTCCCCAAATATTCTAGCCACCAATTTTTAAAATTCCTAGAAAACTTCGACCTTCTAGAAAGTTCAATTTAAGAAATCTGTGCTGCAAAACTCCTAGATAATTTTATCCAACTCCAAAAATATTCAAACTAAAAAAACCATTGTCAATCCTTCGTCCTAGAAAATTTCTTCACTTCCTAGAAATTTCTTTCAACTCCTAGAAAATTCAAATCCGTAAATTTTCCAAAGATTAAAAATCTAGAAAAATAATTTACTTCACCTCCCCAAATATTCTAGCCACCAATTTTTCAAACTCCTAGAAAACTTCGACCTTCTAGAAAGTTCAATTTAAGAAATCTGTGCTGCAAAACTCCTAGATAATTTTATCCGACTCCAAAACTATTCAAACTAAAAAAACCATTGTCAATCCTTCGTCCTAGAAAGTTTCTCCACTTCCTAGAAATGTTTTTCAACTCCTAGAAAATTCAAATCCCCAAATTTTCCAAAAATTTAAAATCTAGAAAAATAATTTACTTCACCTGCCCAAATATTCTAGCCACCAATTTTTCAAACTCCTAGAAAACTTCAACCTTCTAAAATCTTCAAAAAAAAATTTTTTTTCTAATTTTCAAATCTCTACACAAAAATCAATCTCCCCACAAAATTACAAACTTCAAACAAAAATTTCCAACCTTAGGTCTCGTCTAATTGCCGGCCCGATTACTCAGAATCGATTAGACCTCTACTATCTCTAAAAAAAAAATCCCTACAAAATTGTCGAAATAAATTCACCCAAAAAATCACATTAAAAAAAAAAAAAATAATAATTTTGAAAAATTATTAAATTAAAAAATATTTTTTTTTTATCCGATTAAATTTCTCATAAACGCGCGATCCAACTTGACATTGGGGTGTAAAAAAATTCCACAAGATAAACATCAGGTTTAAATTTTTTAGAAAAAGTGTTTACCGTGACACCGGTTAGCACTTCTTTCGTTTCATTTATCTTTTATCTTCTCGTTTGCAAGGACAAATATCTTAATAGCTTGATGACTTATTTTATTTATTTTTTATTTTTTATGGCAGCTCAATTTCTTTTTTTTTTTTTTTATTCTTACGGAACTTCTTTATTAGTTTATTTTTACTAAATGCATTGCAATAACAAGTGTGTGATCTTTAACAACCGTCTTTAGTTGTAAGACTTATCCACTTTGCAACAATAACACTGCGTGTGTGGTCGCGATCCGCGACAGTGGTACTCATATGTGACTTTTAATCTTTCGTACTTTAAAAAATTATTCCTCAAAATCTATAAGGAATATTTTGATCAAATTTTTTTTAAAGTTGTAGAGAAAAGTCTGGAGAAAATTTTTAGACCAAGAACGAGAGTCTAGTATCGATAGTTAGCGAGATATGAATTTTTGAAGTTAAAATACAAAGTAACGATTTGGAGATTTGGAACTTTGCTAGATAAATATATGAGAATAATATATAATTTATGATCTGGGATAACTCAATTTTTTTTTTGGTATTACAGGGGGGATTGAGGAAAATTTTAAGACCAAGATTGGAGATCTAGCTCTCTAAGTTGCGGAGATAGAAATTTTTTAAGTTAAAATAAATTTTTTTTTTTAAAGAAACGTGGGTACGTTGAAAGTATGTTGAAAATATTTAAACAATCAATGATAATATTTACTATTGTTTGCAAATAAACCGTCGACATATATTCTTTTTTTATATATATATATATATACATATATATATATATATATTTGTATACATATGAGTAATAGAAAAAGAATGTGCGAATGGATTTTCAATTTCTATGCGAAATAAATCCATTAAAATTTCCATCATCTTATATATATATATATATATATATATATATATGTGTGTGTCTGTGTTTGCGTACATGCAATAAATTTGTAAAAAACAATTTTTTTTTTAGAATTTAACTCCACAAAATTAATAAAGCAACTTCTAGATAAATTCGAACCATTCTAGAACTTGAAAAGAAATTGCAAATAACTTGCAAATTATTCAGAAGAATAAAAAAATTTTCTAAAATGGAACATTAACCGGCGAAAATATATTTTGTAACTCCTAGAAAAATTCCAAACTTTCTAGAACTTAAAAGAATTACAAGTTTGAATTTTCTAGCAGGGTATGAAACTTTTAGAATCTTAAAGTGGCCTGCAAAAATGGATTTTATGACTCCTAGATAACTATAAAATTTTCTAGAAAAAAAATTTGAGAATCTTCTAGAATTTAAAAAACAATTACAAATAACTTAATTTTCTAAAAAAAATATAAAATCTTCTAGAAGTGTATTTTAACGTTAAATGTATTTTTAAACTTCTAGATAAATTCATAACTTTCTAGGATTTTTAAAAAATCTAGAAATTTTTCAAACCTATAAAATTTCAGATCTAGAATTTTGAATTAATTCGATAGTGATTTTGTCTCCTCCTAGAAAAATTCAAAATCCTCTAGAAGCTTAAACATACTTTGAAAAATAAATTTCGCAATTTCTAGATGATTAAAAAATCTTCTAGAACTTGTAAATAAAATTTCAAATCTAAAAGTTACTGAGAAGAATGAATATTTTAACTCCTAGATAATTCAAAATCATCTAGAATCTACTAGTATGGCTTTTTACAAATTTTTTAAAATAAAATACCATAAATGCATATAAATATAAACATCTAAATATATTTATATATATAAATATATAATATAAATAAAATTTTCAAGTGTTTCATGAGAACGATAGTATTGAGAAAATCTTGAACGTTTTGTTGATGAGGATAAAATAACAAGCTCAATATCAATGATTTGTTATCGATATACTATCGACTATCGTGTAAGATGTAGGATGGTTTTAATAATAATATAAATTCCACAGAAATGTGTAAACTAAATTGATAATTTAATATCAAGTGTAATAATCTATACACCGATACTCTAATCCGGATCTCAAGGTAAATTCTATAAATAATTCTTCTTTGTTAAATATGTTCCCGTTCTTTTTAAATTTGCAGTTCAAATTTAAAAAATAAACTCTGACGCGATTTTTCCGCCTATCGGACCAGTGAATTTTCTTAAATCACAAAAAAATGATTTTTAGCATAAACTTCTAGAAAGTTCAATATTTTTTTTGCTAGAAGTTTTACATAAATTGTTACATATGAATTGGAAGCTTCTAGAAGACTAAAATTATCTATAATCTCAAGTAAATCCTCTAGAAATACTTATCTAACTCCTAGAATATTTTTGAATTTTCTAGAAGTATAAAAATTGTAGATACGTTTGTAAACCTTCTAGGATCTATATGTAATTTTGAAAATACTTTTTATAACTCCTAGATAAATTTCAAATCTTCTAGAATGTAAAAACTTATAAATAGTTTTTTAATTTTCTAGAAGATGACAAAATTTCCTAGAGAATTTAAACTTTTCAAATGAATTTTCCAACTCCTAAAAAAATAATCTTCTAGCATCTCAACTTGATTGTCTAGACTAAATTTTTTTGACTCCTAGATAAATTCAAAAATCTTCTAGAAAAACTTTACTGTTAATAATTTTTGTTTCGAGCTTCAGAATGTTATAAATTCTTCCAATTGTCAATCTAACTTCTAGAATAATTCTTCACCTTCTAGAAAATTCAAAAATTTTCTAGAACTCACAGCCCGAAAATTAGAAATCTTAAAAAAACTTTTAATATTCTCCCTAATATCGAAATTTCTTGAAAAAACAATACCTAAATTTTCTAGAAAGTTCATCTTCTAGATAAACTGCCTCTAATTTTTTTTGTTAATTTAAATTTAATTAAAAAATAAATATTTGAACTTCTAACTACACCTCTAACCAGCAATTAAGCATAATAATTATAATTTCTAAAAAAATTATAACAATTAACAAATAAATAAACAATAGTTATCTTATTTACGTAACTGATTGCATATCTCTATGGAATGCAGCTCTCGAAAAAATTATTCCGGATGCAATGACAATTCACACGTTTTACTTGACAATAAATATAATTTTTTTTTTTTTTTTAAATAAGGAAAGTCATTGTGATATATATATTTATATATATATATATATATATATATATATATATATATATATATATATATATATATATATATATAAGTACGTCTGCACTACTTCCGTTTAATTTTTTTTATAAAAATAAAAAAAAAATAATTATATTTTTTATTGGAAATTTATTTTTTTTTGTTAAAATAAAAATTCAAAATTCTGTATATAAATTTATATACATATATATATTTTTAATCCGACATAAATGATGAAACAGTTAGTAAGTAACTAAGACTTATGTATTAGTTATTACTTGTCCTTAGTCTTGTGGTCATCTAATATGTAGACTACTACGGGTATTTTAATATATATTATATGTTGTAGACTTACTCTGTTCAGCTGTAGTCTCTTACTCTCATCTCAGTGAAATGTTATTTGCGTTTAAAGTATTATGTTTACCTAAAGCATTCCTTACGGAGTTCGTGCAATGATCCTCAGCTTAACTCGAGAGTCGCGGACTTACTTTGCTTTTAGTAATTATTGGTCATTTTTTTTAAAAATTAATCTAGGAGGAATGTTGTAGTCAAGAAAAAAAAAAAAAAAAAAATATATATATATATATACATATATATATATATATATATATATATATATATATATATATATATATATATATATATATATATATATATATATATATATATATATATATATATATATATGGATGTGTGTAGTTGTAAATAAAAATTTTCTAGAAAATTTTTCATTCATTTCTAGAAAGTTTTTAACAGAACGAAATTTCTAGAATCTTAAAATAAAAGAAAATTTATCAGCAACTTCTAGAAAGTTAAAGCAAATTTTCAAGAAGTTTTAGAAGATACAGAATATGCCATTGTATTTTCTAGAATCTTAAATTAACTTTTCTTTCTTTTGAAAATCCATTTTTGTGGCTTCTAGAAAATATCTAAATCTTCTAGAACTTTCAAAAAGACCAAATTTACTTTTGAACCTTCTAGATTGTTTCAGAATCGTATAGAATTTTAAGTTAACTACCAAAAATAAATTTTCTAACTCCTAGATAATTTTGTAATCATCTATAACTGAAAAACTAGACATTCATCGCTTGACCTAGAAAATCAAACATCTAGAATCTTAAACTACTCTTTAAGAATTTATTTAACAGCTTCTAGAAAATTCTTGTCTCCTAGAACGTAAAAAAATTTACAAATAAATCTCTAAACTTTCTAGATAATTAAAAAATTTTCTAGAATCTTGACTTTACCCCAAAAAAAAAGTTTACTAACTTCTAGTGAATTATAAATTTTCTAGATTTTAAAAACGACTAAAATTACATTCTTGAACTTTCTAGAAAATTCATAAATAGTCTAGAATCTTAATCTTATCTCCGGAAATAAGTTTCCTAACTTCTATAAAATTTCTGTATCTTCTAGAATGTAAAAAAAATCACAAATTTATCTCTGAACCTCCTAAATAATTCCACAATCTTCTAGAATCTTTAGTTGACCCTCGAAAAAAATCATCTAGATAATTTTCAAAATTTTCCAGAACAAGAACTAAAAAAAGAAGTCCCATCCTCTAAATCATAAAAAAAAATTACTAATGAATTCCTTTCACCCCTAGAACATTTCAAAACCTTCTAGAACTTCTATTCCTCACTGGTTCATAAACTCAACGATAAATAATTCATAATCAAACTAAATAACTAAAATAACAGCACAAACTAAAATAAAAAAGAACAGCATAACATATTAAAGTATAAATAAAATCGACATGTTTACATCCCTCAGATCCCTCCGTACTCCGTACACGGACATAAATACCCACCACCATCAATCTCTCGAGGTCTCTGCACCCTCATAGACAACACACAAAAAAAATAAAAAAAAAAAAAAAATAACTGACTAGAGTGAACGTAAAAGAGAAGCAAAGCCAGGGATCGATAATCGATGGGACAAAAAGTTTGAATTTGTTTACAGTTTAGTAACCCAAATCACAGCGACGGCGCACTTCCCTCTCCTTTCCCCTTTCCCTCGATCTCTTCTTCACTCTTCAGCCCTCTTGCCATTCCTCTGCTGCTTACTCGCGCTCACTAGCTCATTTTTTCATTTTATCTCTCATACATCCCTGGTACGAACTGCAAATACCCGTACATTTGTCAAAAGAGTTGAAACAAATTTGTTAGACGACATTACGGCACGAAGACAAGGATACTAAAAATTATTGTTTTTATTATTTTTATTAATAAAAAGTAACAACGGTATTTTAACATTTGAGTAATGTGTTATTCAAGGTACGGGTCATTAAATTTTATTTTATTTTTTATTGCCGTCATTTTTTTAGATTTACTATACTTCTATTTTTTCCGACTTGTTTTCAATGCACTGCGAAATTGAGTGGGTTAAATGACACTTGTTGCGCTGCTAATGGTAATTATTTTATTTTTTCATATCGATTTTCCTCGAGACTCGAGCACTGGTCTGTGGACTAGAAATTTCAGTATGGCTGAAAAACTAGTCTATAGGGGAGATAAAATTTTTTATAAGGGTTTATGGTCTAGGTTTTGGGTTATTCCAGAAGTTTACGTGGTCTAGAGGTTGGGGATTTCGTGGTCGAGGTTGAGAATAAAGAGGAGTGAGAAAATTACACAGTAGAAAATTTTCGAATTTTTTTTTTGTTTCGTTTTTTATTGATAACACATGAATAAAATGTGATAAAGGAATTTTTGATGGCACCATTGGAAAGGACATCAAATTTCCTGTGGAAAACACCCAAAATTACAAATCAATCATCCCCATAACCAAGAAATTGCTAGCCAAAACCAAATTTCGAATTTTATGACCATTTCGATTTTTAATGATAACACATAAATAGAATGCGATAAGGGAATTTTAAATGGCACCCTCGGAAAGGGCATCCAATTTCCTATAAAAAACACCCAAAATTACAAATCAATCATCCCCATAACCAAGAAATTGCTAGCCAAAACCAAATTTCGAATTTTGTGACCAATTCGTTTTTTAATGATAACACATTAATAAAATATAGTAAGGGTCTATTCAATGGCACTACTTAAAAAGCCATCAAATTTCCTATAGAAAACATCCAGAATTACAAATCAATTAGCCCCATAACCAAGAAATTGCTAGTAAAAACCAAATTTCGAATTTTATGACCATTTCGTTTTTTAATGATTACACAAAAATAGAATGCGATAAGGGAATTTTAAATGGCACCCTCGGAAAGGGCATCAAATTTTCTATAGAAAACACCCAAAATTACAAATCAATCATCTCCATAACCAAGAAATTGCTAGTAAAAACCAAATTTCGAATTTTATGACCATTTCGTTTTTTAATGATAACACATAAATAGAATGCGATAAGGGAATTTTTGATAGCACCCTCGAAAAGGGCATCAAATTTCCTATAGAAAACACCCAAAATTACAAATCAATTATCCCCATAACCAAATAATTATTAACAAAAACCAAATTTCGAATTTTATGACCATTTCGTTTTTTACTGATAACACATGAATAAAATATGATAAGGACTTTTTCAGAGCCACCATTAAAAAGGGCATCAAATTTCCCATAGAAAACACCCATAATTTCAATTGAATTTCCCTAATAACTAATAAAATTTCATTAAATACAAAATTCCCGAGTTTCCAAAATTTACTTTTTTGGCCCATTATATAAAAATTATCACTTACCACCAAATTCAAAACAATACCACTATCAAAAAGCATAAAACTTTCCAACAGAAATCACCCATTACTTCAAATCGATTAACTTAGCATCGAAAAAAAATATTTGATTGGAATTTCCGAGGAAATTATTAACACAGCTGTCTAAATAAATATATATAATGCGCTTATACTGTAGCAAAAAAAATGTAGATTTAGTCGTCACTGTCACCATAGAATTCCGTAGTAATGCGTAGCAATAGTAGAATTATAAGAAGGGGTCGGAATAGGAGTAGAAGCAAAAAGTAGCAAGAAATAGACAAGTGTCCTTGGACATTTGTCGCAGTAAGGAAGATGGATTAACTCATGACACGACAATGGCTGGCTATTGTATCATTTAAATAAAAGATTTCTAGTCTCATTTAAATGCATGGATAATAAGAGTAAATATAGACGTTAATCTGGTTACTGCTGTGTGTTAAAAGACCAGATTTAGACGTTTGTAGTCGATCAACTTAATAATAACCGACAAAATGACAAACTGATGTCTATTGTCAGGCTCGTGAGCTTATAACATAACTATCATTCATGCTTCGAGTCCCATTCATGGCAAATTTTCTTTTTTTTAAATTTTTGAGGTTATCTAGAAAAATTTTTACTAAAAATAACTTCTTATTAAATTTACACGCGAACTATTGCATATATGTGGAAAAGTAAAAAAACACTTTTTATAGGAAATTTCATCCTCTACAAAAATGTTTCAGTGACTTTTTATTGTATCTTTGATAGTTTGCCTGTAAAAGAGGATTTTTGTTAAGAGACTCTCAAAAAAGAGTGAAAAAAAGAACGAGACTAAATGTATGAAGTTTTGTAATTTATGTCAGAGTATAAAATAATTTTTGGACATGGGCTAAATAAAAATAGTTAATTGGAGGTGAAAAAAAATGTAACGCTTATAGATTTTTTAAAAGCGCGTTTCCGCGGACCTCCCAGTTCTTTCTGCATCCGACTTACGCGTAAAATAACTCAGTCATATCTTTTAAAATTTTTTTAGTCTTATATATATGTATATATATATATATATTAGGACGGTGGCATATGAGAGGAATGCTAAGAAACAATTGGCCCACGCCGGGAGGTCTAGCGTCGTAACGCACCTCAAGGCGAAAAGACTTTTTCGGCTAACGAGCTCAGGCATTCTGCAATTTATGCTTAACATTATATCCCAACTATATATATATATATATATAGATATATGCATACATTTTTTTAATATGTACCTCAGTGTAAATAATCTCAAATATTTCAAAAATTCTTAAGAAAAAAATTATTTTTCTAAGAATCATTTTATTATGAAGATTCTAGAAGATTATCTAACTTTCTAGAAGTTGAAAAAATATCTTAGAAGTAAAGGATTTTTAACAGTAAAATTGATAAATTTGGGGAAACTTTTTTTCCTTAACTTTCTAGAAGTATAAATTTTCTAGAAGTTGTACTAATCTTCTAGAAATGACGATTTTTGATGAATTTTTATATGAAATTCTAGAAATTAAATTATTATTTAGATGCTCTATGAATATCTAGTCAATACTTTCTAGAAATATTTTGTTCATTTTCTATAAACTGAAACTTTTCTAGAAGTTGCATTAATTTTCTAGAAATTAAGATTTTTGAAAAATTTTTACATCAAATCCCAGATAATTGAATTATTATTCAAAGGCTCAACAAATTTCTAGTAAGTACCTTCTAGAAATTGGTTTTCATTTTCTATGAACTGAAAATTTTCTAGAACTCAAAAGAATGTTCTTTGTACAGACTGATTTTGAAAAAAATTGTCGAACTAAATTTTTTTCTAGCTTTCTAGAAGCTTGGAAATTTTCTAGAAGTCAAATGAGTCTTCTAAAATTTCAAAATTCTGAGTAAAATTCCAACCGATTAAATATTTATTCAGAGATTCTAAGTTTTCTCTAGGATAAGTCTAGGATTTGTCTAGGATTCTCAGCGAAATGAATTTTTCTAAGTTTTCTCTAGGATTTCTCTAGGATTTGTCTAGGATTTGTCTAGGATTCGCAGCGAAATGAATTTTACACCAATTTAATATAGTGGAAACCTAAAACATGCAAACCTTCTCAATAAGACAATAGAGTCTCTAAAGACTTATAGTCAATAAAACATTCTAGAAAATTTTTTAATTTTCTAGAAGTTTTCCTATAAAATTTCAAGTATAAAATTATCAATTTCGAATATGTATAGATATAAAAATCATCTTTTTTTTTCACCTCATAAATTTTATTTTCAAGAGAAAAAATATTGATAAGAACTCAATTAATTATTTATAAAACATCTCTATTAAACAAGTTAATCAGGATTTACATATCCAAGTAAAGTAATTATAAACTAGAAAGGAAGTTATTAATTTTTTTTTTTTAACATCACTTACTTTAATCAGCTCTTTAACTTGATCTTAATAACTCCGATTTTTAAAACAATTCTTTTTTTTTTTTTTTTTTTTTTTTTTTTTTTTTTTTTGTGGTACAAAAAAAATCTTAAGTGACTTTTGTTATATTATACATTTGATTTCAATAAGTAACGTATACACTGTAACAAAGGATTGTAGTTAAAAAGTTAATAAAGAAAAAAATTATAACTTTGAAACCGCATAGAGAATTGCCAGACCAAAAACAATTAAGTTCTGTACAAATCCACTATCTTTTTTCTCCATACATTCATATTCATATATATATATATATATATATATATATATATATATATATATATAGTGAGAATGAGAAATCATTCATTTTATCACACGAAAAATTTAATGAAAAAGAAATAATGTAGATTTTTTGGACTTTTTTGAATGAATTTTCTAGGAGATTTAAAAATTTTCTATAAGTTTTGCTTTTTAATTTTTGTTAGAAAAATTCTGACTAGAATTTTCAGTTTTTTATAAGGTTCAAGAAATTCTTAATCAATGATTTTTTCTAGGAATATTTGAATTTTCTAGAAGTTTCATGAATTATAATTTCAATGAACTTTCTAGGAGATTTCTTAATTTTGTTAGAAGTTGTTTTTATTAATTTTTTGTTAGAAAATCCTGACTACAATTTTTAATTTTTCATAGAATTTCTCAGCAATGTCTTCTAGAAAGTTTTAAAATTCTCTAGAACTTAAATATTTCTAGATGCTAATACTTTCTACAAATTTTCTAGAAGAAAATTGTGTTAATTATTAAATTTTGTGCATAAGAAAATTTTTATCAAATTTTCTAGAAGTTGTTGAGCTGTCTAGAAGTTAAATAAAAACCTTTTCAATGATTTTCAAAATTTTCTATAGATTTTTAAGTAAATTTTCTAGAGTTTTAAAAATTAGATTCTATTAAAACTTTTTAGAAGTTCCTTTTTTTTAATTTTCTAGACTTGGGCCCATTAGAAAATTTCAGGCTCCTGGAAATTTTGGAGAAACTTTCTAGAAGTTCAATTTTGACTGTTATTAAAAAATTTTTTTACTCAAAATCTAGACGAGATATCGCGACAAATTTTTTTTAAAAATCATCCAAAAAAGACTTAAAATTTTTTTAACCATAACCGGAAGTTTGTAACTTCATTAGATTCTGAGGTATTAATTTTAAAAAGTAACAATTAGATTTCTTCGAACAAATTTTATAAAAAAAATCATCAGAAAAAAATCTTTGGAGATCGATTGGATGAAATGAGAAGAATGTGAACGGTGCGTGGAATGAGTTTATATATACACATATATATACAAGGAGAGAAAAGATGATGTATGGGAAAAATAGATGGAGAAGAAAGAAAAGGAGTGAAAAGGATAAGAATATAGGATGAAGGAAAAAAAAAATAAAAAGAAGAATAAGAATAAGAAGGCGCTGTATTGCTGTAGTTGTTCGAGGAAGGCGGCCTCTTAGTCAAGTCATAACTAACCCAGACGAATAACCGAGAGTAGAGGCTCTGTATGAGGACCTAAAGAAAGTCTATATACATACTTATTTTTTCTTATCCACTCTCTCACCCTCTTTCCTCTTCCTTAAACTTTTTTTATTATTTTTCTTTGCCTTTTATGATTACCCACGGTTTGTATTTTGGCACTAGATAATGTTGAGAAAGAATTTTAAATATTTAATATATAAAATTTTTTTATTTTTAATCTAGAAGATTTTTGGATTGTCTAGAAGTTTTGAAAAAAATTTTTATTTAGACTTGAAAAGATATTTTTGATCTTCTTGTGCGTGAAAAATAATTTAAAATTTTTTTTTCGGTGTTTTGAGGATTCTAGAAAATTTTAGAACTTTCTAGAAATCGATTTTTTTTAGTCGTCCATTGAAATTGTATAATTATGATACTTAAAATCGAAGAAATTTATTTCATAACTTTCTAGAAGTTTTTTTGAAGTCTAGAAGTTTTACGAATTTTCTAGAAGGTGGATTTTTGTTTAATTTCATAAATAAAAATACCGTCGACTAGAAGTTTTGTGGAAACAGGAAATTTGCTGTTTTCAATTTTCTAGAAGCTTTTTATACTTTCTAGATTTCTAAATTGTCTAGAAGTTAAAAATATCAAAATAAAAATTACGCATCTTAGGAAATATCTATGGAACATCATAAAATTTCTTGTTGATAAATTTTCTAGAAGTTTTCGAAATCTAGACCTTTGAATTTTCTAGAAGTTCCAAAAAATTATTTTGAAATTCCGACGTAAGAAATACGTACATTAAAAAATTTCTAGACTATTCCATAGGACTTCTATTAGAAAATTTTCTAGAAGTTTTCTAAACTTTCTAGAATCCTAAATTTTCTAGAAGTTAAAAATTTTACTCTCATCAAAAAAGATTCCGTTTATCAGAAAAATTTCAAGTGTTTTATAAATTTTCTTGACGGTAAATTTTCTAGAAGTTTTCGAAATCTAGACCTTTGAATTTTCTAGAAGTTCCAAAAAATTATTTTGAAATTCCGACGTAAGAAATGCGTACATTAAAAAATTTCTAGACTATTCCATAGGACTTCTATTAGAAAATTTTCTAGAAGTTTTCTAAACTTTCTAGAATCCTAAATTTTCTAGAAGTTAAAAATTTTGCTCACATCGAAAAAGATTCCGTTTATTAGAAAAATTTCAAGTGTTTTATAAATTTTCTTGACGGTAAATTTTCTAGAAGTTTTCGAAATCTAGACCTTTGAATTTTCTAGAAGTTCCAAAAAATTATTTTGAAATTCCGACGTAAGAAATACGTACATTAAAAAATTTCTAGACTATTCCATAGGACTTCTATTTGAAAATTTTCTAGAAGTTTTCTAAACTTTCTAGAATCCTAAATTTTCTAGAAGTTAAAAATTTTGCTCACATCGAAAAAGATTCCGTTTATTAGAAAAATTTCAAGTGTTTTATAAATTTTCTTGACGGTAAATTTTCTAGAAGTTTTCGAAATTTTCTAGAAGTCAGAAATTTTTTTAAAATGACATTTAAAATTTTTTAATTAATAAAATAAATAATAATGAAGCAATTAAAAGTCGAAATTAAATAATCTAAAAAAGGCATAAATGAATTTAAAAAAAAAATTGAAAAATCTCGTTAATTAAATAAACAAAACTCCTAAAAGTCTCAATAAATATAAACGAAATGACCCGGCACTACCAATTGAATGAGAATATCACGCAATAAATGCAAAGAAGAATTTTTAAAGCCGTAAGAATTGAATTTTTATGTCTCTCATGTCAGTGACTCTCATTTGTTGGCATACTAAAATTTATTCTAAAAAATCACGTTCCTTTTTTTATATTATAAATTTATTTATTATTTTACGACCTGAAAAATGAGTGAGCAAACATAAGTGTATTGATGCCGCGTAACGAATCCAAGTACGCGGATAAGGAAAAAAAATATAAAATTTAGCATATGAATGAAAAATGAAATATAACCAATAAAATAAAATTTCAAGATGCTATCGCCTCGTTTGTGTACTTTATATGGTGTTGACGTACTTGTCAAAATAAAGGCTTATGTTTTTTTGTGGGATTTTTTTTTAATCCCAAGTTTTTTGGGGAAATTTGAATTTTATCAATCAAAATCATTTTTTGGGGATGTAAAAATTTTTTTGACATTAAATAATTAATGGTGGGTGTAGTATGATTGATTACGAGTAAAATGATGTATGACTTAAGTACTTTTAGACTGAGGGAAGTAGAGAAAAAATTACAGAATACATATAATGATCAAAAATTTGTTCAAAAATTCCCGTGGATTTTTTTTATATTAAAATGCAATTTTAACAAACTAAAAAATTTTTTTTATGAAAATTAATGATCGGAGCTCATACTGCATTCAATTCTGAAGAGAATGACCTACATAACAATAAAATTCGCTCTATAGAATCGTAGAAAAAAATTCAAGAAAAACTATAATGACCAAAAATTTGTTCAAAAATTCTGCGGATTTTTTTTTGCATTAAAATGCAATTTTAAGTATCCACATAATTTTTTTCATGAAAATTAATGGTTGGAGCTTTAACTGCATTGAATTTCGAAGAGAATGACCTGCATAAGAATAAAATTTGTCCCATAGAATCTCAGTGAAAAATTCGAGAGAAAGTATAATGATCAAAAATTCCCGCGGATTTTTTTTAGCATTCAAATGCAATTTTAAGTATCTGAATAATTTTTTTCATGAAAATTAATGGTTGGAGCTTAAACTGCATTAAATTTCGAAGAGAATGACCTGCATAAGAATAAAATTTGTCCCATAGAATCTCAGTGAAAAATTCGAGAGAAAGTATAATGATCAAAAATTCCCGCGGATTTTTTTTTGCATTCAAATGCAATTTTAAGTATCTAAATAATTTTTTTCATGAAAATTAATGGTTGGAGCTTAAACTGCATTAAATTTCGAAGAGAATGACCTGCATAAGAATGAAATTTGTCCCATAGAATCTCAGTGAAAAATTCGAGAGAAAGTATAATGATCAAAAATTCCCGCGGATTTTTTTTTTAGCATTCGAATGCATTTTTTGGTCCCAATAAAATACTAAAAAAAACCCAATAAACAGATTTCCTAGTTAATTAAATTCTGAATAAAATCACCTACTTACCTACAATATTCGTCCCTAATAAAAAAAACGGTCGTAAAAAAAAAAAAAAAAAAATTTTAACGACTCAATTGGTCATCGCGTGGAATAGAGACATCATAGTTGACTTGACTATCTGAATTTAACGACAGAATATATCAAAGAGACCACCTGAGGACGATATCTTTAGTATCGTTTTTAGAAATAAAACTACCAACAGTCGTAATAAAAAGTCGGCATTTTAATTAAACAGCAATTAAAATAAATAAATAAGTAAATTCGAGCGAAACCGAAAATAAAAGTTGGCTCGGTTCTTAACTTTCGTTGTTGCCTTGCTCTTGTATCTGTTTCACTCACCCGTCACAGACAGAATTGATAGTTTTTAAAATAATTGGAATATTATTTTATTCTCTTTGCGTCTTGTGGTACAACAATAAACAAAATATTGCCAGCGAAATCGCAATAGATGAAACACTAGTGGCTTTTAATCTCTGTCGGTTCGGTGATAATATGTGATATACGGCCGTTATACGATCTACGAAAACCATATAATATACCATAGGCTATTTGTAGTCGAATATCCTTGGCTATAATAACGGTAGGCTATAAATTTTTGCTTGAATATACCCACTGTTAAGGGTATGGATAATAAAAATATGTATTAAACAAAATATATGTGAATATGAAAGCTCTTTGGGAATTGCCGGTGAATTTACAAACCAATTCGCTGAATGTCAACTAATTATTCATAACTTTTAAAGTAAATAACGAAATTACATGGTGTTTTAATGGTTTTTTTTTAATCTAGAAAAGTCAATTTTATTACCGGTAATGATGTGAGAAATTTTTGTTAGGGTCAATTATGGCCTAGACGCTCAAATTTGACCAATTCGTAAATGGGGAAAATTTGGTATTTTCGGGTTTGTTGAATTTTGATTGGTTACTGGGTGAATTGTTTTGAAGGTCCGGGTGCTTATTATAGGATATTTGATGCCCTTTTTAATGGTGGCACTAAAAAAGTCCTTATTGTATTCTATTCATGTGTTATCAGTAAAAAACGAAATGGTCATAAAATTCGAAATTTGGTTTTTTCTAGTAATTATTTGGTTATGGGGATGATTGATTTGTAGTTTTGGGTGTTTCCTATAAGAAATTTGGTGCGCTTTCCGAGGGTGCTATTTAAAATTCCCTTATCGCATTCTATTTATGTGTAATCATTAAAAAACGAAATGGTCATAAAATTCGAAATTTGGTTTTGGCTAGCAATTTCTTGGTTATGGGGATGATTGATTTGTAATTTTGGGTGTTTCCTATAAGAAATTTGGTGCGCTTTCCGAGGGTGCTATTTAAAATTCCCTTATCGCATTCTATTTATGTGTAATCATTAAAAAACGAAATGGTCATAAAATTCGAAATTTGGTTTTGGCTAGCAATTTCTTGGTTATGGGGATGATTGATTTGTAATTTTGGGTGTTTTCTATAGGAAATTTAATGCCCTTTTCGAGGGTGCCATCAAAAATTCCCTTATCGCATTCTATTTATGTGTTATCAGTAAAAAACGAAATGGTCATAAAATTCGAAATTTGGTTTTTTCTAGTAATTATTTGGTTATGAGGATGATTGATTTGTAATTTTGGGTGTTTTCTATAGGAAATTTGGTGCCCTTTCCGAGGGTGCCATTTAAAATTTCCTTATCGCATTCTATTCATGTGTTATCATTAAAAAACGAATTGGTCATAAAATTCGAAATTTGGTTTTCGCTAGCAATTTCTTGGTTATGGGGATGATTGATTTGTAATTTTGGGTGTTTTCTATAGGACATTTGATGCCCTTTTCCCGGGTGCCATCGAAAATTCCCTTATCGCATTCTATTTATGTGTAATCATTAAAAAACGAATTGGTCATAACATTCGAAATTTGGTTTTTACTAGCAATTTCTTGGTTATGGGGCTAATTGATTTGTAATTTTGGGTGTTTTCTATAGGAAATTTGATGGCTTTTTAAGTAGCGCCATTGAATAGACCCTTACTATATTTTATTAATGTGTTATCATTAAAAAACGAATTGGTCATAAAATTCGAAATTTGGTTTACGCTAGCAATTTCTTGGTTATGGGGATAATTGATTTGTAATTTTGGGTGTTTTTCAAAGGAAATTTGATGCTTTTTTCAGTGTTGTCATTCAATAGATCCTTATTATATTTTATTAATGTGTTATCATTAAAAAACGAATTTATAATAAAATCCGAAATTCCGTTTCCACTAGAAAACTTTTCATCATACAAATAATTTATCTGCAGTTCAGGATGTTTCCTATAGAAAATTAGATGCTTTTTCCAACTCTACCATAAAAAATGCCTTAAACGCAATTTATCGTAGTATGAATTTAAAAAATCAAAATAATCCATCAAAAAGCTCTCACGATTTATTCGAATTCCAGTCTCTGAATTCACTGACAAGAAATATTTTATTTAAAAAATAAAATGCCGGGAATGAGATCATTAAGTATGTAATTACCACAAAGGATCTAAAAGTAACGTGCAGAAAACAAATTTCCTGAGACGTCTAGTGGCGCTAAAGCGTTTAAAATTTCTCGCTCGCGATCCCACGTTACGAGCACGTGTGGAGATAAAATCGCAAGGTGCAGTCGATGTTGATGTGCACGCAGAACCGGTATGCGTGTAATAAAATGCCAAGAAATAAATAAAAAAAATAAAACAAAAAATAAAAAAAATTATCCCAGTGCAAATATCGAGTGTATGAATTACGGAGCTCGTTCCGTCAACGATCTTACATAAATATCTTATCCAGAATATCAATGTGGACACTATTGTATATTTGTTTGTCCAGTAACTTTGGTTGTCGCGACGATTGTAAGTCATCCGAATAATCTGATTATTTTAAATCGATAGGATCTTAAATAAATACACACTAAATGTAGTCACACAATTTAATGCTATGGTAATAATAATTACTATGGAAATAATTATTTATTTTCAATTATTTTAACTTGTAAATCAAAAATTTATTACAACTTTTTTTTTTTTGTTCAAATTTAAATTACGACTCAAGTATAGAAAATATCAAAAAAATTTATGGGGACAATTTTGTCGGAAATTAAATTTCCTATAAATTTGTACCTGTTATTTTTTTTGATATTTCAGTAGTAGGGGGGGTAAAGTGGTCTTGAAAAAAATATTTTTTTTTTCTCGAATGGTATGAAAATTTTGGTGAAAATACCGAAATAAAGGTCCTGTTAAAATTTGAGCCCTTAATATTAAAACTAAAAGGTTGCTAATTGTAATTTTTCATTTCCCATTTAAATAACATGGAAATTTTTTTTTTTTTCATTTGGAATTTTATAACTCGTCAGCGAATCAGTGGATCGAAAAGGTCGATAAACATTTTTTGTTGGAAATTGAACGCTCTACAAAAAAGGTCTCTTATTATTTTTTGATAAATTTCATTTTTCAAAAGTTATTCGAGGTCAAAGTTGAAACTATAGTAAATTTTAGTATTTTGTGACTTTTCCGGCGAAACTATCAGAGTTTTCACAAAATGTTATAGGACCTTTTTTGTAGATCATTTCATTTCCCACAAATTATCTCTTACAAAGTTTTTAAAATTCCTGAAAGTTCTTTAGTTATTTGCATTTAAATGTCAATTTGACAAAAAATCTTCTGGCCGATTTTAATTAATTATTTTTAAATGCAAATAACTAAAGAACTTTCAAAAATTTCGGAAAATTTGTAAGAGATAATTTGTGGGAAATGAAATGACCTACAAAAAAGGTCATATAAAATTTTGTGAAAACTCTGATAGTTTCGCCGGAAAAGTTACTTAATACTAAAATTTACTATAGTTTCAACTTTGACCTCGAATAACTTTTGAAAAATGAAATTTATCGAAAAATAATAAGAGACCTTTTTTGTAGAGCGTTCAATTTCCAACAAAAAATGTAACTCGACCTTTTCGATCCACTGATTCGCTGACGAGTTATAAAATTCCTAATGAAAAAAAAAAAATTTCCCATGTTATTTAAATGGGAAATGAAAAATTACAATTAGCGACCTTTTAATTTTAATATTAAGGGCTCAAATTTTAACAGGACCCTTATTTCGGTATTTTCACCAAAATTTTCATGCCATTCATGGAAAAAAAATTAGTTCTGTCGGCACAGCCTAATATATATATATATATATATATATATATATATATATATATATATATATATATATATATATATAATAATGACTATAAAAATATATATGAAATGTTTTCTTATATAAGGCGGTAAATTTAGTTGATTAAAAAGTGAATACAACATCAAACGCATCCGAAGAATTTTTATATAATGGGTGCCGATTAACGACCTCGATCTTTTATTGACCACGCGCCTAAATAAAATTTTTATTTTTTTTTTAAATTCACCATAATTATTATCATCAAACTATCTCATTATTTCTAAAAAAAATTATAAATTATTTATAATAATTATTAATATCTCAATATACTAGACAATTAAGAAAAAAAAAAAAAAAAAAAAAAATTGCAACGTTTTTTTTTTTACTCAATAAAATTTCATACTAAAAAAATGTAATATCCTGTAATTACATACTTGGTATTATGTATGTACGTGCGCCAATTTATTTCCGCAAGGTCAAAGTACAGAATTTTTTTTTTTTTTTTTTAAATGAATTTTTTCTAAAATATAAAATAATATTTTTTAGTAAGCGGAAAAAATTTTGTTGAAGTCAAAAAAAAAGATATAAATGAAATTTTGAGAAAGTTTTCATTTTTTGGAAGAAAAAAAAAATTAATTTTTCAAAATTTGAGAAAAAGTTGAATTTACGAAACTTCGAATTCAAATTCTAGCGAAACTATTGGAGATACGATAAAAAGTATATAAATAACTTTTGTAGGGAATTAAATTTTCTATAAAAAAAGACTGATAAAGTTTTTTTGTAAAGTTGATAGTTTAAGAGTTATTTTGATTAGAAGTAAAAGGCGCGAATATTTTTTGTCTAATTTAAGAAAATTTTATGAAAATATATGAAAAAAAAAAAAAAAAACTACATCGATGGAATATAGGAAAGTAAATATATGACTACAGCACTAGATTTGAAAAAAAAAAAAAAAAAAATTCATTTCCGGTCTGAGACTTTTGGTTTGAAAAAAAAAATTTCCTGCGTTAAAAAGCCGCATGAAAAAAAAAAAAAAAATTTTTTTGAATATATTGAAGTGAAAAAAAATTTTCTCACAATAAAAAAATATAATATTCATCATAACTTGTCTAAAAGTTATCTCAATCTCAATCTTGCAATCGCCCACCAGCAGTTAAATAAAAAAAGAGTCAAAACCAAGACCCCATAGGGCGTTGGGCGCCACAACGTTTTGTGTCCCTGTTCTAAGAAACCCCTTTACCTCTCAACAACAATTTTATCATTTTTATTCACACATACACACACACACCCACACATATACCCCCTCTCCCCCTCTTTTTCTCCACCCACACATGCGTCTATGAATCGACATGTTTTTTTGAACTTAAAATTCAAATTCTGGGTTAAATATCAAAAATACAAAAAAAATTAAAGAGTACAATTTTGTAAAGAGTTAAATTTCCTACAAAAAAGGTCTCTTACAATTTTTCATTAAAGTCAATTGTTTACGAGTAATTGTAAATGGAAATAATTAATAAATTGGCGCCAAAAATTAATTTTGAAAAGGAACAAATGTTTTTTTAACTTAAAAATTAAATTCTGGATAAACTATCAAAGATACAAAAAAAAGCAAAGAGTACAATTTTGTAGAGAATTAAATTTCCTACTAAAAAGGTCTTTTGTAATTTTCTACTCAAGTCGATAGTTTATGAGTAAATGTAAATTAAAATGAATAATTAATAAATTTTATTAAAAAGTTAATATTTTTTTTATTTCAAATTTAAATTCTGGCTAAACTATCAAAGATATGAAAAAAACTAATGAGTACATTTTTGTAGGAAATAAAATTTCCTACAAAAAAGGTCTCTTGTGATTTTTGTTTAAAATCAATAGTTTATTTAAAATTTCAATAAAATGGAGAGTAAACTTAAAAAAGAAATTAAATTATTTAAAAAAATATATATATATATATATATATATATATATATATATATATATATATATATATAAAATTGAGATGCAAAATATTCCCACAGCTAATGCTAACAAACTTAAAATTTTTCATCGGCATCAAAGTACCGGTTCGACTTTTAAATTTCTGTCGTAATAAACCGCCCACAGTTTTAAATTGTCAAAACTAAACGATTATGGGTCATAACCCAAACCTGTCGTTTATTTTTAATGGACCTTAATATTTAAAAAAAAAAAAACAATTATTTTTGTTTTCTGAATTAGCGCTCCTGTCTTTACTTAATTTTCGCTCTACAGATTTCCGGTTCCCGATATTTTTGAATATTTTTATTTTTAAACTTTGCTTATTTAAACCAATTAAAATTTATTTGAGACACCTGGAGATTTATAAATATATACAAATATATAAAAAATTTTTTTTTTTTACATGAAAAATATCGACGGGAATTTTATTTACGAGTTCCTTGAATTTTTTATATCTCAATCGTCAAAATATATATATATATATATATATGTAGATTGAATAAATGAGTGGATATGAATGTGGTTCCTCGTAAAACTTTCGAAACGCACGCATATAATAGCCAAGTATATATGCGCAAGGATAAAACGTTTCAAAAAAATAAAATTTAACAATAAAAGCTCGTAATTATGGCGGCAAAATATTCAAAAAATCACCAATAATTACTTTTCATAAAGCGGAAGCTCCAAACCTGCCAATGGAACCCGAAAATACTCGAGCTTGCAAAAAAAAATCAAAAGCTCCACTTCCTTAAAAAATAAAATAATAAGCTTGCAAAGAAAAGCTCCAATTGCGCAAGCTCGGCGAAAAATTTATTTTTCACAGTCAGTTAAACCCATCCCAGCAATAAAATCGCCGAGCTTGCGATTAACACAGTGAAAACATTCGTAAGCTCTAAGCTTGCGACAATTCTCATTGTCTTAATTATCATGATTACTATTTCAAAGATTTACCGCCTTGTTTTCACGTCCTGTAGACTGTGGTCACAATGAAAGCTCGAGTCTGATAGAGCTTTTAATTTCGGACATAAAAAGCTCGAGATTGTCCGCAAGAAAATGGTAAATGACATTTAATGTACATGGATAACATGCTCAACAAATGTTCGCCCTCGGTAATTTCTGGTTTATGAAGCTTTTAAAGCTTTGGAGCTTTATAAGCTCAATCCATTTGGCTTATATATATTTTGTATTTTGAGTGGCTGATGAAAATTTATAGCCATTAGTTTTTGTGAATTTCTTGGCTGGTGGTCAATCAAATGAGCTTTCGACTGCCAAATGGACGAGCTTTTGTTAACGTTGTTAAGATAGCTTGTAATAAGCCTCTTACGCTTACGACAGCTTATATCTGTCTATTTATAGCGTGGAAAGCTCTCTAATGAAGCTTTCGCCGGAAAATTACCTGCGAATGGAAAAAAATTTCGACATTTTTTTGCAAAAAAAAATGCCGAAGTGATTTTCTGTATTAGCTTCACCCACTTTCTAGAAGGTGACAAGTTTTCTTCTAAAAATTTTCCGATAATGAAGTTTTAGCCGGAAAATCAGCTGCAAGCTCATAGAAAATTATTACATGTTTTTTGGAAAAACGTGACGAGATTATTTTTGGAAAAAAGCATCTAGATTAAATAACATATTGACTCCACCTAAAAACTTGTAAGATATTTTCCGAAATTTTCTCGAGCTTTCGATGAGCATTAACCGGAAAAACAACTTTAAGATCTGATAATGAAGTTTTAACACTTTTTCTGGAAAAAAATGTCTAGAATATTGTACGCATTGTCTATTTTTTTAAGATCGTTGTTGTTTTCCGAAATTTCGGAGCTTTTTGGCGGAAACTTACGTATCTCAAAATTAGGAAAATCACTAAATATTGAAATTGGTGTAACTCGCCTACCGCAATAAAAACATTTTGTTTGGAAAAGCCAGACTTCTTGAGTGGCCGAGGTGAATTTTTCCAAAAAAATTGAGTTTTCAAACTCTACGCAAAAACATGCAAATCATCAAAATTTTGATCGCAGCTTCAATTTTTCAGAAGCATTCAAAAGTTGGTTGTCCAATTTTTCAACTGAGCCCTCAAAAGAATTTTCCAAAAATTCCAAATTAAATTATGCCATTTTTTTCCGAAAATCCATGACTTTTCTTTGAAATTCCATAAGAACCGACGTAATCATCGCAAAATTTTTTCCATAAACAGAAATTAAGTCTCAAAACCCCCCTTTTCTACCCCATCCACTCCCAATTTCTTAAAAAATTCTCGACCGCAGTTTCCATTGCCAAAAACTTTTCCAAAAATGAATTTTCCATGGTTTGCAAAAAATCCACCGAAACCATTTTTTTTCCAAAATTCTTCAAAAATTCCCAAAGTAGTCTACACTACAAAATCTCATTTCCATTTTTTTCCTGAAATTCCCAAATTATCGTCATTCTAAGTGACCTTTTCCAAAATCAGGAAAATCACCGAAATTAAAATTCAAATAATTCATGAAAAGTATTTTCCTTTCTCTAGTTACCTTAAGTTGAGTTATCTCAAAATTCAATCAATTTTCCAAAAAAAGAAATTAAGTCTCAAAGACCCCACTTTTCACCCCATCCACTCCCATTTTCTTAAAAAATTCCCGACCGCAGTTTCCATTGCCAAAAACTTTTCCAAAAATGAATTTTCCATGGTTTGCAAAAAATCCACTTAAACCATATTTTTCCAAAATTCTTCAGAAATTCCCAAAGTAGTCTCCACCAAAAAATCTCTTTTCCATTTTTTTCCGAAATTCCCAAATTATCGTCATTCTAAGTGACCTTTTCCAAAATCAGGAAAATCACCGAAAATAAAATTCAAATAATTCATGAAAAGTATTTTCCTTTCTCTAGTTTCCTTGAGTTGAGTTATCTCAAAATTCAATCAATTTTCCAAAAAAAGAAATTAAGTCTCAAAGACCCCACTTTTCACCCCATCCACTCCCAATTTCTTAAAAAATTCTCGACCGCAGTTTCCATTGCCAAAAACTTTTCCAAAAATGAATTTTCTATGGTTTGCAAAAAATCCACCTAAACCATTTTTTTCCAAAATTCTTCAGAAATTCCCAAAGTAGTCTACACTAAAAAATCTCATTTCCATTTTTTTCCTGAAATTCCCAAATTATCGGCATTCTAAGTGACCTTTTCCAAAATCAGGAAAATCACCGAAAATAAAATTCAAATAATTCATGAAAAGTATTTTCCTTTCTCTAGTTACCTTGAGTTATCTCAAAATTCAATCAATTTTCCAAAAAAATTTCCCAAAAAAAGAAATTAAGTCTCAAAGACCCCACTTTTCACCCCATCCACTCCCATTTTCTTAAAAAAATTCCAGACCGCAGTTTCCATTGCCAAAAACTTTTCCAAAAATGAATTTTCCATAGTTTGCAAAAAATCCACCTAAACCATTTTTTTCCAAAATTCTTTAGAAATTCCCAAAGTAGTCTACACTAAAAAATCTCATTTCCATTTTTTTCCTGAAATTCCCAAATTATCGTCATTCTAAGTGACCTTTTCCAAAATCAGGAAAATCACCGAAAATAAAATTCAAATAATTCATGAAAAGTATTTTCCTTTCTCTAGTTACCTTGAGTTATCTCAAAATTCAATCAATTTTCCAAAAAAATTTCCCAAAAAAAGAAATTAAGTCTCAAAGACCCCACTTTTCACCCCATCCACTCCCATTTTCTTAAAAAAATTCCAGACCGCAGTTTCCATTGCCAAAAACTTTTCCAAAAATGAATTTTCCATAGTTTGCAAAAAATCCACCTAAACCATTTTTTTCCAAAATTCTTTAGAAATTCCCAAAGTAGTCTACACTAAAAAATCTCATTTCCATTTTTTTCCTGAAATTCCCAAATTATCGTCATTCTAAGTGACCTTTTCCAAAATCAAGAAAATCACCGAAAATAAAATTCAAATAATTCATGAAAAGTATTTTCCTTACTCTAGTTATCTTGGTCGGCATCGTCACCAGGTCTGAAGCATGTACCTCAAAATTCAATCAATTTTCCTATAAATTCTCGGTTGAAATACCAGGAAATTCATCAGATTGCTATCGGACAAGTTTGCTGAGGTCTTTGACCCCTTTGTTATTATTGTTATGACAGACGAAAACAAAAATCTATATATTTATATATATTTGAATTAAATAATCAAGTTTTTAAGTTGTTATCTTTCAGTTCGACGTAATAAGAATCACATCGAACTCGTCGAGTTTAACAAAAGTTTAAGTTTAAGTTCAAGTAAAGTCGGTACTTTTATCGAATTTAAGGATAGAGTTACGTTGAAATAACTTTATAAGTAAGTAACTAAGTAAAAGTATATGTAGTTTATATGAAATACGACAAATGCTACTACAACTTTTAAGTATTTGTTACGAAAAAGGAATTTCAACATACTAACAAAATAACAAACTATGCAAGACCATAAAGTACACGTGCATGGATGCATTTATTTATACGGAGATATATATTTATGGTTCGGTTAAATTTTAAGGCAAGTAGAGAAGGGGGAAGGAAAAGAAGAGGGGGGGAGTTTAAATGTACGAGTTATAAAAGAGGATAAAAAAATATATGTATTTTTGAAAATGGACAGTTTGTTGTTTTCGATGGATAAATTTATAACACCTTGGTTATATATGAATTTTTTTTAGATATATGACTCTTAACTTCGACTTTAAGGGTTTGAATAATGTCAGGGTGATTTGCTACGAGTTTGGGGTTGAGGGGCAAAAGTTCGGAAAAAGGAAAAATTACTTTTGTGGGTTGGGAATGCAGTTTAAGTGAAAATGTGTAAGGACCTTTTTTGTAGGAAATTTAAAGGCCTACAAAAAAGGTCCTTAGACATTTTCACTTAGGATGCATTCCTGTATGTATAAAGAAGTTTTTAATGCAAAAAGAACTACAGCAAAAGGAAAAATGAATTTTGTGGGTTGGAAAAACGTTTTAATTGAAAATGTGTAAGGACCTTTTTTGTAGGAAATTTAAAGGCCTACAAAAAAGGTCCTTAGACATTTTCACTTAGGATGCATTCCTGTATGTATAAAGAAGTTTTTAATGCAAAAAGAACTACAGCAAAAGGAAAAATGAATTTTGTGGCTTGGAAAAGCGTTTTAATTGAAAATGTGTAAGGACCTTTTTTGTAGGCTTTTAAATTTCCTACAAAAAAGGTCCTTAGGAATTTTCACTTAGAATGCATTCTTAAGGGTGAATTGACCTTTTAAGCCCAAGTAGGAATCCAACGAAATAAAAAAATTATTTTCGTGGCTTAAAATTGGATTTTAAGTGAAAATGCGTAAGGACTTTTTTGTAGAAAATTTAATGGCCAACAAAAAAGGTCTCTTTAAATTTTTCAATATTCCGATAAATTAGCGCGTAAATTGAGAATTAAAAAAAAAAGTAGATTTGCGCCTTATTTACTTGAACTCATTGCTCGATTTAATATTGACAATGTAAATATTTTCTCACGATTTATTTTATGAGTGAGTCTTTTGTAAATAAGTTAAAACCTCTAATTATCGTAAAAGAATAACCTAACTGTCTTAAACTTTCTCACGTTCATGACGGGTATTTAAAAAGAAGAAGAAAAAAATGTTATTGCTCTGTCTGGTGGGTCATCTTTCGATGGATGAGTTTGTCAGGTTTTAAATGTTGAATGGCTGAGCTTAGACACACCGAGTTGTCTAACAAAATAAATCGGTTGCAGTTAAAAAAATATTTTAAAAAGGTTAACAGTGACCTAACACTTTTTTAACTTTTTTTAACGCTCATGCTCCGTAAGAACAAAGACACTTCAAATTATGAGAGCAAAAAGGACAGAGATAGATCCACAGGTGTGCTACCTCTTTTCCGATCATTACTCATGAGTCATCGTTCACTATTTTTGTTAAAATCAATTTCGAATCGATTTTTCGAAAATTTTTCTTATACTAAAATATTATAATTTTTGTAAATAACAAATTCCGGCTAAAGTTATGGAAATATCACAAAATTTATAAGGACCTTTTTTGTAGCTCATTAAATTTTCTACAAAAAAGGTCCTTATACTTTTTGTCCTACGATGTACCCAAGTCTCAAAAATTGTAATTGAAAGAAAAAAAAAAAATTTTCACAGTTGGAATTATGGAATTTATTTTGGAGATCTTTAAATTTAAATTGCGAGCAAAGTTACAGAGATTAAGGGAAAATGATAAGGACCTTTTTTGTAGAGGATTAAATTTCCTACAAAAAAGGTCCTTATACTTTTTGTCCTACGACGTACCCAAGTCTCAAAAATTGTAATTGAAAGAAAAAAAAAAAAAATTTTCACAGTTGGAATTATGGAATTTATTTCGGAGATCTTTAAATCTAAATTGCGAGCAAAGTTACAGAGATTAAGGAAAAATGATAAGGACCTTTTTTGTAGAGGATTAAATTTCCTACAAAAAAGGTCCTTATAACTTTTGAGGTAAGATGGACTGCTGAGCTAAAAAAATTAATTTGAAAAAAAAAAGATGTGTTTTGGAAAAAGACCTAATTTCGATATTTGAACTTTGGTAAAATATATATGAATATAAATGTAGGCTTTAATTTATAAAATGAAAATATGATAATAAGCATAAAGAAGATTTTAAATAAGTTAATAATTGTAAAATATAAAATTTAACGATACGTAATTTAGTTGTAAATTACCTCGCATTGGCAGAGATAACACAATGCTAGTAATAATTCCAAGTAAAATCATTTGGAGAAAATAATATATAAGATAAATAAAAATAATAAACACTCGGACAAATTGCCAGGTTCATTGTCGGTGCATTTACGAGCACGAGGTGCGACAATGGACTCTCATAATGCAATATATCCGTGGACGCCGGCGTCCGACAGTTTTACGTCTCTGTCACAATGTTCTCATGGAATTTTTTTATTTGTGTTAGTGGGTTATAATTTTAATGTCCGAAGACACCATTTTTTTTCATATTTTAATTTTTAGACCTCTCAAGTTTAAGCAGACGGTTGTTTAGTTGATTTTTGAAAATGGCGCGAAATTCAAATTTTTTTAAATTTTTAAATTCAACAAATTTAAAAAAAAATTTATTAGGATTTTAAATTGCAAAATTTGTTACAAATTTTGTAAAAAATTTTACTGTAAGACAGAATTTAAATTTTTTAAAAAATATGAAATTTATCCTGACGAATTTTTATGAGTAAGATAATTATATATATTTTTTTGGAAAATATATAAGGATATAAGGTGTCTTATACATTTTTCTAGCTGATATTTATTAGAATTTTTGCCAGTATTGCTAACCTCAGTAGTCGCAATTGCATGCGTGGCGTAGTAGTAAAAGTGTTGGTTTTGCGCGCGTAGGGTCCCGGGTTCGAATCCCACTGACGCGCGTTTGGTCGTTAATAAGTCGAAAAATTTTTTTTTTTAATTTATAATGTCAACCTCGTAATTTCATCAAAGGTTTTTTAGATTTTGAATTATTTAAAAAATTACAAAGTTGACATCATAAATAGAACAAAAAAAATTAACAATGTAAAAACTATATTTATTGGTACTTTTAATATTTCTATTTACTTTTTAATAAAATAAATATTACAGCGCAGCCTCTGTTGTAATACGACGTAAGTTATAAAAATAACGACATTACATCGTAATTTTAAAATAGTAACTGTGTCCACCGTAAGAGGCGTTCTCGTGACTTATGGCTGTTTGTTTATGCGTTTATATGGATCCTGACACTCCATATACTTGCGAGCATTTCTGTGCCCGGGTGGACCCAAGCGTCGGTCAACTCGTGATCGGAGGGTCCCGTGTTCGAATCCAACACCCGCCATACCGATTATTATTTTATATTTTTATTTAAAATTTCTATTACATCGAATTATTAAATTCTACCATGTGACCATCGTAATTTATAATAAAAAGCTCAGGACTTTTTGTTCTACTAAAATTTTGTAATTTCCCGCGAAAATTTTAATTTTTTAATTTCCCGCGAAAATTTAAATTTTTAAATTTCCCGCGAAAATTAAAATTTTTTTTAATTTTCAAATAATTAAAATTTTTATAAATTATCATTAAAATGTCCATAATTTCAAGGTTTGTTTTTAATTGTCAGGTGAAAAAATAATTTTAAAAAAATTCTATAAAAAAAAAAAAAAAAAAAAAAATTCTAGTGCAAAAAAAAAAAAGTTAATGACTAACAGAAAAAAAATGAACGTCAGTATGCTGTGTCACGAACTCTAGTACTTGAATCTCAGGGTGACCAAGTCAAGGCCCAGCCCTTATTTTTTTTTTCTTTATCATTATTATTATTAATTTAGAGTTTTTATTCATTTTCGCTTTAACCCTCGCGACAAAGCGGCACTCGACGACCCACTTTCCTTGAGATCGCTCAGATACGGATATAAAAATGGTAAAAAATGTACGAGTTTAGTGCAGGTGAATAACTAGAGAGCAACAGCGACAATGACAGCACCCGAGCGATGGAAAAATCGCGATTGGAATAACGCCAATATCTCATGCTCCTGTTAAGAGTTTTAATGGAAATTGAATTTTTTTATTTAAGGCCTTTGATCATCGACAACTCAACCACTTAAATATTATAATTTTTAATATTTATTCATAGGTCAAGTGGTTTATTTATAAAAAATAATCAATTTTTATTTATTAGAGGAAATTCAATTATTTTGGAAAATTTTAGTTTTAAATTTAAATTACAAGGAAAGTTATGAAAATATTGAAAAGTTTGATAGAACCTTTTTTGTAGGAAATTTAATTTCCTATAAAAAAGGTCTCTTTATATTTTGCCTTAAAACTCATATTTTGATCACAAATGTTGATTAAATAATAAATTAATCGATTAAAAAAAATGGAAAATTGATTTTTTGACCTTTGAATTAAAATTGCGGGAAAAATAACAGAAATTAAGGAAAATTGATGAGGACCTTTTCGATAGGAAATTAAATTTCCTACAAAAAAGGTTTCTTTATATTTTGCCCTAAAACTCATATTTTGATCACAAATGTTGATCAAATAAGAAATTAATCAATTAAAAAAAATGGAAAATTAATTTTTTGACCTTTGAATTAAAATTGCAGGAAAAATAACAGAAATTAAGGGAAATTGATGAGGACCTTTTCGATAGGAAATTAAATTTCCTACAAAAAAGGTCTCTTTATATTTTGCCCTAAAACTCATATTTCAATCACAAATGTTGATTAAATAATAAATTAATCAATTAAAAAAAATGAAAAATTGATTTTTTAACATTTGAATTAAAATTGCGGGAAAAATAACAGAAATTAAGGAAAATTGATGAGGACCTTTTCGATAGGAAATTAAATTTTCTACAAAAAAGGTCTCTTTATATTTTGCCCTAAAACTCATATTTTAATCACAAATGTTGATTAAAGAATAAATTAATCAATTAAAAAAAATGGAAAATTGATTTTTTGATCTTTAAATTAAAATTGCGGGAAAAATAACAGAAATTAAGGAAAATTGATGAGGACCTTTTCGATAGGAAATTAAATTTTCTACAAAAAAGGTCTCTATAACTTTCTTCATAAATTGAATATTTCAGTTCGAAAATGAAAAATCAAGTAAATGTTTAAATTCCAGTCATGAAAAAATTTTTTTTTTTTTATTTTTAATAGAAAAAAAATTTATTATAAAGTTTGAAGATTCCTAAGAACCAGAGTGCACTTACTAACTCACTCATAAGTTCAACTCTCTCTCAACTCTCTCGAGTCTAACAAGCGCGCGATCGCGACTCGCGAGCTATTGAGTGTCCGCGTGCACTCGCGGTATTTTAAAAAAAATATTTATGATAAATTTCAAAGCCAATGTCGGGTTAAATAATTATATATATATGCATATGTATATATATTTAAAAAAAATTAAGTGCGTCATAAATTTTAAATAATTTATTTGTTTGTTTATTTTTATTTTTAAATTTTTTATTCCGCGTTTTCAAATCCCATGGAATTAAAAAAAATTTTTTTTTTTTTTTATTACCGACCTTGAAATAATAATCAACGAAATTAACATTTTATCAGTATAAGTGTTATATACATATTTATATATCTTAAAACACTAGTAATTTGATAAAATTTTAAAAATATTTATTTTTTACCAAAAAACTTTTTTTTATTAAAACGGGATATTATGCAATAGCATCGAAGTCTCATGAAATTTCAATTTATGAAATTTTTTCATCAATTTTTTTTTTTTTAAATGCAATTTCGCTAGAAAAAAAAATAAAATTTTAACTCACTTGAAATTTTTATCTTTAATTATCTTTTATGACTAAACTATGAGCCGTAGGAGAAAATGTAAAGAGACATTTTTTGTAGGAAATTTAATTTCCTATCAAAAATGTCCTTTCAATTTTTCTGAATTCGTGTAACTTTTCCCGCAATTTTAATTTAAAGGTCAGAAAATGAAATTTCGCTTTTTTTGAATTTATGAATTTGTACTTTAATCGGAATTTATCACTGAAGTATGAACTTTAGGACCAAAAATAATAAGACCTTTTTTGTAGGAAATTTAATTTCCTATCAAAAAGGTCTGATTGAATTTTCCAAAATTTCCACAACTTTTCCTACAATTTTAATTGAAAGGTCAGAAAATGAAATTTCACTTTTTTTGAATTCATAAATTTGTACTTAAATCGGAATTTATGATTGAAGTATAAACTTTAGGACCAAAAATAATGAGACCTTTTTTGTAGGAAATTTAATTTCCTACCAAAAAGGTCTTATTAAATTTTCCAAAATTTCCACAACTTTTTCTGCAATTTAAATTCAAAGGTCAAAAAATCAATTAACTTTCTCGTCTTCAGATCGCATTCTAGGTCCAAAGATAAAGAGACCTTTCTTAAAGAAAATTTAATTTCCCACAAAAAAGGTCTCTATAACTTTTTCTCAAAACTCATAATTTTTTCCAAAATTTAAATTCAAAGATAAAAATCCGTAACTGCGAACCTTGACCTTAAAAATAAATTTCACTGAAAAATATTCACGCACTAAAAAATTTACGTACAGAAAAGTTCAGGCGCAACATTATTTCTGAACATGAAAAAAATTTTTTCAGAAATTAAAAAAAAATGAAAAAATTAATTTTTAAAATTTTTTGAAAATTTCAAAAAAAAAAAAAAAAAAAACTTACCTTATAACGAACATGTGTGTCCCGTGGTCCCTTGATGGACAATCATTGGTTCTAATAATTTTTTATTCTTCTTTACCGAAGAATTAAAACAACACACGTTTTTTTTTTTTTTTTTTTTTTTTTAAATTTTTGGATTTAAAAAAAAAAAATTACGAAAAATGTCACGCACAACACTTCACGTCAAAAAAAAAAAAATTTTTTTTTTTTCAAAAATTTATAATAATTATCTGTAATAATAATTATTGTTATTATTATTAATTATTACGTAAAAAAAAAAAAAGTGAAATAAACGTGTCCAAGTAAGTAGATAGCACGGCGCTCAACAACTGACGTCGCGACGCCTAGTCGCGGTCGTGATCGCGGTGTGTACGTCGTCGACGTCGACGTCGGCAATCCGCCCTCCGGAAGAACCCGGAAACTGACGACGAATCCACGATTCATCCCCCACTTTTCACCCTCTCACTTACCAGAGTAACCCCCCACCCCACCCACTTTACCCCGACCACCCACTCAGTGACTTTCTCCCCCTCGCCCCTTCTTTCCATCCCGCGACTCCGCGGCCCCCGACAAAACTACCCTTATTTTCTCTCACCGATTTCTATCCAATTCATCCTCCCTACTGTTGCCGAAACCGGCGACGACGCCGGCCTCTTAATAAAATCATAAAAAAATATTTTCTAAATTAGGAATAAATATAATTATTAAATAGAAATTTAAAATGCAACTACGGGCGCAGCAGAAACAAGACGGTCGAGGGTTCGAATCCCGGGCTTTGATTTTTTAGAAAAAAAAAATTAAAAATAAAAAACTCATGTTATTAGTAAAATAATTAATTAATTTTCAATTAACGATTTATTTAAAATGACAATTATATTTTTTATTGTTTATTATTTTAAATGGCCGCGAAATATTTAAAAATAATAAATTTTAAATAATTAATTATTTTTAAAATATTTATAATTGTAAAATAATAGTTAATTACATGTTTAATAATTATTAATTATAAATAATAGACTTGCGCAGTTGACGGCATTTATCAAACGAAATATAAAAATAAATAAATAATTTATAAAATGATTTTTTATTTATTGCTGTCGCGTTAACAAACGTTAATAATATTATTTTTATTTTTTTTACTTTAATTATCCAAGGATTTAAATAATTCAATTATTTATATTTATTATTTATAAATATTAAAAGTTATTGTCGGTAATTAGCAGCCGGGAATTTATATTTTAAATTACTGATTATTAATTATTGAGGATTTTAAAATTTATAAATTAATAATTTTGTTGGCGGGCGATGTAAGGTAATTATTTTTATTTAAACTCGACAATATTTATTAATTTATGCGTTGCAAGCTCGTGTTATTTATTTATTTTTTAAATTGACCGCGAAATAACCGCCAGCAAATAAAATTCAATTGATCCAGATTTCGACTGAAAAATATCTATTATTATTTCTCGTTCAGTTTAATAAAAGTTGACAACCCAAAAGTATTAAATACCGCGTGACAAAAAATATTTATTATCCTCTTAATAATTAATAATCTAATTAAAAATTATCAAAATTATTTTTATTTTAAATTTCCCTCCATTTTAATTTATCGAAAATCTTAATTTTACTTATTCCCTATCAGAGATACGTGAAAAATTACTCAGACTTTTTTTATTCAGAATTTAATTCTCTACAAAAAAGGTATTTTGTAATTTTTTCATAAACTCAATAGTAACCCCATAATTTTAATTTAAACCCATCAGCAAAAATAAATTCCCCAAAAATCCCACTAAAAATTTCGTATTTCCCTTCGACTTAAAATTCTAGCCAACCCATCAAAGATACGTCAAAAATCCACATGACCAATTTTGTAGCTCATTAAATTTTCTACAAAAAAAGTCTCTTTCACCTTTCACCCAAACTCAACAGTTTCCACAATAAATATAAATATACACGAATTTCATTCAAAATACCCAGAATTACTAATTTCATTATCAAATTCTATAAATACATACATATTCATATATACTCATACATTTCATCTTCAAAAAATAAACTTTCAACTTTCTGGTCAATGAATACTTTTTTTTTTATACAGACATAGTGGCGCCCGTCTACCAAAAAAAAAAAAAAACTATACATAAAAATCTTTAAGTGAGAAGATAATAAAAGGGGATGAATTTTTCTGTGCGTAAAAATTTGTTTTTTCTTTAAATTTTTTTTTTATATTATAGAATCACCGGAACAAACCACCCACGAGTAAAAGAGTAGAGTCGACCCTATATATGAATCAGTGTATGAATGAATCGACTTTGCCCTACTTTGCTTATATATATATATATATATATATATATATATATATGGATGATGATAGTAATAGAGAAAATTTAAGTTGAAAGATTTTCATGAAACCCTAGAGTCGACGGCGACGACGTGGGCGTCTATACTCAGACGCGTGGCGACGACGTAACTGTGAGGATTGTATGAGTAACTGGGGGTATATGAGTTTAGTATAGGAGTAAAATTGCTAGAATTAATAATAAGAAAAATAAGAAGAGGACAAGTGAAAAAGAAAAAAAAATGAATAAGGAGAAATAAACGGGAGGGGGAGAATAAGAAATAGAGGGATGAAATTGTGATGAGTGGGGTAGTTTATTCATTTCCGTTGTACTCTGGCTTTCCGGAAAAACAACTCGACTCTGGACAGTATTGCGTCATCTCTTATACATTTTTGTGGTATTTCGTCAGACGGGGTGAGATTTCGGGGTCGCGTTTTCGAAAGGCTCAAGGGCACTTTGAGAGACTATTTGTTTTGGTGGGAAGGGTTTTGAGAAGGGAAAAGTAAATTTTGGGGAGGCTGTAAGGAGTCGAGAGGAAGGTGGAGGTAAATTTTTGAGCGAATTTGAAAGTTAGTTTGGGTCTAGGGAGCAAAATTGTTGAAATTCGGGAATTCGGTTAAAGGGAAATTTTTGAAAAATTGCAGAATGGAGGTGTTGTGGCTCTGTTTTTAAGGAGAGGGAGTGTCGGAATTATGAATGTAAATTCTCTAGGGAGGTAGAGATGGTTAAATTTGACTAGAATCATTTTTCGCGGTTTCGTTTCCAAAAGGCTCTAGGGCGCCATATGGGGCTATTTGTTTCAATAGGAAGAGGTTTAAATATTGCAGAGAAAATTTAGGGGAGGTTTCTAGGTGTCTTGGGGAAGGTGGGAAAAAATTTTAAAGCCAAACTGAATGTTACTTTAGTCACGCGACACAAAAATGTTAAAATCCGTAATTTCGGTTTTTGCTGAATTTTCATTAAAAATTCATTGAACTTGAATTATTGACTTTGTGGCTTCTCTATATCAGAAATCACATGATCTAAAAACCAATAGATGATATTAATCTACTAAATAACAATCTATATATTATTTCCCCCAAATAAAATAATTCCCGGCCTTATTTAAATAAAAAAATGTCGATTTAACGTAAGAGTCTGCTCCGACGAACTAAAATCATTTTATTTGAAAGTTTACCTCCTTGTATTTAATAATCGCGTTTGTTTAAGCAAATAGAGAGTCTGGTATTTGACGGTCGAGAATCGGTCCCTCATTTCCCCGAGGCCATCCTCCAGTCCCATTATTTCCTTCCTCGATAATGAAACGCTCACCGAATTGACGAAACATTCAAAGCAAAACTTTTATTTTATAAACTACTTGTGTTGCTCTGTCAGTAAACTAAAATTTCCTAAAGCCCCTTGTAATCTTCACGTTTCACAAATCCGCCAGTAAACTTTATCAATCACCTGCCTTGAAATATCTCCAGTTCCTCCGAAAATAAACATCCCAATTTTAAATAAATTATCTTACCCTGCAGAGCTAATGGTGCTTGCTCACGCAAAGTAACCAACTATTTTCCCAGAGCACCTCCACGTAAACATCGAAAAGCAAACACACGCAATTCTCCATTAAGGAAAACTTTTAAAAACCGTCTCTTGTCTCCTGACCCACTCGTTCCTTCCCATCGTTTACTTTTTTTACTTTTACTAAACTATTCCGGTGTCCATAACCTCGGACACGTGACCAACTGAACCAGGAGATTAAAACGTTAATTAAAGAGGCATAAAAAGATAAATAGATCCCGCGGTTGAGATCGAAAACGTTATTCCGTAAACTAAATTACACTAGAACGCAATATAACTTGTTTTATCTGAGCAACTTGGTCGCGTAATAGCATAAAGAGTAAACAAATCACGTCGTAGATAAGAAAACGATTATATCGAAAAGTTGTTTAAAACATTTTAAAGCCATTTATTTTTATATATTTAACAAAAGTTAAGTAATAATTAAATAACTTAAGCTTTTAATCGTAGAAGTTTGTTGGCTGTTTGGTAAATTCTAACGGTTTCACAATAAAATCTTCCAAATGTCAATAATTAATTTAGTGACCGACCTTTAGATCAACGAAATATATTAAGTGTTTTTTAGAAATCGTGATATTGATGCGTGGGTTTCATTTTAAATACTTGGCTCGAAGAGACAAGAGTCGCGTGGCCGAACGCGTGGGAGAGAATTGTCAAGAAGGCGCGAGAAATCTCGACGATTGTTACTCGGCTCCTGATGGATCGTGACAGTTAACAGTGGGACCACACGCATGCTTGTTATTATTGTCAATTTAAATGCCAGATTACGGGGATATTGTGCTGGAGATGACGCTATAACTGGTTTGGAAAAATACTTTTACTTGTGAGAGATTTTATCGGCAGGAATCGAAATTAGGATTTGGCGGAATTCGACCGAAATTTGGGTACTAATTATGAAAATAAAAAAGAGGAGTGGGGGGAAGCAAGTAATAGGAACTGGAGATGGTATTTGGTGGGTTCGGTTCTTGTTTGAAGCAGGGTATTGATTTTTCAGATGGAAAAGTTGGATTTAGGTATTTTGGTTCCGGCTGGGTTTGATTGAATCGTGAGGAATTACCTTGCAGGCTGCTAATGAGGTTGGGGAGCTATGGGGTAGTTGGGGTGGGACCGAAAGATGAGATTTGAAGAAGTTTGGTTCCAAACTAAAGCCTCATTTTTGATAAATACAAGATTTCGTCGAATTTAGGTTGAGATCTCCAACGAGTTTTTGGATTCCAGGCCTTCTGGAACTGAAATTCAGGACTTTTTGCTATGGGATACTTGGAATAGCATCTCTAGAGATGAGCCAATTAGATTTAGTTCCTATTTAAAGCTTTTCAAGACCCAAAACTCGAGAATTTTAGGCTAACTTCGACAATTGGCACGTTCCAGGAACTAAAAGCTGCTTAAATAGTATTTTACACCAAAAATTAGGTGACTAACCTCCAGAATCTTTAGTCTAGCACCCAAAGATATGAGCTAACTATATTTGATTCCAATCTGAAGCTAACAGTCTTGTATAGACCAAAAAATCATCAATTTTCGACAATTGGCACCTTCTAGGAACTTAAAGCTGTTCAAAAAGTTTCTTACACCAAAAATTGGGTGACTAACCTCCAAATTATTCCATTTATCACTCAAAGACCTGAGCCAAGCATATTTAATTCAAATCAGAGGCTCAATATCCCCGTCAGACTAAAAACCATAAAATAATATTGTTAAATTTGGTCATTGACCTATTTAACGTCTCCAGCAATTTAACGCCAATTAAATTTTACCCCTCGAGTAAACTAACCATGGAGCCCCTTAATCCACGCGGCGACTTTGTCGCGTTGTGTAAGGTCAGTCGTTAATGAAAGTAAATCTGTCACAAGTTAAAAAGCCTGCCCCGAAAGTTATAAATAAATTTATCTGATTGGATTATTTATTATTATTCGTTGTCTCTAGAAAATGAAATGAAAAAACTAAAATGGCCTTTTCTCTTCTCTTCTCTTCTCATCTCTTATGTATCTGGCTTCACTAATTTCTCATTAACCATCTTACTCTCTATAGTCGACAGTTTATTTTTTAACTCTTTTAACCTGTCTCTGTTCTCTTCATCCGTTTATTATATTACAGCTCGTAGCTTTCGGCGCCGACGCGAGCCGGCTAATCGTCGAGCTCGTTTCGCGGGTTCGTGAAACTTAAATAATTAATAGCCGCGGTTATTTTGTCGGATGGATTTTTACAAAAGGGGTTGAGATGAGGACCGAGAATATGCCGAGAGAAAAAGGGGGGTGGGGGCTGTCATAAATTTAAACAACAATTAACATTCGGATCTTTTGTTACTCTTTTAGGCCGTTCCCACACGAAATATTTACAACTTTTTTTTTTACTCAAGATAAAGAAATCAAATTTTAAGATTCGGCTTCTTGGACTTTAAATGCAAATCGCGCGCAAACTTGTGGATATTTATGAAAATTCATTGAGATCTTTTTTCTAGAGAATTGAATTTCCTACAAGAAAGGCCCTTATGCTTTTTGACCTACGAATCATCCTTACGGCAGAAAAATTATAATTAAATGAAAATCATTACTGCCATGTCTGGAAATGAGTCAACCTTATTTCGGAGATCTTTGAATTCGATTTGCGAGCAAAGTTACAGAGATTAAGAAAAAGTGATAAGGACCTTTTTTGTAGAGGATTAAATTTCCTACAAAAAAGGTCCTTAGAACTTTTGAGGTAGGATGTATCCTTGGGCTGGAATTTCAATTTGAATAAAAAAATATTGTACGGGAGTTTAAATACTCGAGTTGAATGAGGATTCATTTGAATATTTAAGGCTTAAAAAAAAGGCATTGAATAGTATCGTGATTTTACGTCATTTATATTCCCACGAGTTAATCCCACGGTCGTTTATTATTTATAACGGAGCATAAATCCTAACAATTGACTTTAAACGAACGTGTTGGCTAATTAACATGTCCTGATGATGACGACCGATCGTTAAATATTTATTTACTTATTTTTTATGTTGGATAAAAAGGTTAAATAAAATAATTTGCATGAGGTTCGAAATCAGGATTGGAATCGAGATCGGACATTACTACGGACTACGGACTTGGGATTAATATTACAAGCAGGAGCAGAAGCGGCTACTACGGCGCCAAGGAATTGATTTCAATTAATGCGCCCCTCGGCCCACAACGTTTTGCCAGATCACTGATACCACGTAGGGGCACGAGCTCGTTTCTTCCCTACGGCTTTTTATTCAATATGTTTTTTTTTATCTCCACCTTTTTTCGCTTCTCTCCTTGTTCTCATTCTTAGTCGTCATCTCGAGTAAAGAGAATTATTTTTTTAAATTTATTTTTCCACATGATAAAATTCCGCGATCTTTTTGACGCGAATTCAAAATTCGATTTTTTTTTTTTTTTTTTTTTTTTTTTTTGTGAAAATTCTATGCAGTGATAACAGACAGGAGTTATTATATTTTGTTTCATAAGAAATTATTGTTTCAAATTTAAAAGATCCAAAAATTGGAAAAAAAAAAATTTGGAGGTCATTTTTGGAAAAAAGATGCATTTTGGAAAAAAAAAATTTTTTTATACTTTGCATTCATTAGCTACCTCTACATAGGTCTCTACATGAATTCAGATGAGAAAGAAAATTTAATTTCACATTAAAATTATGAAAATTTGCGAAATACAAAAAATGGCCTGGCGCCCAATTTTTCAAAATTCAGTCGCAAAAATTTTTTTTTCTACTTTTTACATATTCCAGTATCTCTCGAAACATTATTTTGTCACTTCATACAAAAAACAAAATTGTTTGAACCCTGAAAGCCAAAAAAATCTTAAAACGCAAAAAAAACCCTATCGCCCATTATATTCCAAAATTCCTCAGAAATCTTGAAAAAAAAATTAATGTTCAACTTTTTTCTCTTTCCCTCTCTTTACAAACTTGTTCTCTCTCAAAATAAACCCCCAAAAATCCCCCCACCCTTCAAAATAAAAGGGTTCAATTTTTCTGGCGCCCAATTTTTTCAAATTTATTCAAAAAACCATTAAAAAAAATTTTTTTCACTCTTTGTATCCCTAAATTCTGTTGAAAAACTCACTTTTACACTATAATTTCCTTAAAAAAAAATTCTACCATCATGAAAAATGAAAAAAAATTGAAAAATAGTTTTTTTTTGCTCAGTATTTGAAAATTAAAATTTTCCGGGGATAAAAGCTCCCTATTGATTTTATAAAAAAATTTCAAGCTATAATGTATGACAGAGGACACATTTTAAAAGGTTTTATAATCCGACATAATATCGGTTATTTGGCATTGGAACATAATAATTTTTCTGAAAAAAGTGTCATTATAAAATAAATAAAAATAAATATAAATAAAAACAAAAATATAGTAACAAGTTGTTGGTTATGATATCGATAGTATAAAATGATATAATGAATAGTTTTGTGTTGGTCGAGTTCGTCGAACTGTGAAAAATAATGGAATAAATAAAATGACGCGAAACAAATGCGAATACAGAAGAGAACCAGCGGGAAAGGGAACGGGAACGGGAATGAGAACGGGAACGTTAACGTTGGGCGCAAAACTCGCGTTGGATATTTCTCCCAGACGAATGTGGCGCCAGAGTTACGCTGACGCAACACGTACCAACACACGTACTACAGTCGACACTGAGGGTCCGACACCGTGAGAAACTTCAATAAATAAAAATAATAATAATGATAATAATAATAATAAATTTATATAAAAGTTACTGATAGAAATACTGAACTCAAGATACATTTTTCCTTTGTCTGGATACACAATCGTTACCACTAACATTCGTCTAAACTGTAAATCACTGGGTCAATATTCCGATCGCGGTTTATAAATCCCGAGTTTATTTTCTTTTAAAATAAATAAATAAATAAATTATTTTCGATAATGTGAGTTATGGACATTGTTTAAAGCAATTGCTACCTGAAAATTTACCGCGGTCATATTTATGAGCTTATAAAAATATCAATTCTGATAAATTAAAAATAATTTTTTAGTTTATGACCCTCTATCAAAAACATCCATATGGGAATCTAGCCTGAACTTCAAATGGGTTCCCATATGATTTCCTATAGGTATCAAGCTTAGATTTCATGGAAATTGAAGTAATCATAGATTTCCATATGGGTTTCCTATATAGGAATTCAGGTACCCTTATATGGGTTTCTATGGATTCCCATGTAATCTTTTATGGATTTTTTCGATAAAGAAAATCCATGTAAAATCATATGCCTACACCATCAAAAAATCTATGTAGCATTGCATGGGAACCCATAGAAATTCATATAGAAAAGTATGGGTTTATATAATAATTCATAGGAATTATTATATGAGTAGGGGAGAAGTGCTGCAGTTGTAACAAAAAATTTTATTTTTTCGATTCCATTTGTTTTTTTTTAAGATAGTTAACTTAAAAACTGTCAGATAGTTAGCTGATAGTATCTTTTATGTGACTGACTTGGTTAATTAGTAAAAAGTCAATGTTAACTTATTAAAAAATCAATTTATTTAACTAAAGTCAGGGGCCAAGATGGCGGCACGTGGGCTGCAGTTGTAACACAGTGCAGGGCAGTTGTAACACGGAACGAAATAGATATTTTTCACCAAATTGCTTTTATTATTCAGTCTTAATACATACTATTATACTTAATTAACTCTTAAAGTCAAGTATTTAAACTTAAAGTAGCTCATATATTTGTATCTTTAATATAAATTATTAAACATTTATAAATATTAAAACTACACTATCCCAGAGTAGATTTGTCGCGCATCCAGTTTGCGCAGGTCCCATACACGACTCTGAGTGTTACATTTGCTACTCGTTCAAGTGTTACAATTGACTCTCACGCAGAATTGTTAATAAAAATCTAATTACAATAACAAAAATCAGTAAATTGATGTAAAATTCGATTATACAATACTCTTAATATGTCCCTTAAAGTATGAATACAAGTATCACATCATAACATTAGAAAAAAAATTTGTTATTAAAAAAATAGTGAAGCGTACGAAAAAAAAGCTTCCACGCGTATTTTCAACAATTCTCAATATTTTAATATCGGAACAAGATTAATAACTGAAACTTTGATCTAATCAATGATTTACTATTTTGAACAAGTTAAAAAAAGAATAATAAGAATTTTGGGTTTTTTTAATAGTTTTTCATTGAGTGTTACAACTGCCCCTCGTTACAACTGCAGCACCGCTCCCGTACTATAGGAAACCATATGAGAACCCATCTAAAAACACCATGTCGGAATTTACATGGGACTAAAGTAGAACGTATCCCTTTTTAGAATAAATAGTACACTACACTGCAAAACAGTATATATCTACTTATGGTACTCATAATTTGGAGGTTAAGTAGCTTCGGAAAAATAAGAATTTTTGTCATAAACCGGAAATAAAGAAAATTTGAATATTGTGGTAACACACGCATGTGTAGAGATAAAATTACAATGAGAGAGAACGCAGAATCTCCCAGAGTGAAACATAATTTCTTAATAAATTTATCAAGCATATAAACAAAAAAAAAATATGTTTATGAGACATTAATATATCTCAAGGCTTTGTGTCCACATCTCTTTGATGTCTAAACTACCCAGATAGTATTAATATATTAGCCGTTTGGTATCAAGATCGCACATCTGGTAAGCGGAATTAATATGTAATGCTAATACACGTTTGTAAGATTGTCGAGTAATAAATACCACTGTATGGGCGTAAGGATATATCATCCAACCATGATATATTGTCATACATTCTTAAAACAATTTTCATCCAATAAATATATTCTCATATTTATTATAATTATTTAAAAATAAACAAACGGTAATAAAATTAACTTTCAAACAAACTTTTCGGGCCTGAGGATTCATTTTACGTCCTTAAGGTCAAGGACCACTTTTATAGTAAATTTCATTCTCTACAAAAAAGGTTCTTATGATTTTAATGATATTTTGTAATTTTAAGCTCGGACAATGTAAATTGCAATATTAAGCCTTTTCCAAAATTTTGACAACGAAATTGCAGTTTAAATTATTAGCTTTTACTGTTTAAGGGTTCAAGATACGGCCTTAAGGTCAAGGACCATTTTTGTAGGAAATTAAATTCTCTACAAAAAAGGTCCTTATGATTTTAATGATATTTTTGTAATTTTAGCCATTATTTGAATTACAAACCCGGACAATGTTAATAACATTATTCAGTCTTTCTCAAAATTTTGACAACGAAATTGTGGTTTGAATTATTAGTTTTTACTACATAAGGATTCATTTTACGACCTTAAGGTCAAGGACCATTCTTATAGGAAATTAAATTCTCTACAAAAAAGGTCCTTATGACTTTAACGATATTCTTGTAATTTTAGCCATTATTCGAATTACAAACTCGGAAAATGTAAATTGCCATATTTTGTCTTTTCCAAAATTGCGAATACGACATTGCGGTTTAAATTATTAGTTTTTACTACATAAGGATTCATTTTACGACCTTAAGGTCAAGGACCATTCTTATAGGAAATTAAATTCTCTACAAAAAAGGTCCTTATGATCTTTACGATATTCTTGTAATTTTAGCCATTATTCGAATTACAAACTCGGACAATGTAAATTGCCATATTTTGTCTTTTCCAAAATTGCGAATACGACATTGCGGTTTAAATTATTAGTTTTTACTACATAAGGATTCATTTTACGACCTTAAGGTCAAGGACCATTCTTATAGGAAATTAAATTCTCTACAAAAAAGGTCCTTATGATTTTAATGATATTCTTGTAATTTTAGCCATTATTCGACTTACAAACAGACACTGTAAAATGCAATATTCACCTTTTCCCAAAATATCGAATGCATATGGTTTTAATTATCACTTATTCACCTTCTTTAATAAAAGTACACAGCAGTATCGAAAAAATAAAAATAATGATAATAATAATAATAAACGAAAAATAATAATAAAAATTGCTCGCTGGAGGGAACAACGTGGCGGCAATAAATATCGCGCGATTAGATCTTCGAACTTGAGAGTAGTATTATAGAGATAAGTAAAGAGGGAAGAGGAGCATCGGGAGTTTAAGACTCGACGGAACACGAGGAGGATGGGTATGACGAGCCACAGACTATTAATCACTCTCATGTTAATCAACAAGAAAATGTTAAGTAGGCCGTCGCCTTTTTTCATTAATTATTTTATTTAGTTTTGGTTACACGGACATAAGAGTGCAATTCTTTTGAATGTAGACATATATACATATACATACATATCAACACACAAAATGTAAATCTAGTTTATGATTATTTACCTACCGCGTAGATTTAAATTTCTTAACTAATTACTTGGTTTAAATATTTTTTAGTGGTTCGTAGAATCTCAGACAAGATAATAATTTAAATAATATAAAAAAATTTATAAAATTTTAATAAATAATTCTCCTGTTTTTAGTTTTATGAGATAAAGATATCATGTTTCTGTGATGGGTTAAACGTTTAAAGAATTTTTTATTCACACTTTTGATCATATTTATCGATCTTACAGCTCATGAATTTGGATATTTATTGAGGGATTAAGTTTGCTATATAAATTATGATATAAAATACTTGATTTTTTGGTGAAAAAATTTTAGGGACGAGATAATGAAGAGGTTTTGATGATAAATATTTTATAATTTATTCTTTGTGACTGATCAAAAGGTTTTTTTTTTAAGTCGAAGCCGAATTGCGGGCAAAGTTATAGGAATTTGGAAAAGTTTATAAGGACCTTTTTTGTAGAGAATTTAATTTAAGACAAAAAAGGTCCTTAGTCATTTTTAGGTAGGATGCGTTTTTAACTTGGTAGACTAGATTGAAAAATAAATTTCAGGGAGAGGACAATTTACTTGGAAGTTTCGGAATTTGAAATTTTTGGGGACTGGGACTAAACTATGAGATAGATTGGTGGGAAATTTGGTGTGTGAGTTCCTTCGTACTAGAATAGAAATGGTCTAGTTTGAAAGCAATTGGTCAGGTGGTTTTCGGTACGACCGATGGAAGCCAAAAATCCATTTTCGAAAGGGAGCTTTCGGAATGATCGTTTTTTGGGGATTATAGCTAAACTAATCATCAGATTGAGTTAAAATTTCGTGTGTACATTCTTCGATACTCACAGAAAATAGCTGCAAAGTTTCAAATCAATTAATAAAGTAGTTTCTGAATACATCAATGGAAGCTAAAATTCAATTTCAGAAAGGGCGCTTTTCGAAATTTACATTTTTGTAGATTATGACTAAACTAACTCTCAGATTGGTTCAAAATTTGGTGTGAATACTTCTTGAACTTCAAACAGAAATCCTGTAAAGTTTAGAAGTAGTTGATCCAATAGTTTTGTTAAAAAATCAAAAAAACCTAAAATTCAATTTTGAACCCGCTGTTTTACGACTTTTACATTTTTACGTCTTTTGACAAAACTAAGCTTCAGATTGGTTTCAAATTTGGTGTGTGGCTTCTCAGATACTCAAATTAAGTAGCTGCCAAGTTTAAAAGTAATCGATCCAGTGGTTTCTTAAAACAGCCAATGGAACCAATTCGTTTTGAAAAGGCGTTTTCTAAATTTTTCATTTTTTCCGTTTACAACCAAACCAATTTGTAGATTGGCTCCAAATTTGGTGCGCGATTCCCAATGCTCAAATTAGAAGCCAATCTACTGTTGGCATAAGAATATTTTCTACCAGTGATTTGTAAAATAAATTTATCTCCGGATCATTAATTATCGTTGTTAACAAGACTGAAAGAAATTCAATGTCAGACTTAATGATTCACTTAACAATGGACGTGGTGTCCATTCCACTGACCTACGACCTAACCTAAACTCGCGTCAATTACCCATGACAGATTGACGTCTTAAAAATAATAATAAAAAAATAAAAATAAAAACGGTCAATTACTCAGCTAATACTGTAACGTTAAGACGTGCAATAATAACCAATAATTCATTTTAAGATTACAAAATTTTGTAATTACGAAGGATGGAAAAGCCAATCTTGAAGGATAATTAGGCAATATCGCGAAGCAACGCTGATGTAGAACGTCAACCAGTTTTCTTACCCTCCCTTCACTTCTCCCTCTACTTCTCAACTCATCCCTTCACTCACTCACTCACTTATAAACTTTTTTACTCTCCTCTCTGGCTTATAGTAATTAGCTGGGAATCTACTTTCATCGAGGACAGCAGCAGCAATAGCTGCAGCCGTAAGGATCGAGGCAAATAACACGGGGATTCCCTCAGACAGACTAATAAATATTCAATACAAAATAGTTTACCATAAAATATATTTATATTTTATTTAAAAAAAAAAAAAAAAAATAGATCAGAATTTACATAATTGCATTAAATTAATGTCAATAAATATACAGAATTATGTAATTTGTGTAAGTGTTAAAATGTTAATTGTCTAACCAAGATCGTTGACGTTTAGGTTGTTGAGCTAGAGGAATAGAATAAGAATTCAAATTATCGCTATCACTTAATTCTGAATTATCATAATTTGTATCAAACTTACGTCGTCTTTTTCTTTCCACTGTAACCCATCCGTCATTCCTGTCAGGAGATTGGGACTGAGGTGGATTTCTCCATCTTGAAGGTAACGTAGGTGGATTAGGATATTGATCTGGTATTGAAAGTTTTTGCCCAAGAATAGGACGTCCTGGTGGCCCTAAACGAGTTTCTGGCCCTAAGTAAGCACTCACTAGGTCATCGGAGGATCGTAGTTTTGAAGAAACTGGATGGTCTGGATACTTTGGAGCTTCATGCGACCTGGCGCCAGTAGCTTTAGAAGCTGGAGTTATTTCAAAAGCCCCTGAAGGCGCTTGGAAGGTCTTGGAATGGATATTATGATGGCTCGAAGGACCTGGATTGCTTGCCATGCGATTATGATATGATTTTAACACTGGAGTAGGTATTGGCCAGTTTTTAGAAGGTGCAGAGGGTAATTGTAGTGATTTTGAAGGATGCAAACGTTCTGGATAGTGATTCGGCAAATCGGGGTGGCTCGAAGGACCAAAGTGACTTTCTGAGTGACTGCGGTGTGATGTAACTCCAGGGGGAAGCGGTTCTTGGAAGCTTCTAGCAGGCATCGGAGGTACGTGTACTGATTTGCTGGGATACGGACTCGCTGAAAGGTATTTTGGACCATCGGGATGGCTCGAAGAACCAAAATGACTTTCTGAGTGACTGTGGTGTGATTTAACTCCAGGGGAAAGTGGTTCTTGGAAGCTTTGAGCAGACCTGGGAGGCATGTATACTGATTTGCTAGGATACAGGGCTGCGGGAGGGTATTTTGGGCCATCGGGATGGCTCGAAGGACCACGATAACTATCCAAAGGATCTGGAAGTCTTTCTGGTGAGTGTGGCATCGATCTAGGGACACCTGGAGGTGGCAAATGATGCATAGGACCTAAGTAATGAGGTTCTGTAGGTCCAGTTTCTCTTTTACTTGAATCATAACGGTCATGTCTGTCACGTCTATCAAAGTATGGTGGTCTTGATGAAAGTGAAGGATTTCTCCAACTGTAAGCGTAATTTGGTCTACGAGAGTCTTCGCGTGATTTATGATAACGATCTTGAAAGGGATCACTAGGATGAACGGGAAGACGCCAATTTTTGGAAGATGGCCGATCTCGGTGTCTAAATTTATCTGGCTTTTCTGTATGTGTTGTGTCAATATTATTTATTATATCTAACAAATCTTCAGATGTATTGATCCTTTCATCCAGCTTACTGGTTTTCAGGTCCTCGATATAGTTCTCGCGCTCAATTTTGTGGCCACGAGCATCCTCGAAGGCTAAGGGCCAAAATATTTATTATAAACCTTTACAATCTCAACCAGGCAAGGGATCGAACTTCAGTTTCGAACTTTAGGAAACATTTCGCTATTTTCGGAGGAAAAATTACGGAAACTAGAAAACTTACCTTCGATAGCATCGATCACGTTCCAGCCCGATTGTTGAGCCAGAAATCTGCAGACCAAAAATCCCGTGCGATTGAGACCGTGGGTACAGTGAACGCCTATAACTTCATCTGTAACCAAAAAATTTACCGGGATCCTTAAAAAACATTATCTAGAGAATTATATTTTTTTAATTAAAATTGATTAACGCATCGCATATTAATATTAATAATAATAATAAAAATAAAAAACTAGTGAAAGTAATTCAAGAAGGAAGTAGTCTTAGTTGTAGATGTACGAGGAAAAAATGCAGTTGTAATCTGAGAGTAGTCGTCGTTTATATGCCTCCAGGCCAGAGAGGACATTCTTATTATTCTTATTATATATATATATATATATATATATACATATATAGTAATATCTTAAAACGCGAGGTCATCTTGTTGCTGTTGTTGTTGTTTTGCATGTCAGTAATTCATACTTTCATATGTATCACAAGCTACTACAGCTAAACTACGGGGACATTATTCTGAGAACACGTCAGCATCTAATGCATAATCTAGAGCAACGAAAAAAAATATTAATAACAAAATCATTTATTCCGCTCCTCATAATCCTTTTATCGCATTATTTATCTTGTTTTAAATTCATAGCAAGTTAGAAAATTAATTCTTTTTTTTTTTCTTGAAATTCAATTATCGCGGCCCGGGAAATAATTGGATGGCTTGTATTTTTGTGACAATGCTTGGGTCTAGATAAAAAGTCATGAAGACCTTTTTTGGAGGGAATTTAATTTGCTATAAATTTATTTCTTTTACATTTTTTAATATCTGCGATAGTTTTTACGTAATTCGAATTAGAAGTTAAAAAAAAATTTTTTAATGAAATTCGCCCATTTTGACCCTGTTCCGGGTTTTTTTTTTATAGATAAACGGAAATAGACAAGTCTGAGGTCACTGATTGGAAGGATTTGTAAAAACATCAGGCGGATCTGAAAATTCATTTTTGTGAAATTTTGGAATTTTTAACTTTTGGAAACTGGGACTAAACTTAACAACAGATTGGTAAGAAATTTGGTGTGTGAGTTCCTTTGTACTAGAATAGAAATGGTCTAGTTTGAAAGCAATTGGTCAGGTGGTTTTCGGTACGACCGATGGAAGCCAAAAATCCATTTTCGAAAGGGAGCTTTCGGAATGATCGTTTTTTTGGGATTATAGCTAAACTAATCATCAGATTAATTTGAAATTTCGTGTGTACATTCTTCGATACTCACAGAAAATAGCTGCAAAGTTTCAAATCAATTGATAAAGTAGTTTCTGAATACATCAATGGAAGCTAAAATTCAATTTCAGAAAGGGCGCTTTTCGAAATTTACATTTTTGTAGATTGTGACTAAACTAACTCTCAGATTGGTTCAAAATTTGGTGTGAATACTTCTTGAACCTCAAACAGAAATGCTGTAAAGTTTAGAAGTGGTTGATCCAATAGTTTTGTTAAAAAATCAAAAAAACCTAAAATTCAATTTTGAACCCGCTGTTTTACGACTTTTACATTTTTACGTCTTTTGACAAAACTAAGCTTCAGATTGGTTTCAAATTTGGTGTGTGGCTTCTCAGATACTCAAGTTAAGTAGCTGCCAAGTTTAAAAGTAATCGATCTAGTAGTTTCTTAAAACAGCCAATGGAACCAATTCGTTTTGAAAAGGCGTTTTCTAAATTTTTCATTTTTTTGGTTTACAACCAAATCAATTTGTAGATTGGCTCCAAATTTGGTGCGCGATTCCCAATGCTCAAATTAGAAGCCAATCTACCGCTGGCTTAAGAATATTTCCTACCAGTCACTTGTAAAATTGAGAAAGGATATTTGTAAATTTACTAACCTCTACATCAGTGGTTAAATTTCAATAGATAATCTCGAGTCGTCAATGCCAGAAATAATTAGTAACAAATCTATAAGTCGATTTGAATTAATCGAGGCCTAAGAGCTAATTGATGACACCGCCTCCGCAATTTTGTACATTTGACTCCCGTTGAGCCGATACCGCGATACTATACTCAGCCCAGCGGGATATATGTATTTGCTGATTTTCTATACGGGTCTCTCGATATTCTGGTAATACACGATGGGTGGTCAAATGGATGAAGCTGAATAAAAATATACAAACACTGAAATGTAAGACGATAAGACCAACGAAAGTAGCACAAGTTATTCCCACATTATTCAACAAATCCTCCATTAAATCACACATATATATTTATTTTTTCATTTAATTTTTGTTTGTCCTATTAAAGATAACACAACATTCGGAATTAGACATTGAATTAGATAAGATAGTAAATTTAGTTGAATATTAAATTTAAAACTTGTGTCCAGTTTGACTACTGCAGAAAATACTAAAGTGCCCCGGGACGTTGTTAATGTGGCAACGTGATATATATGCAGCAAGAAAATGAGAAGGCGGTTTACAGGTTCAGTAGCTCAACAATTTTGTTGAGAAAGAAAAAAATAATAATACATATTCGAGAATATACAATATGTATTACGTTGTTGAAACGAGAAAACGTTAACGTCAAGCATTAAATCTCAAGAAATTAAGTATTGACAGCTGAGGGTTAAAAGATGAAATGTGTGTGAAGATAAAAATTAACTCAATGGAGAATGGGTTTTTATTAACGAGAATTTAACTACGAGGATTTTGAAACTAAGATCAGAATTTTAGCGTTAATAGTTTGGGAGATAAGTGCATTTTTATATATGCGGGCAGCATGCACCTTAGGCTTCTGCGGCAAATGCAACTTTATAAAGGCTATTGTAACTGAATAGATTGTAAATTGTAAGTTGAAACGGGTTTTATGATCAGGGGTTACTAGAATAGGCTAATTTATTTACTGTGGCATCACGAGCCTTAGGCTCTTGCGGCAACTAGCACTTTTTATTAGTTATTCTAACAAAATACCTACGATTTAATAGTAAAACAGAATATTTAAACTTTTAAAAGAAAATAAACTAGATAAACTCACGTTGGTAGCATGCGCCTGAGGCTACTGCGGAAAACAAAACTTTATAAATCTTATTTTTATTGCATACATCGCAAGTTGTCAATAGAAATTAGTTTAGTCGATGGTGGATTATTTAAATATACTAACTAATTCACGGTGGCAGCACGAGCCTTAGGCTTCTGTGACAAAAGGCGACTATTATTGATTATTAGCTGTTATGATTTAGTATAAAAGTGAATATTTTAATTGTAGTCATAGACACATTGAATTACATTGGCAGCATTAGCCTTAGGCTTCTGCAGCAACTTTTCACACTTTCTATAATTAATACTGACTAAAATAGTTACGATTTGACAACAGAGGAGGATATTTGAATTTTCAAGGTAAAATAGAGCAGACAAGCTCGCGTTGGTAGCATTCGCCTTGGGCTTTCGAGGCAAACGCATGCTAATCACTCACTCTCACTTAACAACTTATCAATTATTTTTCTATGATAATAAAAATTAATTTTTGAGCAAAACGCGTCAAGTAAAAGTGAATTTATTTACTGCTGTTGGCAGCACTGACCTTGGGCTCACGTGGAAAAAAATCTATTTTCTAAACTTTTCTATATTTCTCACAAACTATTCGACATTTTTAGATGATTTTTTTTTTATATTTTTCCGGCAGTCGCCGGCTATATAATACAGTAGTAAAATTATATATATATATATATATATATATATATATGTATATATATAAAAAAGTAAACTTACAGAATATCACGCCCACGCGTATCCAACGGAGCGTACGCGCGAGTTGTTAATTATCTGACGCCGTTTATCAAACATATGAGAAGAAAGTTACTTGTAATACACCTTGGTGTCCTTATTCGATTAACGTTTATTATGTATGATATCGATTAGATTTTTTTTTTATTTATTTGAAAAAAAAAATTTATGTATTTATATATATATATATATATATATATATATATATATATATATATATATATATATATATATTCACTCATGATAAAAAAATTTCAATTTCCCGGAAATAGTTTCCATTGGGACGAATTTGTTAATGAGAAGGTTAAGAATGTGGTGTTGTTAGAAATATATAAAAATATATGTATATAGGTATGTATGTATGTATATGTATAGAATCTAAGTAGAGACTAATACATGTAAGAGAGAGGAAAAAAGGTGAAGGAGTTGAGTTATATTATTCTCGACGCATTCCAAGTCGGCGAAAGAGACAACTTGAGAAGGAATAATAAGAATGAGGATGAGAAAAAAATATATGAGAAGATGGAGAAGGAGTTGGACCACCACTTAGCATTTATCAATGACCAACATGCTCAATATCGAGTATCTAGCGAGCTCAACCTCGAGAGTCCTCTCCAATAAAAAATACTTTTTAAAATAAAAAACTTTCCACTTTAAATTTAAGTAAATAAGTTTCTTTGTTTGCGTAGGGCAAACCATTGAGTTACCCATTGCTCAGAGTTGTTTGTGATACATTTTTATAAAATCTGCGGGAATTTTTTGTCGAGATAATTTTTGGGCAAATGGGACACTAGTTTGGGAATAGAGACCGAAAATGTTTAAATTCGGGAATTCGGTTAGAGGGAAATTTTTGAGAAATTGCTGAATGGAGGTATTGTGCTTCTGATTTTGAGGAGAGGGAGTGTAGGAATGATGAATGTGAAGTGTTAAGGGAGGTAGATATGGTTAAACTTGGCTGGAGTCAATTTTCGCGATTTCGTTTTCAGAAGGCTCTAGGGCGCCATAGGGGACTATTTGTTTCAATAGGAAGAGGTTTAAATATTGCGGAGAAAATTTAGGGGAGGTTTCTAGGTCTCTTGGGGAATGGGAGAAAAAATTTTAAAGCCAAACTGAATGTTAGTTTGGTCACGCGACACAAAAATGTTAAAATCCGTAATTTCGGTTTTTAGTAAATTTTCCGAAATTCGTCGAATAAAGGTATTGTGGTTTTGTTTTTGAGGTAAGGAAGTGTAGGAATTCTCAAATTCAAGTGTCTAGGGTGGTAGAGATGGTTAAATTTGACTAGAGTCATTTTTCGCGGTTTCGTTTCCAAAAGGCTCTAGGGCGCCATATGGGGCTATTTGTTTCAATAGGAAGAGGTCTAAATATTGCGGAGAAAATTTAGGGGAGGTTTCTAGGTCTCTTGGGGAATGTGGAAAAAAATTTTAAAGCCAAACTGAAAGTTACTTTAGTCACGCGACACAAAAATGTTAAAATCCGTAATTTCAGTTTTTGCTGAATTTTCCTTAAAAATTTATTGAACTTGAATTATTGACTTTGTGGCTTCTCTATATCAGAAATCACATGATCTAAAAACCAATAGATGATATTAATCTACTAAATAACAATCTATATATTATTTCCCCCAAATAAAATAATTCCCGGCCTTATTTAAATAAAAAAATGGCGATTTAACGTAAGAGTCTGCTCCGACGAACTAAAATCATTTTATTTGAAAGTTTACCTCCTTGTATTTAATAATCGCGTTTGTTTAAGCAAATAAAGAGTCTGGTATTTGACGGTCGGGAATCGGTCCCTCATTTCCCCGAGGCCATCCTCCAGTCCCATTATTTCCTTCCTCGATAATGAAACGCTCACCGAATTGACGAAACATTCAAAGCAAAACTTTTATTTTATAAACTACTTGTGTTGCTCTGTCAGTAAACTAAAATTTCCTAAAGCCCCTTGTAATCTCCATGTTTCACAAATCCGCCAGTAAGCTTTATCAATCACCTGCCTTGAAATATCTCCAGTACTTCAACTTTCAGAATAAACATTTGTTATTGATTACAATATAAATATCACTCATAAGTATTTAAATTTTTAAATATCACGTACCAGCAACCCCGTCTCTCTCTCTCTCTCTCTCTCTCTCTCTCTCTCTCTATATATATATATATATATATATATATATATATATATATATATATATATATATATATATATATATTTGTACATACATGCATACAGTAGTTACTAACGTCAGTTGAAAATAAAATAATGTTTTACTTTCATGTTTCATTCCTTGGCAATATATATATATATACCATAACACGTATATCGTGTTAGTACACGCATATATATAGTTAATGGTTATAATGGAGTGTAAGAGTAAATTGGAAGCATCAACAAAATAAAAACCTTTCTCATATATATATATATATATATATATATATATATATATATATATATATATATATATAGTACAGTCATACTAACAAGTATCGATACAATAGCGCTTTAAATAACAAATTATCGATATTTTAACCAATAAATTGCTTTTAGAAAATTATAATTTATATATATATATATATATATATATATATATATATATATATATATATATAAATATTTTTTTTTTTGTTACTTACCATCTTTTGCTGATTCGACGAATGCTTCCATTGCTCGGTAAAATCTGGAAAAAAAGTCAATTTTTTTTCAATAACAAAATACGGAAAGATTTTTTTTCGGAAAACTTTGGGAAAAATTGAAGAAAATTTTTGTGACGAAAAATTTGATTCATTTTTTTTTCGGGAATTTTATGACTTGGAAAAATTTAAAAAATGCGAACTGTATAGAAACGGCGTGAAAAAAAAAGTTTTTGAAAAGTAATCTCTAATCTAAAAATTTGAAATTGATGAAATTTGAACCCGCGAAGTTTTCAAATTTTGAAAAATCTCATTAAATATAAAAATTATTACTTAAATTAAAATTACACTTGAACTATCAAATTTACACAAAAATTCCTCATAACATTTTTTGTAGAGAATTAAATTCTCTACAAAAATACTCATTAGCATTTTCCTTCTATCTCTCATAATTTCCTCACAATTTTCTATTCAAATTTTCCATATCCAAATTCGAGCCTTCAAATTTTATACGTTCCAACTTTGAAATCAAAATTACATCCAAAATACCAAAGTTACTCAAAAATTTCTCAGGACCTTTTTTGTAGGAAATTAAATTCCCTACAAAATCACTCCTCACAATTTTCCTCCTATCTCCCATAGTTTCCCCACAATTTCCATTGAAACTTTTCCAGCTCCAAAATTTTGAATATTTCCCTAAATTTTTTCCCCCTCCTTAAAATCAAAATATCTTCCAAAATATCAGAGTTACCCAAAAATCTCTTAGGACCTTTTTTACAGACAATTAAATTTCCTAAAAAATTTTCCTCATCCATTTTTTCCTTAGCCCAACCATTGGCTCAAAATTTTCCAACTTTTCACAGAAACTCCAAAAAGTCCTCAAATTCCTGTTTCATTGCCATAAATTTTGGCTCAATTGAGGCCGCAATTAAAAAAACTCCGGGAAAAAGTTGTAAAGTGTAGAGTAAAAATACATTTTTTCCTCTGTATACATTTATATATAATACAGTTGGTTGTAAAGAAGATTTAAAGATAAAGAGAGCCAGTAATAATTCAAAGGGGTGGTAACCCCTTATTTTTGAAACCCAAAAAAAATTTAACCTTTTTTTTGACTCATTTTTTATTACTCTTCTACAACATAACCTGCGTACAAATATATAGACGGCTTATTAACGAATTAACGCGAGTCAATAAATTATCGCGGGAATTTCAAGTCTTTTTTTTGCGATTCTTCAGCGGAAGCAAAAAAAAAATAAAATTATAGACTAAATTTGTTTATTGGTTTTAATTTTTCTACGTCAACTATTTTTCTCCTGTTAAAAATCTATGGTCGATCTATTCTCGAAAAAAATAGTTACAAGCTACGGCAACTCGCGGTCTAAATCATAATTTAAAAAAAAAAAAAACCGTGACCCACGTGGCCTCCGCTCATTATTACCCTTTGAAACACCTGCCGCCAGAGTTCATTTCACGGTTACCATTCACACTTATTTAATGCTCTAATTAACCTTTTCATTTTTATCTCTATCATACCTTTTTTTTTAGGTTAATATTTTTAAATTTTTTATGCGGTTACTTTAAATTAGAATTATAGGTTAACCGTTGAGTTTAGGTAAAAAGTCAAAGAGACCTTTTTTGTAGAAAATTTTATTTCTGATAAATTATGTCCTATACATTTTTATCATATCTTTGATAGTTTAGCCACAATTTTGAATATATATTAACTCATATTAATCTAATGTTTTTTTTGGAAATAATTATATATGTATATATATATATATATATATATATATATATATATATATATATGTATATATATATATATATATATAATAACATCACGAATAAAATTTTGAAATTAAAAAAAAAATGTCACAATTCCGAAATTTTTGGAAAAAAAAAAAAAAAAAAAATTGCAGGTGACCACACATGTAATGGAATTTAAATAAACCTGTGCTACGTAAACGTCAATTTAGTTATAACTATTTTTTTTCATATGTATTATAAATTTATATTTATAAAGACATTCACTTAATATAAATATATGTATAGATATATATATAGACATATATAAATTTATTTTAAAATCATAGACTCCGTGAAAGTTTAGGTTTCAAGAATTTTTATTATCGTCTTCAATCGTATCCACACATACAAATTTATTCCTCTTTCTACTCTTCGTAGTACACACATGCCCCCCCCCCCCTTCTTTTACACACATGCACACGTAGTGTAGAAAAATAAATAAATTCATGATAAATTAATTCAAATTTTACAACTAAAAATATTCAATTATATATATATATATATATATATATATATATATATATATATATATATATATATGCATGTGTGTATTTTTTAAAAAATGCATTTTATTGATTGATTAATGATAGCATCGATTATATAGACACTTATTGATAAAAAATATGAAAAAAAAAAAAAAATAATTTAATTTTAATATTCAAATTTATACTGAATCAAATTAAATATATATGTATATATCTATATATTTGTTCGTCATTTTTCAAGTGGCGCCGCGGCGCTGTGCGTTCATTTTCTTTTTATTATTTTAAATTTATATATATATATATATATATATTTTCATTATTTTCAATATCGATAAATCATTTTTTTTTTATTTTATATCAATGCATCTTCATTCTTATTATATTTATTATTATTAATACCAATTCATGGATAATAATAAAAATATCAGTTGGCTTAATTTATTTTATTATTTTTATTGTTCAATAAATTTAAGGGATCGTGAGATATTGATTCATTATTTAAATCGACAAATTAATTTAATTTTTTTTTTCAAGTTCTATCAACTCTACATATATATATATATATATATATATATATATATATATATATATATATATATATATATATATATATGTATATATGAATCAAGAATTAAATTCTCTTTCGAATGAATACCCACATGATACATTTATTCCAAACCTTTGAAAATTGATATAAATATTGAGTATGTGTGAACAGTTCGAATTTTCGAATTATTTGAGAATTGTCGAATAATTTGAAAATTTTCGAATATTTTGAAAATAATCGAATTTATAATGGTATCGAATAGTTTTACAATTTTCGAATATTTGTAAGTTGACGAATTATTCGAAAATATTCGAATAGTTTGAAAATTTTCGAATTATTTGTAAATTTACGAATTATTCGAAAATGTTAGAATATTTTGTAAGTTTACGAAGTATTGGAAAATTTTCGAATAATTTTAAAATATTCGAATTATTAGTAAGTATACTAACTATTCGAAAATTTTCGAATATTTGGTAAGCTTACCAACTATTTTAAAATTTCAGAATTATTCGAAAATTGTCGAATAATTCTGAAATTTCCGAATATATTGAAAATATTCGAATTTATAGTGTTATCGAATAGTTTTACAATTTTCGAATATTTTGTAAGTTGACGAATTATTCGAAAATATTCGAATAGTTTGAAAATATTCGAATTATTTGTAAATTTACGAATTATTCGAAAATGTTAGAATATTTTGTAAGTTTACGAAGTATTGGAAAATTTTCGAATAATTTTAAAATATTCGAATTATTAGTAAGTATACTAACTATTCGAAAATTTTCGAATATTTGGTAAGCTTACCAACTATTTTAAAATTTCAGAATTATTCGAAAATTGTTGAATAATTCTGAAATTTCCGAATATTTTGAAAATATTCGAATTTATAGTGTTATCGAATAGTTTTACAATTTTCGAATATTTTGTAAGTTGACGAATTATTCGAAAATATTCGAATAGTTTGAAAATATTCGAATTATTTGTAAATTTACGAATTATTCGAAAATGTTAGAATATTTTGTAAGTTTACGAAGTATTGGAAAATTTTCGAATAATTTTAAAATATTCGAATTATTAGTAAGTATACTAACTATTCGAAAATTTTCGAATATTTGGTAAGCTTACCAACTATTTTAAAATTTCAGAATTATTCGAAAATTGTTGAATAATTCTGAAATTTCCGAATATTTTGAAAATATTCGAATTTATAGTGTTATCGAATAGTTTTACAATTTTCGAATATTTTGTAAGTTGACGAATTATTCGAAAATATTCGAATAGTTTGAAAATATTCGAATTATTTGTAAATTTACGAATTATTCGAAAATGTTAGAATATTTTGTAAGTTTACGAAGTATTGGAAAATTTTCGAATAATTTTAAAATATTCGAATTATTAGTAAGTATACTAACTATTCGAAAATTTTCGAATATTTGGTAAGCTTACCAACTATTTTAAAATTTCAGAATTATTCGAAAATTGTCGAATAATTCTGAAATTTCCGAATATATTGAAAATATTCGAATTTATAGTGTTATCGAATAGTTTTACAATTTTCGAATATTTTATAAGTTGACGAATTATTCGAAAATATTCGAATTATTAGTAAATTGTCGAATAGTTTCAAAATTTTCGAATTATTATCAAGTTTCCAAATAATTTGTAAGTTTTCGAATTATTCGTATTTTTCAAATTTTCCAAAAAATGACAAAAAATTCAGAAAGTTTCGAATAATTCGAAAATTTTTGAATAATTCGATTCCATTGAATTATTCGATTCGACTAGTTATATTTGATTCGATTGTCTCAAAATTTCCATAAATTAAATTTTTCAAAAGTTGTAACTTTTTGAGCTGTAGCCCGAATGTAAAAAGAAAAAGACTTTTAATTGTTCTGACGCCTGTAACTTTTGAAGGATTAAACTTACGATAATTTCGAAAAGGACTAAAATTATGGGAAATTAAATTTCCGATCCAAAAGTCATATATAACATATATTTATCTCATATATTTCAAAAGATATTGCGAATTAATGTCAGAGGTGTTCGGTAGAATGTTTTTTTGTTAATTTCTGGGTTAGTGAATATTTAAAAAATATATATAGAGATAAAAGTGTGGGCGGTTGGCGCCTCGCTATGTACAATGTCTTTATTTACCTGGACATCTAACATAGGTGTTGTTGTGTTTATGTATATCACGTTTCGTATTACCGAGTCATACATTGATATTGTAACGTGAGAATACGTGTTGTGTCACCGCAATCACGTGTAAAGTAATCGAATTTATAATTTTATATTTTAAATTCCAAATTTAAATTCAAATTAAATTTACAACTTTTTTTTTATGTCAGGCTTTTTCATTTTGAAATTAAATTATTTCTTACATTTTTTCGATGAATTCTCAGTAAATGCGGAAATTTCGTAAAATTAAAATATTTTGAAATTTGAGGTGAAAAAAATTTTTTTGATTGAATCAAAATTACTAGATTATAGAATTTTTATAAAAATTCCTCAGAATTTTTACTTCCAATCAATTTTGTAAGAAGAAATTGCCCAAAATTATAAAGTTTCATAAAAAGTATTTAATTTATATTTAAGGATCAAAATCCTCTTAAAATATCAAAATTACCATTAAATGCCTCATAACCTTTTTTGTAGCTCATAATATTCTCTACAAAAAAGCTCCTGATAACTTTTCTCAAAACCCATTACCCGAAGCTGTAGAAAGTTTTTGAACTTTTCTCAAAATAATTATCGCACCATAAAATACTCAATTTTCTTAAATACCAAAATTCTTCCTCAAATATCAAAATTACAACAAAATGCCTCATAACCTTTTTTGTAGCTCATAAAATTCTCTACAAAAAAGCTCCCGACAACTTTTCTCCAAACCCATTACCCGAAGCTGTAGAAAGTTTTTGAACTTTTCTCAAAATAATTATCGCACCATAAAATGCTCAATTTTCTTAAATACCAAAATTCTCCCTCAAATATCAAAATTACAACAAAATGCCTCATAACCTTTTTTGTAGCTCATAAAATTCTCTACAAAAAAGCTCTGGACAACTTTTCTCCAAACCCATTACCCGAAGCTGTAGAAAGTTTTTGAACTTTTCTCAAAATAATTATCGCACCATAAAATGCTCAATTTTCTTAAATACCAAAATTCTTCCTCAAATATCAAAATTACAACAAAATGCCTTATAACCTTTTTTGTAGCTCATAAAATTCTCTACAAAAAAGCTCCCGACAACTTTTCTCCAAACCCATTACCCGAAGCTGTAGAAAGTTTTTGAACTTTTCTCAAAATAATTATCGCACCATAAAATGCTCAATTTTCTTAAATACCAAAATTCTCCCTCAAATATCAAAATTACAACAAAATGCCTCATAACCTTTTTTGTAGCTCATAAAATTCTCTACAAAAAAGCTCTGGACAACTTTTCTCCAAACCCATTACCCGAAGCTGTAGAAAGTTTTTGAACTTTTCTCAAAATAATTATCGCACCATAAAATGCTCAATTTTCTTAAATACCAAAATTCTCCCTCAAATATCAAAATTACAACAAAATGCCTCATAACCTTTTTTGTAGCTCATAAAATTCTCTACAAAAAAGCTCCTGACAACTTTTCTCCCAACCCACTACCTAATCGCCAATTCTCAATTTTAAATCCTCTCCTGCATCAATCCATGATTAATTAATAAAAAACCCATAATTAAATTCCCATAAATTATACTATTACTTTATACCACCCAAGTAATGTAAACCGTAACATAATACCTCAAGATAAAAATCACTTCACCTCGACCGTGGCGACATTACGGTAGCGTCATCAAACTAACACAGTAGTTGACATTCTGATAATAATCGTGATACTTATCGTGACAACCATGATAATTATTACATGATGCAGCATAAAGTGCATTTAGTATTAAAAATAAACATATATTTTCATATATATGGATAAAAATGCGTGGGTATAACCTGAAAAACTTAACCAACAAGTCGATAATTAAATAAAATAATTTTTTTTGACTTCTTGTTATTAAATCTCTTCGAATATCAGTAATTTTTATTGACTTGCGGTTTTATTGATTAACAAAAAAAATACATAAATATATTTGTGTGATGACTGTAGCCATCTGTCACTGTTTTGATGCCTTAGACTGCCAACAAGAGGCGTGTTAACCTTTGCACGGCGCCAACTTACGTACGCACGCTTTTGCTTCGGCCTTTTGGTTAGTTTTTTTTATGGATTTTTTATTATTTAACTTGGCAACCCACACGCACGATAAATTGTTTGTAAGACGAAGTAAAAGATAAAGTTTTAAATAAGAAAGAAGTGGTTTCTCTCACGCAAACTGCTTTGGGCAACTGAACGATGACTGTTTAACACGACTGCTGATCTCCGATGCTCAGCTAATTAACTGTCGTAAATGTCTAATTATTTAACAAATTCTCCAATCATTTTTTTTTTTCGCAATTTATATTTTTTTCTTTTTTTCTATGAATGAAATTTTAGCTTGATTGATAATTATCTTTCTTTACTCTAACTTTGGAAGCTTGACGAGCTAAATAATCTCTATATTCGGATTTAGCACATCGAAATACATGAAGAACACACTTGATTTCTCAAAAAAATTTTTTCAGTGCATAACTGCATTTTTTCATGATTTTTGGTATTTTTGGCAGTTTTTTGCAATTTACTCTAATTTTGGAAGCTTGACGAGCTAATTAATCTCTATATTCGGAATCAGCACATCGAAATACATGAAAAACACACTTGATTTCTCAAAAAAATTTTTTCAGTGCACAACTGCATTTTTTCATGATTTTTGACATTTTTGACGGTTTTTTGCAATTTACTCAAAATTTTGCGAAAACTATTGATGATATGAAAAATTTCATGAAAAGAAATTTTTAGGGGATTTCATTTCCTACAAAAAAGGTTCTGAGGACTTTTTTGATATATGAGATATTTTTGTAGAAATTTTGATTCAAAATCAGTCATAAGTAAAAATCTTAACATTTGATGTTTTTTTTACATTCAAACTTAAATTCTGAGAAAACTATCATAGATATGAGAAAATTCAATAAGAGAAAATTTGTAGGTAATTAAATTCTCTATAAAAAAGATCCTGAAGCATTTTGTGATATATTTAATATTCAAGCCATAATTTCTATATTTCTAATAAAAAAATTCGTAATTTTAATTCCGTTCCAATTATCCGACAAAATTTCGATTACAAAATTTTTCAAACACTTCTGCTGCCTCAAATATTGATTTTTTCAAAAAAGTCACCCTAATCACTTTTACAGGAAATTTTCCTCTCTACAAAAAAGGTCCTTACACATTTTTCCATATCTTCAATATTTAACCAAAAATTTCCCATCACATTAAAAGTTCCCCTAAAAAATTGAATTATCTTAACTCACCTCAAAATTTCCCGTCGCTTAGGAATACGTTTCCCCTCCACCGGAATTTTCCTGTACTCAACTCCCGCATCAGTGAACTCCTACATCACCAAAATAATAAACGTAATTAATAAATATAAAATTTTTCCGTTAATTAATTATCGACAGCGCTTTCTCTTAAAAATTCAGATAAAAAAAGAAAACGATCCGATGCTCGGCGTATTAAAAAATGTTGACGAAAGGATAGAATAAGAAAGGGCTTTTTATTAATAAGATCGAGATAAAAATATAATACGTAATTTTTATCTCTGATTTTTTTTTTTTTTTTTTTTTTTTTTTATACAGAACCTGGAATTTTATATTGAGATAAAAATCAATCTTTTGTTTGTTCAAAAATCTCCGCTCGTTTTTCTATATGTATATATTTTAATTATTTAATTATCATCTCTACTATTTATTTATTTATTTATTTTCTTTCAAAGGACAGTTGAGAAATATTTGACTATTTGTTATTTTAATGCCGTCCCATTAAATTAATTAATTTAAATATTTTGAATAATTAATTATACTGAGAAAAATTTTTTTTTACCTTTTTGTTGTAATACCGTGTGGTGTTTGTGAGGTCTATTATATATTTAAGTTTCGGCACTTCTTTTAATAATAATTCTGGTGTAAATCTAAAAAGAAAAAAAATAATTTTTTTTTTTTTTTTTTTTTTTTTTTTTTTTGTAAAAAAAAATTGAACTTACTGATGGTTTTCAGGTAATTGCCTGATTAATCTCTGAAACAAAAAAAAATATATACATAAATATATATATAAATTTTGTTAAAATATGAGGATTTTGATTTTCATAAAAAATTCATGGATTTTAAGCTTTGAATAGAAATTTTGAGAAAATTATGGGAGATACGAGAAAATTTTATGAGGGGAAATTTCTAGGAAATTTAATTTTCTACAAAAAAGGTCCTTAGGAATTTTTTGATATATTTGATATTTTAGTGGGAATTTGGATTCAAAGTCTGTCATATAAAAAAATTTTGACATTAGATGGTTTTTTCAATATTGAATGGGAATTTTGGGAAAACTATTGGAGGTATGAAAAATTTTATGGGGAGAAATTTTTGGGGAATTTAATTTCCTACAAAAAAAGTCTTGAGGAATTTTTCGATAGATTTGATATTTTAGTGGGGATTTGGATCCAAAGTCTGTCATATAACGAAATTTTGACAATTTTGAGAAAATTATCAAAAAATAAAAAGTTGATAGGGAAAATATGAAAATGTATGAAATATATATGAATATTATGATCTTGAAAAATGATCACATGAGAATTTTAATTTACAAAATAAATTTCTAAGATTTGTTTTCAAATTTGGAATTTATTAATTAAAAGTTAAAATAAAAATTAATTGAAAATTATTCAGTGGCCATTTTGCCTATATATATATATATATATATATATATATATATATATATATATATATATATATATATATATATATATATATATATATATATATATATATTAAAGGGGAAAAAATGTATCTGATTAAATGTATTCAATTTCACGATTCTTTTCATTTGAGTATATATATATATATATATATATATATATATATATATATATATATATATATAGGCATATATTTATATATATTGTTGGAACTAAATCAGGATTATATATCGACAAAGTATTTGGTTTGTAACGCATTGTGCGTAAATACGTTTATCCATGTGTATGACAGAACCACTTTCCTGATTCAGGAGTAACAAAAAAAAAAGAATATATATATATATATATATATATATATGTACGTGAAGGACAATTTTTTTCCTTTGAAAGGAACTCTGATCCTTTGACAGTATCAATTGATATGAAATACATATGTATATATATATATATATATATATATATAAGTGGACATTATTAATATAATGACGTCATAAAATAAATTCAATTAACAATTTTTATTAATTTTAAATCATTGTCAAAAATTTTCAAAAAAATCGATAATCGAAATCAATACATCGATTATCGATTACAAAAATCGATATTATTCTTAATTTTCGTAAAATTTAATTTCATACATTATAATTCTCAAATATTAGTTTTTCAAATCGATATATCGATTATTTAAATCGATAGATCGAGTATCGATTATCGACAAATAAACGATTATTTAACAATTGTAATTTTTACGATTGAAATTTAAGTACTGAAAAAAATCGACTACAATTAACTCGATTAAAAAATCGATTTCCATGAAATCGATATATCGAACCATTCAAATCCTTATTTTTGAAATTTTTTCAAAAATCCATTTTAATGCATTCTAACCTCCAAAATATTTATTTCTAATTCACCAATCGATATATCGATTATTTAAATCGATATCTCGATTATCTCCAAAATTTTTTTTTCCATATTTTTTTCTATTCCTGACTACAAAAATTACCAAAAAAATGTTGAATTAATTAAATTAAAAAATTCTGTCCCAAAAAAAAAAAAAAAAAAAAAAAAAAAAAAAAAAAAAAAAAAAAAAAAAAAAAATTGAATAATAATAAAAATCTATTAGATAATTAATAATATCTCATAATCAACATATAACACAAATTATAAAAGTGGGTGTGGATAAAAAAATAAAAATATATTTTTTCGCTAAATTGAAATTCATATTTTACCCTCACCCCCTTCCCCTAGCATTCAACCACTACCGCTATCACTACTAATAATACTTCAGTACGCGACCCCATAAAAAAAAAATTATTATGGGTGGGCGCTCTCTACTAATATTAATAATGGGTTTTAGTAATCCAGGGACCCCATTCGATTGACTGGGCGTTTATAAGATCGTATCTAAGCAAAAATTATTTTTTTTTTTTTATATTTTTTCGTTCTCAGCTCCGTCAAATAAAATGCATTTTAAAAAATCTATACTTTAGATACATTAAATATATCATCTAATTGCAATTTATGATTATAAGTATAATGATACATTTATTATAATTAGCAGTTAAAATTAATTACTTTTCAATTATTTTTTTTTTTTTTTATAATTAAGGGGGAATTTCGTTCTACTCAGTTTTTACATAAGAAATGGAAATTGTGGGAAAACTATGGGAGATACGACAAAAGTTGTGAGATATGATTTTTTAGGAAATTTAATTCTCTGTAAAAAAGGTCTCTTTACCTTTTTTCATAAATTTAAAATTTCAGCGGGAATTTTGAATTTTTTAATGCAGGAAAATTCTGGCAGAAGTAAAATGAGAAAAATTTCGGTCTGGAAAACTTTGAACTGAATTTTTGAGGAAAGTATCAAAGATATGACAAAAATATATGAGACCGTTTTTGTAGGAAATTTAATTTTCCATAAAAAAGGTCTCTTTACATTTTTTTATAATTTCAAAATTTAAGCGGGAATTTCAAATTTAAAATTTGGAAAAATTCTGATGAAAATAATTTAGAAAAATTTCAGTCAGGGAAACTTTGAACTGAATTTTTGACAAAAGTATCAACGATATGACAAAAATATATGAGACCATTTTTGTAGGAAATTTAATTTTCCATAAAAAAGGTCTCTTTACATTTTTTTATAATTTCAAAATTTAAGCGGGAATTTCAAATCTAAAATTTGGAAAAATTCTAATGAAAATAATTTAGAAAAATTTCGGTCAGGGAAACTTTGAACTGAATTTTTGACAAAAGTATCAACGATATGAAAAAAATATATGAGACCATTTTTGTAGGAAATTAAATTTCCTATAAAAAAGTGCTCTTTACTTTTTTTCATAAATTAACAATTTAAGCGGGAATTTCAAATTTAAAATTTGGAAAAATTCTGATGGAAATAATTTAGAAAAATTTCGGTCAGGGAAACTTTGAACTGAATTTTTGACGAAAGTATTAAAGATATAAAAAAAATATATGAGACCATTTTCGTAGGAAATTAAATTTCCTACAAAAAAGGTCCTGAGCATTCTAGCCGTAAACTTGATAGGAAAGCCAGTAGAGCCTTATATATATAGAATATGGTAGAATGAAAAATGTGAATTTATTTTCTGATTGTAATTAAAAAAATTAACTGCTGAATAAAAGTAATTAAAAAAAAAAAAATGTTAAAACCGGTAAGAGATGATATCTTGGGAGGCTAATGGGCAATTCGTTGTACACAATAGCCGGAGGGTCTCGTAGATAATCCGAAACTAATCGAATCGTTGGCTGATTGATTTAAAATACGAAATAATTTAAGGAATTTAATGAATTCCGCGAGTTTATTTTAATTTTTATAAAAAAAAAAAATTGTATATTACATTTATAAATAATGATAATAATTGTAAGAATAATAAGGATAATGATAATAAATGTGAGTCCTTTGTCCGTCCTTGAAAGGATAAAATTAGTGTGCTCGGTTAAAGAGTTAATAAATTTCCGTGAGTGACCTATTTTTAAAAAAATCGTTTAAACTGATACGAGTCCTTTGCCAAAGGAGGAAGTACAAGTGGTTAAGGATAAAGCTCTTTATATATACTATATATATATATATATATATATATATATATATACATCACTGATATTTTATTCAGGATATATAACAGTCTATACTGCCTTCTGAAGAATAATAAAAGGATAAACGATACAGGGGTTCATAGAACTTAAATTGCATATTTTTTTTTCCATTATTGTTACTAATGTTATTTGGGTACATTGATATTTTTTTTGGTGTTATAAATTTTTTTGGTGTTTCAAATTGAAAATTTGGTGTGATTATTTTTCATCTTAGACTTTGAATTGATTTTAGGTGTTTCAATTTTTTTTGGTGTTATAAAGTTTTCTGGTGTTTCAAATTGCTAATTTGGTGTAATAATTTTTCTGCTTAGACTTTGAATTGATTTTAGGTGTTTCAATTTTTTTTGGTGTTATAAAGTTTTTTGGTGTTTCAAATTGCTAATTTGGTGTAATAATTTTTCTGCTTAAACTTTGAATTGATTTTAGGTGTTTTAATTTTTTTTTGGTGTTATAAAGTTTTTTGGTGTTTCAAATTGCTAATTTGGTGTAATAATTTTTCTGCTTAGACTTTGAATTGATTTTAGGTGTTTCAATTTTTTTTGGTGTTATAAAGTTTTTTGGTGTTTCAAATTGCTAATTTGGTGTAATAATTTTTCTGCTTAGACTTTGAATTGATTTTAGGTGTTTTAATTTTTTTTGGTGTTATAAAGTTTTTTGGTGTTTCAAATTGCTAATTTGGTGTAATAATTTTTCTGCTTAGACTTTGAATTGATTTTAGGTGTTTCAATTTTTTTTGGTGTTATAAAGTTTTTTGGTGTTTCAAATTGCTAATTTGGTGTAATAATTTTTCTGCTTAAACTTTGAATTGATTTTAGGTGTTTTAATTTTTTTTTGGTGTTATAAAGTTTTTTGGTGTTTCAAATTGCTAATTTGGTGTAATAATTTTTCTGCTTAGACTTTGAATTGATTTTAGGTGTTTCAATTTTTTTGGTGTTATAAAGTTTTTTGGTGTTTCAAATTGCTAATTTGGTGTAATAATTTTTCTGCTTAGACTTTGAATTGATTTTAGGTGTTTCAATTTTTTTTGGTGTTATAAAGTTTTTTGGTGTTTCAAATTGCTAATTTGGTGTAATAATTTTTCATCTTAGACTTTGAATTAATTTTAGGTGTTTCAATTTGTTTTTTGGTGTTTCAAATTTTTTAATTGGTGTAATAATTTTTTATCCTGTACTTTAAATAGATTTTTGGTGTTTCCATTTGGTATTTTGGTGTTTCAATTTTTTTGTGTTTTAAATCTTTGATTTGGTGTAATAATTTTTCATCTTATATTTTGAATTGATTTTAGGTGTTTCGATTTTTTTTTGGTGTTTCAAATTTTTGAATTGGTGTAATAATTTTTTATTTTAGACTTTGAATAGATTTATGGTGTTTCGATTTCTTATTTTGGTATTTCAATGTTTTTTTGGTGCTTCGAATTTTTAATTTGGTGTAATGATTGCTTATCTTAGAATTTGGATTTCATTTTGGTTCTTTTACTTTTTTTTATGGTCTTTCAATTTTTTTGGTGTTTAACATTTTTAATTTGATGTAGTGATTGCTTATCTTAGAATTTGAATTTCTTCTTGGTGTTTTGATTTCTTCTTATGGTGTTTTAATTTGTTATTTGGTGTAGCAATTTTTTATCTTAGACTTTGAATTTCTTTTTGGTGTTTCCATTTCTTGTTTTAGTGTTTTAATAATTTCTATCACCGTTCCAATTATTATTGGTGTTTCATTCCTATATTTTGGTGTAAGAATGTTTCTTCAGTGTTACAGTTTTTAATTGCAGTGCCCTTTTTTCCGGTGTTTGAATCATTTCTCGTATCGATTGTTTGGTGTTTAAATAAGTGTTTTTGGTGTTAAATTTTTTTTTTTTGAGACAAATTATTGTTTAAAATCTGACTTAGTTCTAAAACCCGCCAGAAATTTAAAAAAAAAATGAATCATTGAAATAAAATTCATACAAATTTTTAAATGTCATCGCTATTTTAACCAAAACGTATGAATAAAAATATTCATGACTATTAATATTAACAAAAATATATATGACATAAAAAATAGCATTATTATTATTCAGAAATACTAGTACCCTAATTAGTTATTCTGAATGCACATAAAAAATATGTAGACAACTTGCATTAGTCATTTATATATATATATATATTTATACACACACACACACACACACACACACACACACACACACACACACACACACACACACACACACACACACACACACACACACACACACACACACACACACACACACACACACACACACACACACACACACACACACACACACACACACACACACACACACACACACACACACACACACACACACACATATATTTATCAATATATACATATATATATATATATATATATATATATATATATATATATATTGATAAATATGAAACAAGGTCGTAATGTCGTAGTTGTCATAATTTTCATCATCCATGTCGTCGAGTTATTTAAATTATTGTAACAATAATAATAATAATAATTATTATTATTATTATTGTTATTATTATGGTGAATAAAAACGTTAACCTATAATTCAATTCACACCTAATAATACGAATGTTTCTCATCGAATTTCCATATTACAGCGGGTAATAAAATTAATAATAATAAAAGAATGCTCTTTTAATATAACTTTCATATGTATATATAATATATATGTATATATATGTGTTTTTTTTTTCAAGACCTTTTTAACCCCGCGGAGTTTTAGCGCTGCAGGAGGTCTCTGGCGCTTTTGCAAACACATTTGCCATTTATATTTTATTGTATATATATTTGTGTATTAATATATATATGAACATATTGTTCAATAAAAAAAATTTGTGGAATTTTTAATCATTTATTGATTTCATTTTTTTTTTTTTTTTTTTTTTTTTTTTTCAGAAAAAAAAATGACAAATTGAAAAATTTTAAGATTCGAATGAAAATTTTTGAAAATGACATTAATGTCATTTTCAAAAATTTATGAGTGGGAATAATTCAAGAAATTTATGCTATCATATTTTGAATTTTTAAAAAAGTGATTTTCTGGCAAATTAAATGTGACCATGAATTTTCAAAATTTTCGGCAAAAATTTCAAAGTTATTAATACCATAAAAAGTGTAATTGGTTTTTTCCATATATCTACAAAAATATTGAATTATCCGTAAAAACTAAAGAATCCTTTTTTGTAGCCCATAAAATTCTCTACAAAAAAGTCCTTATGTCCTTTTTCCAAAAACTCAATACTCAAGAAGATATTTTAAGTTCAAAAACTCTTTTTAACTTTTGACTCTCGCGCCCTCCGAATTTCTACAAAAAATTCCCAAATTCTCAAAACAGTTTTTCTTTCTTATGAACTACGGAATTCAATAAATTGCTAGTTCACAACCATGCTCACGAGTTCATCAAAAACAATATCAAAATTTAAAAATTTAAATTTCGCGCCTTTTTTTAAATTTCGTTACATCGACTTCCGTAACAGAAAATACAGTTCAGTAGCATAAATTAACCACGTGCCGTGTTTTCGAAATTTTCTACCTGCATCTTCCTCAAAATCTTCCATTTTTAGATATAACCATCTACAAAAACCAGATAGCAAATAAAAATTTCAAAATTTAAATTTCGCGCCTTTTTTTTAAATTTCGTTACATCAACTTCCGTAACTAAAAATACAGTTCAGTGGCATAAATTAACCGTCACGTGCCGTGTTTTCGAAATTCTTCACCTGCCTCTTCCCCAAAATCCTTCTATTCTTAATATAACCGTCTAAAAAAACCAGACAGCAAAAAAAATTTTTTTTACAACTCGACTCGCCACTAAATCTTTACACTTTCACTATTTAAGATCTATCGTACATTTTTATTCTTCCCCCAAACCGTCTTATAAAGGTCTCATATATTCCAGGAGATCTATAAGTCTAAGTCTATGTCCAATGTCCATATCCCATAGTCTGTTAAAATATATATACATATATATATACATATATATCTCATGTCTGTTTATAAAAGACGTCGCTTAAATTTGTCCAATGTCCAATTTATTGCGCACGCCCTTTTATTGTTATTGTTATTGTTATTATTATTTTTCATATATATGTATATATATAGATAAATATATAAGGTAGTTTTGTTACTATTGTGTAAACGCAATTGACCACGCGTCTTTTATTCTCAAGGATAAACTGGACACAAGTCAAACTTATATTGGGTCTAGTAGACTAGGGTCTAGTTGACTAGACAGTCCAAGGGCAAGGGAGATAGAAATATCGTAAAGTATCGTAAAGAGGAAGTAAGGAAGTGAAGAAAGGGAATGAAAAAGGACAGAGAGATAGGGCGGAGGGAATAGAAGAAAAAAAAACAGTAGAATAAAAAGAAATGCCGAAAGGCGTGTAAAAAAGGTAGAGAAAAATAGCGGCTTTTAAAAGTCTCTTTAAATTTCCGCGCCGGAAACAGCTTCCCATTTTTACACTGTTCTACACAAAATAGATGTCTTTCTTTTATTTTATATCCTCTTTTATTATGGGTTTTATTTTTTCTTGGTAATGGTTTACTGGAAGTTAACGCGAGGAAAAGGAAGAAAATAACGGAAGATTCGTTTGAAATTTGCGGAATTTTTGGGAATTACTTTTTTTTTTAGGTTTTAGAGGGGACAAAATGGGCCTTATGAGAAATTTTAATAGGCCCGATTTTTATCCTTTGGAGGATTAAAGCATAAAAATTATTGGGCCTGATATGGTGTAGGTCCCATAAGGCCCAAATTTCTCTCCAACAAAATTAAGTTTGGTATTTTTACATGGAAATATGGGCCTTATTTGAAAAGTATAGGACCCATGCACCCTTAAAAGGGTTAACAAAAGTGGGCCTGATCTGAGGCGTTGGGTCCATAAGTCCCCTTTCACAATAATTATTGGGTTCAGTATTTTTATATGGAAATACATAAATAGGAACAAAAACGGGCCTCATTTTACCTATTTGGGTCAGTAGGGGGCCGTAAGGCCCATATTGTTTATCACAACTGATAATAATTAATTTTATTATTTTTACTTAAAAATTAAAAGAATGGGGAGAAAATGGGCCTTATGGAAAAATAAGTAATGCCCGTGGGGCCCATGTTTTTGTAATTATTTCTAAAAAATTTAATAAGGACTGTTTTAGCTCATGGGTCTATAAGTCCCACATTGCTCTAATTCCTGAATAATGAAAGTTAAATTTGTTATTTTTACTTGTAAATAAGGGATCTAGGGGAAATGGGCCTTATATTAATAACCACTAAGGCCCATGAGGTCCAATTTTCTATTACGTTTTAATTTATAAAAAATTGATAGTCCCTGATTTGTCCCATAAGTAAATAAGGCCCAAATTTACCCCTTCCCGGAATAAACCTAAAATTGGTTGTTTCTGACTAAAAATCAGGAGAATGAGGTTAAATGGGCCTTAAATTTCAACTAACGATCCAATAATTGATTACAACAATTAAAAAAAAAAACATTTCCATGAATAGAAAAAAAAATGAGCAGCTGCCCAAAAGTGGAATGTCTGTTCGATTTAAAAAAAAAAAAAGTTGAAGTCTCACTATTAAAATCTCGTATTAGGTGAAATAGCCGAGTAAATAAAAATGACCGCGTCGGTTCGCTAAACTAAACCTAATACGAGAAAAAAAGGGCGTGAAGCTTAAAAATACACACCATGATCACGCACATTTTTTATATATACATATATATGTATATTTATTATTTATTTATTTTTTAACTCCTATTATTCTTTTATTCTCATGATTCTCATGCTTTTGTTTCCTTTCCTTTGATCTTTTGAGAAACAAACATTTTTTAAATTATAACCCACAACTTTTTCACTCGTTTAACTATATATATAATGTATGAGGTATAATATATATCAAAAGGATCGTTAATCTTTCAACGATTCACGTAGATCGTTAATATTATAATTCTTTTTTTTTTTTTTTTAAATACTAGACTTTAAGACAATCGACCTACAACCTTTTATATATATATATATATATATATATATATATATATATAAAGATTCTTCGAAAAATATATAATGCAAAACGCCTTTATGATTTTCTTTCAACAATTTTTTTTTCCTTTTTGAGAAATAGTAAAGAACATAAATAAACAAAAAAAAATTTTCATTGCAAAATATATGATATTCCATGGGTTCCCATAAATTTATATAGATTTTGATAATTTTTGATGGGTTTCGAAAAATTTCTATGACATTTCATGGATTTCATGAATTTATATAGATTTTTATGGAGTTCTGTAAAATTTCATTATTTCTTATGGGTTCCATGAAATTATATAAATATTCATAAATTTCTATGGGTTTTAAAAAATTTATGTGACTTTCCATAGATTTATATGGCTTTTGTGAGTAGTTATAGATTTCCATAAATTTCTAAAAATTCCCATGAATTTCGGTGGACTTCCATAAATTGTAATGGGTTTCAAAAAAGTTATATACCTTGTTGTGGATTTCATGGTAATATAGATTTTTATGGTGTTCTATTAAATTCCATTACTTTTCAAGGGTTACCATAAATTTTTATGAATTTCTATGAATTTCCATATAATTAAATAGGTTTCTATGGATTTCTGAAAATTCCCATGAATTTATTTGATTTTTTATCGGTTTTCATAAATTTATATAGATTTCTATGGTTTTCTGGAAACTTCCATGAATTTCTGAAAATTCCCGTAAAATTTTCATGGGTTTTCAAAAATTTCCATAGATTTCCGAACATCTTTATGACTTTTTATAAAGTTCCATAAATTTATATAGATATCTATGGATCTCTGGAAATTTCCATGAATTTCTGAGAATTCCTGTAAAATTTTTATGGGTTTCTAGAATTTCCATGGATTTCCGAAGATTTTTATGAATTTATATAGATTCCCATGGATTTCTAAAAAATTCCCATGAACTTCTGAGAATTTCCGTAAAATTTCCGTGGGTTTTTTCAAATTTTCATAAATTTCAAACATATTTATGACTTTATATAAATTTCCATGAATTTATATATTCCCATGAACTTCTGAAAATTCCCATAAATTTTTCATGGGTTTTTAAGAATTTCCATGGATTTCCAAACATTGAAGACTTTTTATGAATTTCCATAAATTAGTATAAGTTCTTATGGATTACCATAAATTTCCATGGGTTTTTAATAATTTCCATGACTTTTCATGGAATCCCATAAATTTATATAGATTCCTCAATTTTTTTTTACTTTAATTAATAAGAAGATTTCCAACCAAATAAATACAAAAAAAAAATTTAGAAATTGCAAAATAAAATTTCGACAATCGGGTTGAAAAAAAAAATTCCCACATTAAACAAAAAAAAAAGCTTTTAGTGAAATAAAAAAAAAACACTTCCTCAGGACACCCAAGGGCGCTAAGAAGAAGAAAGAAAAAGTTTGTAAGAGTAAATAATTTATCATCGATGATGAATATTAACACAGGATACGTGTTATTAGTAATAAGTGTTTGTTTAACGCCCTGGCGCCCTCTTAAGAAAATAAAATAAAAAATAAATTTGTTACCTAGGATACAAAGAAAAGAAAAGGGATCGGTTTGCTTTGGTATCAAATACTTTGTTGCACAGACTGCGGGATAGAAAACAAGGATCGTAACTGAATGCCATGACGAAGTTAAATTTTATAGATATTTATCGCGGGTGGGCAAAATGGTCACAAGGTTGAAAAATCGTCTAGCTGAAGTTCTTATGAGAATTCATCTGAGTTTCGATGATTTTTTTTTTTAAAGCCGGTTAAATGCACGGAAATATCAACACATTACTAAGTAGGCTATGTTCTGCACGAAACTGCTACATAAGTTTGTATACCTTAATAGCCACCCGTATAGAAATAGCATGTATGGTCAAAATATATGTAAAAATATTTGATAAATATCAGAAAATATATGTGGCCAATTTAACTATATTTTCTGATATATTTCTTTTTATATTAAAAAATATAATATTCATCATATACGAGTCCGTATATATTTAGCATATATAAAGTATATATGTCAATCATATACAAAATATATGTTTTCATCATATATGAAAATATATATTTTTGTCATATACAAAAACTATATTTTTATCATACATGAAAATATATATTTCTATTACATACGAAAAATATATTCTGATCATATATAAAAACATATAATTATATTGTGTATGGAAAAAAAAGTTTCTTATTCATATTCCGTATGAAAATAACATATATGGTCAAAATATATGTAAAAATATTTGATAAATATCAGAAAATATATGTGGCCAATTTAACTATATTCTCTGAAATATTTTTTTTATATTAAAAAGTATAATATTCATCATATACGAGTCCGGATATATTTAGCATATATAATATATATATGTCAATCATATACAAAATATATGTTTTTATCATATATGAAAATATATATTCTTGTCATATACAAAGACTATATTTTTATCATACATGAAAATATATATTTCTATCATATACGAAAAATATATTCTGATCATATATAAAAACATATATTTATATTGTGTATGGAAAAAAAAAGTTTCTTATTCATATCCCGTTTGAAAATAACATATATGGTCAAAATATATGTAAAAATATTTGATAAATATCAGAAAATATATGTGGCCAATTTAACTATATTCTCTGATATATTTTTTTTATATTAAAAAGTATAATATTCATCATATACGAGTCCGTATATATTTAGCATATATAAAATATATATGTCAATCATATATAAAATATATGTTTTCATCATATATAAAAATATATATTCTTGTCATATACAAAAACTATATTTTTATCATACATAAAAATATATATTTTTATCATACATAAAAATATATATTTTTATCATATACGAAAAATATATTCTGATCATATATAAAAATATATATTTATAATGTGTATGGAAAGAAAAAGTTTCTGATTCGTTTGACCCACTCCAATTAAATTATATCTAAATTTTAATATACTCTTCAAATTGCAGATAAAATTTTCAAAATTAGTTAATTTGAAGCAAATATATAATATACCCATATATATACATGCACCGAATAAAATATATGCATAAATATAACAAAGAAAATATATGGGGCCATATATAATATAAATTACATGCTACTATATATTTCATTTCATATAAAAATTATATATTTTTTGAATATAAAATGAAATATATCAATACCATATATTATAAGGTAAATGTGGATGTATATATGGCTTACTATAAAAAACATATATTTACTACTGTATATAATTTTATATTAAATCGGCGAAAATCTCTATATGATTTGTTATAATATACAATATAATATATCATATATATTTTCATTGCGAACATATATGATTATATATATTTTAACCATATATTGTTTTTTCATACGGGTTGATATAGGCTTGGAATCAACTTTTTAGACTTTAAATTTTATAAGTCGATCATATATATTTGCTCATATACTAACATTATAAAATGACTTATGTGTTTAAAATATAATTTGCAATATATGGAGCCCATATAGCTTGGATATATGTCAACATATAATATTATATATCATGTTTGTATATTTTGAAAACATATAATTATATAATTAGAACGGCAAAAAAATAGATATTTTAATACATATGACTTTTTATGTCGCTGAAACTAGCCAACAAAACTAGCAGATCAGTCAGAGGGGTATTCTAGAACTTTTTGGATTGACTGTACCAAACGAGGTTTTTTCTAGTCGTAATATCGAACCCAGATTGAAATGAAAATTTTATACTGTTTACATTTTTTTGAATTTATGAAAGTCAGCGACGATGTTTGATTAAAAAAAAATTTTTTGTATTATAATTTAAACGGACTTAAAAGTTTCCAGACTTTATCTAATCCAGGCCCAGTTATCGTAGGCCCGCGTAGACTTGGGGACTTAAAATTTTATGAACATCTCCAGGAATATCCTGATGACCGAAAAAAATTCAAAAGTCCAATGACGAAATTTTTTGATTTTTTTTTTTTCAAAAAAAATGACGGCTACACCGGAAGTCAGCTAATGTTTGACACGATATCTTTAGCCCGCGTCGACTTAGAGACTCGAATTTTTTTGGACATTTTCGGGAATATTTTGAGGACCGAAAAAAAAATTTTCAAGTCCAGCGTCGGAATTTTTCGTTCGGAAAAATGATGGTTTCACCGGACATCAAATTCATTTACTTTTCATACGGAAGCTACTAACATTATTCTCTCAGCATTGCATTCTCTTGCACCCACCCCTAATTCTGAGCAAATTCTGAGTATATTGACTATAAGTCCATGTTGGTACAGGTAGGATTATGAAATAATTAACCATATTTCATGGTTGATTTTGCAATCGTCACCCTTTTGAAAATTACACTTCTTCTTGAATGTAATCAATAATTTTGGTTCTGAATAAAGCCGCAATTCTATAACATAAACAGTTAAAGATTATAATTTATTTCCTATGGTGGTAACTGATTGAAAGTAACATAACTGTATGGAAAGTAAGATAATATTATTTTGTACAATGTAAGAAAAAATCAGTAATATATTTGGTACAAATTCTTTATTTATTTTAGCTACTGTTAATAAGTACATTGATAGAATCATAATTAATTAAACCTATATTAAAATTGTTTTTTACATACGGGTGGAACTCGAGTAAAGCTAAAGATATCGTGTCAAACATCAGCTGATGTCCAGTGTAGCCGTCATTTTTTTTGAAAAAAAAAAAAAATCAAAAAATTCCGTCGTTGGACTTTTGAATTTTTTTTTTCGGTCTTCAGGATATTCCTGGAGATGTTCATAAAATTTTAAGTCCCTAAGTCCACGCGGGCCAACGATATCTGGGCCCGGATTAGATAAAGTCTGGAAACTTTTAATTCCGTTCAAATTATGATACAAAAAATTTTTTTAATCAAACATCGTCGCTGACTTTCATAAATTAAAAAAAATGTAAACAGTATAAAATTTTCATTTCAATCTGAGTCCGATATTACGAGTAGAAAAAACCTCATTTGGTACAGTCAATCCAAAAAGTTCTGGAATACCCCTCTGACTAATCTGCTAGTTTTGTTGGCTAGTTTCAGCGACATTGACTTTTTGTATACATTTTTCATGCGGGTTCAGCTTGATGAAATTTGAAAAATTTATAAAATGGCATAAAGGTATATTGTAATTAATACCATAGTATAAAAAATAAAATCGACCCTAGGCCGCATTTTGAAAAACGATATTTTTAAAATAAATTAATTATTAGGATAATTAAAAACAATTATCTGCAATTTAATACTTAATACACGTAAATCTTGATCACAAGTGTGTAAATTACATAAAAAATAAAAAAACCCGGCAATGCACGCCCACGTTCATTTAATTACCGCGATATAATCGTTAAAATCTCCGTATTTTTCCACAATAAAATAAACTTAATAATAATTTAAATTAAATACTCTCATTAAATCTCAAGATTTCAAAAAAAAAAAAAAAAAAATTTAAGGACAAACTCTTTCAGTCAGATCGTTTTAATAAATAATTTCCATACACTTTTTATATAAAATATATGGGTAAATAAAATAAAAATAAAAATAAAGATGTTTAAAATGTCATATTTTGACTTCTTAAAGTTGGTTATAATAAAAGATAAGAAAAAATTATTATTATTTTTAAGAGAGCATTAAATTGTTTAAGTTTTTGTTCGAGGATCAGATATCGTCTGGGTTACCGGTTAATGTAATGTAGCAGCAGTTTGTCGTTGACTAGACGACGTTTTTAACTTTCTTTTTATGTTTTCCCAGAATATATATATATATACACATTGTAACATCTTTTCTCGTGATCTCAGTCAGTAGTCAATGATTTTTAAATTTTTTAAATATTTTAGAAAATTATTTTTAGTTTGAGAAAAAAGGAGGGAAAGGGACATTTTACAAAAATTCGCCTTTTTCTAAATATATGTATCTTGTACAGATATAAGAGAGAAAAAGTAATTTTTTTGGAGGATATACTTTACTTTGAGTTTTATACTACAAAACATAGCATTCAATAAAATTTACTATTTGATTTAGTAGATCTATTTTAGAATAAAACTTTCACTAAGATTGCTGATGAATTTTTACTAATCCATATTTTATAAATTGTCTTTTTGTGTGTAGCAATGAATTTTTTTTTTTCAATGTTATGTATATATATATATATATATATTGTCCTGTATAAAAAAACAATATATGGTTAAAATATATAAAATCATATATGTTCGCAATAAAAATATATATGATATATTATATTGTATATTATAAACAATCATATAGAGATTTTCTGATTTAGTATAAAATTATATACAGTAGTAAATATATGTATTCTATATGTGTACTTTATATGTTTTTTATATTAAGTCATATATACATTTACATTTACCTTATAATATATTGTATTGATATATTTCCTTTTATATTCAAAAAATATAAAATTTTTATATGAAATGAAACATATAGTAGCATGTAATTTATATTATATATGGCACCATATATTATCTTTGTTATATTTAAGCATATATTTTATTCGGTGCATGTATATATATATGGGTATATTATATATTCGCTTCAAATTGACTAATTTCGAGAATTTTATCTGCAATTTAAAGAGTATATTAAAATTTAGATATAATTTAATTGAAGTGGGTCATACGAATAAGAAACTTTTTCTTTCCATACACATTATAAATATATGTTTTTATATATGATCAGAATATATTTCTCGTATATGATAGAAATATATATTTTTATGTATGATAAAAATATAGTTTTCGTATATGACAAGAATATATATATTCATATATGATGAAAATATATTTTTTGTATATGATTGACATATATATTTTATATATGCTAAATATATACGGCTTGGTATATGATGAATATTATACTTTTTAATATAAAAAAAATATATCAGAGAATATAGTTAAATTGGCCACATATATTTTCTGATATTTATCAAATATTTTTACATATATTTTGACCATATATGTTATTTCCATACGGAATATGAATAAGAAACTTTTTTTTTCTATACACAATATAAATATATGTTTTTATATATGATCACATTATATTTTTCGTATATGATAGAAATATATATTTTTATGTATGATAAAAATATAGTTTTCGTATATGACAAGAATATATAATTTCATATATGATCAAAATATATTTTTTGTATATGATTGACATATATATTTTATACATGCTAAATATATATGGACTCGTATATGATGAATATTATACTTTTTAATATAAAAAAATATATCAGAAAATATAGTTAAGTTGGCCACATATATTTTCTGATATTTATCAAATATTTTTACATATATTTTGACCATACATATTTTCATACGTGCGACCCATAAAAAGTCTAATTTTGATAAGTAGAAAAAAAAAAATAATTCAATACATTTTTCTGATTCTTTGAACTTTTCAATTTTTCAAATTTTTGATTGGCTAGAAAATTTTTTCTTATAGAAATTAAAAATTGAAAAAATTTTTCAATTTTCTTTAGAAAAGTCACTTTCTAATGACCCACAAAAAATATAATTTAACTAATTAGAAACTGATAAAGAATGACTTTAATTGGACTTTTTCTCATTCCGTGAATTTTTTGAATTTTTCAAGTTTTTTGACTAGAAATTTTGAACAACAAGAGATAAAAACATTGAAAAATATTTTTAAATTTTCTTTAAAGATTCAGCTTTCTAATGACTTATTAAAAATTAAATTTATAGAAGTACAAGCCAATAAAGAAATTTCAATTGAAAAAAATTTTTTACGATTCTGTAAATTTATAAATATTTTAATTTATTTACGTAAATAAATTGGATATTATATTTACGCAATGTAATTAAAAATTTAGTAGTAAAGTAAATGAAAATATTATAAGCAAACGTGATTTGATTATAAAAATAAAAAAATTTATGGAATGAAGAATAAGATGAAGCAACAGGTGAGAATATAAAATATAAAATAAAAAAATAAAATATGTAAAAAGATATCTCTGGTAATCATTGAACTCATCAGTATGTCTCTACTGACACCAGGCAAATGAAATAGGAGATTTAATATTTATACATATTTATTTTACTTTTTTTTCGGCCCTTATTAACGGACTCAGACCCCCCTGAGGGCTGACAAAACGTGCTCAATCAACTTTTAAACACTTTTAATATTTTTTTTTGTAGAAAATTATCTTGTAAATTTTTAAAAGTTTAAAATTAAATTCCATGAGATTTAAATGTTAAAAAAAATGCATGAGATTAATTAGCGATTTATTTCGAAGACAACGCAAGTTATGGTTTAAATTCTTGCAGATTTTTGTTTTTGGTGTAAAGACCTTTAATTAGAGTACCCACATCACAAGGTTTAAAAAAAATTTTTAGAAATTTCAAAATTTTTCAAATTTTTATTTTTTTTCAAATTTTGGTATATTATGTTACTTTTTGAAAATCCTTTCGAATGAGTACCCACAACACTGGGTTTGCGGAAGTCGAATTTTAAGAAAACTCAAAATAAATATAATTGTAAAATATATTGAATTTATATCACAAACTTTATCTTATTTTAATATTTTTGTTTTCAAAATTATCCTCGTCCGTTTTGCTCTCAAACGAGTACCCACAAGCCAGACTTTGCTTAAATAAATTTATCGTTAAACCAGAATTCAAAAAAAAGTTATTTTCGCCTTTTTTTGGCACAAAAATTTATTTATGCAAAGCTAGTCTTGTGGGTACTCGTTCCACAGCATTTTCAAAAAGGAATACGACAAACCAAAAAAAAATTCCGTGACTTTAACAATTTTCCAAAATTTACGAAATTTTTTTATTAGCAAATTTTATTCATTTTTTCAAAATTAAAAATTCAGTCCTCAAATTTACACCCGTATTCTAATTAATAAAAAAATAAATAAATAAAAATACCAATATTTTAGAATTTTGAAAATTTTCAAATTTCAAAATTTTTTTTTTAAACCTAGTGATGTCGGTACTCAAATTAAAGGTCTTTGGACAAAAAACAAAAATCTACAAAAATTTTAGCCGTACCTTAAGTCGTATTCAAAATAAATCGCCAATTAATCTCATGCATTTTTTTTTAAATAAAAATAAATAGAAATTTATACAATGTAAATAATAAAAAATTGAAAAATGCAAATTAAAGTGTTTTTGAAAAAAAACTCACCGCATTTAGAGGGACTTTGAATGCCATTATTTTGGTGTTTTTGATTACGGAACCATAAGGTTTGTAGTCCAACCACCTAAAGAAAAAAAAAAAATAATAAATCAATTAATAATAAATTAAAAAAAAAAATTTATAGCTAGGACGTTTAATAAAATAATGACTTTCATAGACTAGAGAAATGAATAAATAATTAAAATCATTAATTACTAATCAATTAACTCACGGATGAATTATTAGTAATTTAAAAAAATAAGTAATTAAATTTCAATTTCAAATTCAAATTTTAATTTATTATTTTAAAATACCGTTTTATTATTTTTTTAATTGATTTATTGATAGCCGAGATGAATAATTAGTTTCGATTGTGGAATTTTAAATATTAAAAATATTTTACTTTCTAATATAATCCCGATCGTCGCGACATCTAGAGAATTAAAGTTGAGGTCCGAGAGGTTAAATTGTCGATAAGGACGAAATTTAAAAAAAAAAAAAAAATTGAGGCCTTTTTTTTTAACAAATTCTACTAGACCTTTAAAATAAAATTTCGCGCCCTTATAGTTCAAGGTGTCATAAGGGCGGATCCTTGTGAAAGGTACTAAGAAAAAATATAAGGGCATGATTTTTTTCTCTTATTTATTGATATATTTTAGATTTTGAAATTGAAAAATAAAAAATTAACAATTTTGAATTTTTTTACGCCCTTATGGCCCTAGTACCAGTTCCGGGAACCATAAGGGCGATGATTTTTTTTATGTAAACAATAGACTTTTCTTTTTTAGAAGTTTGAAATTAAAAAAATAAAATTTTGCTTTTTTTTGCGCCCTTAAGGTTCCTGGTATTAGGTCCGAGAAAATTAAGGGCGTACAAAGGTCCTTTTTTATAATTGATACTTAAATGAACAAATCGATTGTTGGATACAAAAAAAATATTTACGCCCTTATGATTTCCAGGTGGCGAAAGGGCGTATCCTCTACGCCCTTATGGAATCTGTAACTCGATATTATTAAGAATAAGAAAAATTTTATTCCCGTGATATCTCTATGATAAAATTAGCAAATGTTATTAAATTTGGTATCGTTGTAAAGATCTTGACCTAAATTTGTGGCTTTTCATGGTTCAGACTCTTTTTTGCCAAGGGTCCAGACAAATAAAATTATCGATATCATTCGAAATAAATTTAAATTACGCGGGAAAAAAGACGCTCGTATTTATTTTCTTTAAATAAATTAATATTTTAATTATTCTCCCACTTAATTATACATCAATCCCACTCAATATATATTTATATATATTTACATATATATAGCTATCGTCTATATTATTAAGAGAGAATAAAAAAAATAAAGTCCATGGGATGTCTCTGCGATAATAAAAATAAAAAAAATGAAATTTGGTATCAGCGAAAAGGATCTCGAGTTAAATTTGTGCCTTTTGATAGTTTCAGATCTTTTACGCGATCGCCAGTTCAATGTCGAGACGTTTTATAAATAATTATTAATATATATATAAATTAACCGACAAAAGATGTCGCTGCGATTTTATAAAATTAGTGAGATAAAAATAAATAAATATTTGTAGATCAGACAGTTAATTTCCGAGCGTCAATTAAAGACATCAGCCCTTGGGTGAACCCTCAGAATTAAATGACTTTTGTCGTGTCTTAATCGCAGTTTATATATTTTATAAATAAAATATATCAGACGACTAATAAAAAAAAATTTCACCGTTGATTTTTTTTTCGAACCCCATGATTATAAAATTATCGAAATCAATAAGTCTGGGTATTACCCGATTCATCTTATCAAACTTCAATGATAATTAAAATAAATAAAATATACGAGTCAATTAGTAAAATTTTAATTAACAATTAAATTAAAATGATTTTTTATAAATTTGATATTCTTTTACTCCGATAGTGACTGCGAATTGGTCATAAATTTAAAATTTTAAAAACTTTTCTGTTACTAAAAATAAAAAATGACATACTTACAGTAGCCGAAAATTTAAATTCAAAAAAATTCAATTGTCACTAATTTAAATTTTAAAAAAGTTGACGCCATTTAAATAATTGCAAAAATAAATTTAAAAAAGTGAGTAAATAAATATAAAAACATAACCTCAAAAATGAATAAATATATGAAATATATATAGATTTCTCGACAATAATTACCTGTCAGGTAGTTTTCCCATGGTCGGGTATAAATTGTCCTAACTAAATCACTTGTAAAAATTGATTGATATTTAAAAGATCATGGGTTAAAACCATAACTAGATTTGGTTAAAATACTTTTAAAAAATACAAGAGTCCATGACCGCGTGGTCGAGGACACTGGCCACTTACATGGATTGACCATACAGGAGTATTATAGGTATTCATGTCCGTGTTTAGTATGTACATATGGTAAATGTGATGTTCGGTTGGTATGTAGTTTTATTTTTTTATTTTTACGTTAGATGTCAGCTCCGTTGATTTTAGAATCTAAAATTAAACCAAAATTTATTTGCCAGCGATTGAACACAAGCAGGAAAGAAACGTTTTACCAAAAATTATTCAGATATGAGCAAAAAAAAAAAACCAAAATGATTTGAAAATATTTGCAAACATTTTTTAAGTTGTTCGAAAATAGAACAATAAATAAATATATATTTGGAACTAAAATTTGGAATGAAAATCAAAAGTCTTGTACAAAGACTTATCAATAACTTTGTGTTATGTTGTACTTCAAGAATTGTGCAAGAATATTGAAGATATCTTGCTCAAGGTGCATTGGCACACTGTCTTGATCTAATCTTGCGCGAGAAATAACTTGCATATACTAACGCACTTCTTGCACCAGACCTGCTGAAGAAGTGTCATATTGCACTTCTGTTTCTGTTACGTTATCCCTTCAATTGGCATACGATACAAGATCCTGAGGTAAAGTGACAGAGATAGAAGTGACATGTATAAATAGTGTAGTATGACACTTCTTGAGCAGATCCTGCGCAAGATGTGCGTTAGTATCTGCAATTAATTTCTGTAACAAGACTCACTCAAGATACGCTTAAGTAACTTTGTTAACACATCTTGAGCAAGGCATCTTCGATATTCTTTTGTACAATGTGCAAGTACGGCAGCAATCTTGTCTTAGAATCTTGCATTAATATCTTGTGACAGATTAATCATCATTATATATAATAAAACTAAGTTGATAAAATGTGCGTGCCGATAAAACTTAAAAAGGAGTCCCAGCACGATAAAGGGACTTATATAGTGTGATAGCCCTTTATTCCCTCTCGAACAAGAAAGTTCCCGTTTTAACCTAAAGGGTGTGTCTTTAAAGATATAAGGGCTTTTTCAACCCTTCAACTTGGAAAGTAAGTGTAGTGGCGCCATCTGTTGTCGAGTAGTTGAACTTCATTCATTGTCCAAAGTGGCGCCATCTGTCGTCGAATAGTTGAATTTCATTCATTGTACACAATATGGACTTAAAAGAACGATTATTTGGGGCGCGAAATTTAAAATTCCAATTTCAATAAAGTCTTAAATTACATTTGTTACTATAATAAAGTTATTAAATTTTGTGTATTTATACAGCAGTAGCTAACTTATATGATGAAGTTAAAGCGACTTCATTCTATAATATAGAAATATTCTAGAGATAAGATTAAAAAGATAAAAAATTAATTTTAAGTGACATTCGACATTCAAATATTTTAGACCCTATCAAATCGTTTTCGAAATTTTTAGAACAGTCCAGAAAATTACATACATTAATAAGTACACTACCAGAAAAAAAAACCCAGCGAAGCGGGTGTTCGCATCTAGTAGGTATATAAAGACGCAGTCACTGAAAGATCTTCCGCAAGATACTTTTATAAAAATAGTACAAGACTACTATCAGATTTTCTTATATACGTCATTTTGGGCAAGTATATGTAGTATCTATCAAAAGATTCATGTGATCAGTGCCTTGCATTTTGTAACGGAAATTGTCACACGGGTTATTGTTCCGTCACTTGGGCATATTCACCAATTAAAATTTCGGGATTGAACAAACATTAATAAAAATTTTGATGGTATGACAAAACGATCATATAATAAATACCTACCTAATAATTTTACCCCCACAAATTGCATTTTGTATCCATAAGAGCAATTGTTATAACTCATCTTCCATCGCGCACTTGCTGATAGGTTATCTGGAAACAGTACGCACAAAATTGGATAATCTCTAAGCAAACATAGGTGCAGCTGCTCATCCAAACAATGGCCTGAATTGAGTACACAAGTGATTTATCAACAAATTAATACAAATGACACATTATTAATTAAATTTATTTAATTACAAAAAATACATTACATAATACAACTAGTCTCTTAAAATTACCGACAATAATTAACAATATAAAGACCTATCGGAATGGATATATTTAAAATAATAACTTACTTTCCCACGAAATAGAAAACTTTTAAACCTTCTGTTGAGTAATAATTAATAATTCATAACAACCGATAAATTCGTGGAAGAAATATCATCTAAAATGATCACAATTCAAGATGACCACATATAGAAATAAGTTTTTTGCCAGTGCGGCAAGTACTTGGCAACGGGATCAGTAATAAATCTAGCAAATGGCACAGTATTGCTCATCGAACTCAACAATGAATTGATCTTATCTTTACTACAGTTGTCATAAAATGGCGACCTCAGTATGTACAGCAATAGATTTATTTTACGCTTAATAATCTCTTGCTTCTCGTCATTGTTATACTTAACGTTCTTTGATTCCTTGGAAATAATGTAGAGACTGAATGCATCTAAAGTGAGCGCAGTAGCCCAAGGTAGCCAGTTTTTATTCCCTTTGACCATCAGTGTCGTCAAATGAATCAGGGGTTTCATGATATAGAGTGTCTATAAAGTTTTATTAATTAAAATAACTGACTATTTTGATTGGAAGGGTCTAAGGGCAAAAATTACCTCAGATATCATTAGATTTTTAAGTGAACTCGGGTCGGGAGAGTCTACATTATACTCATCACCATACAAAGGCGTCAATTTTGACCACTGACCGGTTTCTAGAGGTCCTGGATAATGGACGCTTCGTACTACAGCTCCAGTACGCTTCAATTGGTAGCCTTCTTTAGGTATATGCTCGTTGCGTATAATCTTATTTAGCTTCTCGCGATTCAAAGGTGGGATTGCTGGGTTTTGGACTATACGCTCTTTATTTTTGTGAACGAGAAGAAGTCTTAATATTGCTCTAGACAAAATAGTTTTAATTAATAACTACATGGAGAAAAAAATATCGTGACCAGCACAATACAGTTTCTGATCGTTAGGATATTCGATAAACTATAAGTCTTTTTAATTCTAACTGCTTTATTCTTTCGCTATTAAAATCAATTTCTGAAAATTTTTTTTCAAGATGGTACTATAATCGCATTCGCGCCGCGCTACTTTTTGAACAGTTTTGACAGAAAAAAAAATTCATCGGATTTTGTCAGCCAAAAGAAAAGGAAGTAAAAATTTTTCCAGCTTTGTGACGAAATTCCCTAACTTTTCCCTGATTTTTCTAGTATATTTATTAGGGTGTTTCAAAAAAAAAAATTTTTTTTTCTTATGGTCTCAAAAGTTAGTCTTCGGTATAAAATCCTTCTAAAAGAGCAACTCAAAATCTCAATTTACTAAGAGCTCGTTTTAAAAACGTGGTATATTAAAAATTTTTTTTATTTCGATAATTATTTTCTGCTTTTTAGTTTTGTGTGAGTGAAATTTTGAAATCGATTTTAAAGACCTGAATAAGATAATGACGGAGACATGCGACGAAGTTCAGGTTTATTTCAGTTTCTTTTCACTTAATCAAATCTGAAATAGAAAATCGCTATTTCTATCTACCAATTTATCAAACTCATTATTTATAAGATTTATACTTCAAAATATTAAAACAAATCAAAGCCAGATTCTTTATAGTTAAAAATTTTGAATATCTGACTCTATTCATGGTGCTGGAGGTCCTAGTCGTCACATTCTTTCTATCTTCTTCATTGTATTTTCATTACACGGTGTTTATTAATCTGTCATCCAGTTGTGAGCTATATTCAAGAATATAACTCACCCAGAAATTAGTTTTAAATTAATTATAAAAAATTCGTAATGAACAAACAAACGAATATGAATTATTTATTCGATTTTTTTTCATTTGTTTTTGTTTTTTTAATTTTTTTCTTCCTCTTCTAGTGCTTTTCCTTTTCATTTATAAAAAAATTTTTTTTTTCTTGCATTGTCATCTAATTTTGAGCTTTGTTCCAAATTTCAAGTCTCTAGCTCATCGAGAAGTTACTTTGAAATCAATTACAAAATTCCACCCGAACAGACATACATGAAAGCGAGTTAATAAAAATGTGGTAAAATAAATAACTTACTTAACAGATTGTATGATAAATATAATAATCCATTTTCCATAATTTCCCCACAACTTTTTAGCAGTGACTTCAAATAATGCCTCAGTATACTCGATAATTGTCAACCATATTCTTATTTGAGATTGAAATTCCGGCAATTTTAAATGTTTGTACTTAATACTGTATATCAAACGATCATTCAATAATATCAATAAATTTGGCATTGAATAAATAAATTCACTAGCAAGCGAAGAGTTTGAAAAACGTCCTAAAAAAAAAAAAAGTTTGAAATTTATAAAATAATCAAATTCATAAATAAGTTAATAAATAAACGAACCTGCTGTAAAATATGACAGACATCTTATTGTACTTTCAATGTCACCAATTACTTGTGGTTTTGTTGATATCCATTGTTTATAAATACTTAAATATGAAGAATTAATTGGTACCGATTGACTGACCATTTTTAAAAATATAATTTACTTAAAAGAAGGAAAGAAAATAAAAAGTTTGTCTACTTATATTTTAAAATTAATTATTTATTATTTATTACCATCGGTATTTACTATTTTAATTATTCAATTATTTGTGGAGGTTAAAAGTCCGGTGATGTTTTTTTCTCTAATACAGAATAAAATATGTGAGTTTACATGTAACGTAAAGTTGTAACATCGAATTCGATTAATCGAACAATCGACTTTTTTGTTTCGATTGTCGATATTTTTTAGTCGATTGTAAAGGATTCAATTAATTGAAAAAAAATCGATTTCAATTTTTAAAAACGATTTTTTCACACCGGTTGCTTCAAAAATAGCTTTCATTCAAGTTTGTTATGAAAATATAAATTTTTTGTTTCAAATTCAGAAATATTATTTTTCGGTGAAACTCTATTACAATAAAATATTTTTTTTGGTCAGATAAAAATCAATTTGTAAATAATAATAGTAACAAATAACTTCATGATAATTTACACTGTAAAATTCTATAGAAAAAAAAAATTATTATAATTTCTAAATGTTATGGTAACCATTCCCATAATATTATGGTAACTATTCCCATAATATTATGGTAACTATTCCCATAATATTATGGTAACTATTTCCATAATATTATAGTAACCATTACCATAATATTATAGTAACCATTACCATAATATTATGGTTACCATTTCCATAATAATGTAGTAACCACTACCCTAATAGGATGGTAACCATTCCCATAATATTATAGTAACCATCTCCATAATATTTAATAACCATTCCCATAATATTATAGTAACCATTACCATAATATTACGGTAACCATTTCCATAATAATGTAGTAACCACTACCCTAATAGTATGGTAACCATTCCCATAATATTATAGTAACCATTCCCATAATATTATAGTAACCATCTCCATAATATTTAATAACTATTCCCATAATATTATAGTAACCATTCCCATAATATTATAGTAACCATTACCATAATATTACGGTAACCATTTCCATAATAATGTAGTAACCACTACCCTAATAGTATGGTAACCATTCCCATAATATTATAGTAACCATTCCCATAATATTATAGTAACCATCTCCATAATATTATGGTAACTATTCCCATAATATTATAGTAACCATTCCCATAATATTATAGTAACCATTACCATAATATTATGGTAACCATTTCCATAATAATGTAGTAACCACTACCCTAATAGTATGGTAACCATTCCCATAATATTATAGTAACCATTCCCATAATATTATAGTAACCATCTCCATAATATTATGGTAACTATTCCCATAATATTATAGTAACCATTCCCATAATATTATGGTAACCATCCCCATAATATTATGGTAACTGTTCCTATAATATTATGGTAACGATTACCATAATATTATAGTAACCATTACCAGAGGTACATAGTAACGATTACCATAATTCCATAGGAACTATTCCGATACCATATGGGAATTATACCCATAATTATGGGAATGGTTACCATAATATATATGGGTGCCGTTCCTTTAATCAACATTTCAACAAAACCGGTTACCATGCAGTATGGGAACCATTCCCATAATATATTGTAACTGTTACTATTATTTTCTCTCCGTGTATTATTTATTAATTTTTAATATTCTGTTTTTTTCCGTGTATCAACGTTTTTTGTTTATTATGATTCCCTTTAGTAGAAAAAACCTCAAAACTTCCCAAGAAAATTTTATTTTCACCTGTGCGAATTTAGTGTCTCATCGAAGAAATTGCGAAATCAAAATGACCTGGATTGATAGGTCGACGTTAGGTCCGTATAGGTCCACCAAAATTATCGGTATGTCCCCTATAGTTTTTTTATGAATAATTTTTGAAATTTTCGAAAAAAAAAATTTCAATTTAGCATGAAAAACTAAAGACCAATACGGACCTAATGATAAGGAATGCAAAAATGATTAAATTTATTGGTTTCTTTCTGAATGAGGTGCTAAATTGAAATTTTTTTTCTGGTAATATTATGGTAATCGTTAACATAATATTATAGGAACAGTTACCATAATATTATGGGGATGGTTACCATAATATTATGGGAATGGTTACTATAATATTATGGGAATGGTTACTATAATATTGTGGGAATAGTTACCATAATATTATGGAAATGGGTACTATAATATTATGGAGATGGTTACTATAATATTATGGGAATGGTTACTATATTATTATGGGAATGGTTACTATAATATTATGGGAATAGTTACCATAATATTATGGGAATGGTTACTATAATATTATAGGAATGGTTACTATAATATTATGGGAATGGTTACTATATTATTATGGGAATGGTTACTATAATATTATGGGAATAGTTACCATAATATTATGGAGATGGTTACTATAATATTATGGGAATGGTTACTATATTATTATGGGAATGGTTACTATAATATTATGGGAATAGTTACCATAATATTATGGAGATGGTTACTATAATATTATGGGAATGGTTACTATATTATTATGGGAATGGTTACTATAATATTATGGGAATAGTTACCATAATATTATGGGAATGGTTACTATAATATTATAGGAATGGTTACTATAATATTATGGGAATGGTTACTATATTATTATGGGAATGGTTACTATAATATTATGGGAATAGTTACCATAATATTATGGAGATGGTTACTATAATATTATGGGAATGGTTACTATATTATTATGGGAATGGTTACTATAATATTATGGGAATAGTTACCATAATATTATGGAGATGGTTACTATAATATTATGGGAATGGTTACTATATTATTATGGGAATGGTTACTATAATATTATGGGAATAGTTACCATAATATTATGGAGATGGTTACTATAATATTATGGGAATGGTTACTATATTATTATGGGAATGGTTACTATAATATTATGGGAATAGTTACCATAATATTATGGAGATGGTTACTATAATATTATGGGAATGGTTACTATATTATTATGGGAATGGTTACTATAATATTATGGGAATAGTTACCATAATATTATGGAGATGGTTACTATAATATTATGGGAATGGTTACTATATTATTATGGGAATGGTTACTATAATATTATGGGAATAGTTACCATAATATTATGGAGATGGTTACTATAATATTATGGGAATGGTTACCATACTATTAGGGTAGTGGTTACTACATTATGCTGACGTTGCCAAATTTTCTAAAGCCGATAACACAGAGTACAATTTGCCGATGTCCCTCCTAACTCTCCTCGTTGTTAAAGCAGAAGTAGGGGAAGTAGGGTAAGCTCTTTAATATAAGTGGGAGAAAAATAATAACATGAATATGTGAAGACAAAGTGCGCATGACATCGCGTACATGATAAGTACATATGCACTGATCACTGACAGCTAGCAGTTTCCAGTAGTCAATGTACGACTTGCGTATGACGTTAACTTGTATATAAATATGTATCATTTTGTTAGCACCGATTCTTTGTACGTTTAATATAATTAGCAATAAGTTAACTTTATTATACAGTGACATATAAATATACATATATAAATATATTTGTATTTGAGTTTTGTTGTCATCAGTAGTACATTCAACTTTTTGTAAAATCAAATAATTTTTTTACTTGTTTTCACTTTTTTGTGATTGTTTTATTTTTTAACAATGTCATCGCCAACGCAAGTTGTAAGTTTTTATATTTATTTACATGTATTAATTTTTAAATTCAATTATTATTATCAGAATTTACTTAGTTTTACTTGTAAAAAAAAAAATTTTTATTAATAATTTTTTTAAAACGGCGTTCAAGGGAAATAACTCATTAAATATTGAGCTTAGGTGAAAATTTATAGGGACCTTTTTTGTAGGAAATTTAATTTTAAACAAATTTGTAATTACATATTTTTTTTGTATCTTATATATTTTTGCTGGAATTGTAGTTTAAGGTACTTGATTTATAGATTCCAAAAAAAATCCCATGAGATTTTTTATTAAAAACTAAAAATTTCGGAAAAATTATTTAAGATACAGATAAAATTTTTTTATAAAATTTTTAAGAAAATTTAATTTTATATTAAATATATATCAATACTTCTTTGAGTTAATTTAATAATTTACGAGTAATTTTAATTTGAAAATATCAATTCGTAAATTCGATGACAAAATCGCATATGATATATTTTTAATTTATAATTATGAATTCTGGTTAAACTATTAAAGGTACGATGAAAATATCTCAATATTATTTAATAGGAAATTTAATTTTGTAAAAAAAAGTTTTTATGATTTTTTATGTAAACTCAATAGTTTAATTAGAAATTTAAATTTTAGCGGTCACATTTTCGGAGCGAATCATAACGGTCACAAAGGATCTATAGGACCCCGGCGTCTTTGATCGGTTGTAGAAATCAAGTATCCATTTTTATCATAAATTTTAATTTTGCAAAAAAAAACAGTTACGAGAAAAAAGTAAAAAAAGTGACTTTTTGCATAAAAAATTTGTGACGGACGATTTTTAATATTTTTAACTAAATCTTGTGGCAAATCATTGGGAAATAAATGTACTTTGACATGGAGTTGATAAAAAATTCAACTTTTCAAAAAAAAATATTTATTTTAAAAATTAAAGTCAAAAATTCGCCATAGGAAATTTCAAAATTATCAATAAAAAAGTGTAATTGGTTTTTTAAAATAATCTCTGTAAATATCGAGTTTTCCTAAAATTTGCAAAAATCCTTTTTTGTAGCGCTTTAAATTCTCTACAAGAATGATATCGTGTCTTTTTTCGAAAAACCGAATATTTATTGAGATATTTAGAGTTTAAAATAGTCTAGGGTCTTTTTTTTAAATTCGACCGTTTGAAAAAAACCAAAAAAAATTTTTAAATTAAACAATTTAATGGAAAATGAACCTACTTCGTCATAGAATTGATAAAAAATTTCAATTTTGAAAAAACAGTCTACATAGATCTCCTCAGATCTACATCGAGCAAAATAATTCAAAAATTAAATCCGAATTTTTACCCCGCAAAAATTATTAATAAACCTGTGATTGGTTTTTTCCAAATATCTCTGTTAATATTTAGTTTTCGAAAAAATAACAAGAGACCTTTTTTGTAGCGCATTGAATTTTCTACAAAAATGTATTCTATGTTTTTTTTCAAAATCTTAATATTTAGTAAGATATTCGGAGTTTAAAGTTGTCTGGTCTTCTTGTTCCAAGTGACCGCCAAAATTCAAATTAAAAAAAAAAAATAATTTTGTCATAATACTTGTAAAATAAAAATTAGTTACTTATTTATAATTTAATGAATAATTAACACTGATAAATTTTCATTTAAATTACAGTTAAAAAGCATAGGACCAAAATTAGTACCATTTTTCAAGAGTGCTTGCGTATATTTTGTATTACTGGCAGAACAACCGTCATTACTTACAGCTTGTTTCAAATGTTTACCAATAATTAGTCTAATATTTTTTGTTCTACTACATGGTATGAATTTATCTGATGAGTAAGTTTTTTTTAAATTAATCAAATATATTAATAAAATAATAATAATAATTACAATAAATAACCAATTAATATTTTTTTTTTATTATTAAAGGTATAAATTTTCCCGAAGAATATTGACAGGATTAATATTTAGTTGTTTAGGAGATGCTTTAATTGTCTGGCCAAATTTATTTGTCGCCGGTATGTCAATGTTTGCTATTGCACAGATTATGTATATAACTGCATTTGGTTTTGTACCGTTGAATTCAACGTTAGGAGCAATGATTTATGCTCTTTGTACTATAGGTAAGAACCATAAGAACTATTTATGGTTTTTTTTTAATTATTTACTTTTTTTTCTTTTGTTTTTTTAGTTATTTATATATTAATGCCAGGATTAAATGGTATATTAGCAATTGGTGTGCCAATATATACAACATTATTGGGTACAATGGCATGGCGAGCAATATCACGTGTCCGTTATTTTAAGGTAAGAAATATTCATTGCTATTTTCGTGTACGGTCCACTCGAGTCAAAGTTAAAAAGGTGATTTAAGCCTCCAAATCCTACATAAGGGTAAGGAGGTTTAAATCATCTTTTTAGAATATGAAGATCTATGCATTAGAAAGGTGATTTGAACGTAAACGTGGTAATTTTGTCCACTTTTACCAAGTTTAGGTTCAAATAATCTTTTTAAAAAGGTAAAACAAGCCTCCAGAGCCTAAATTTATAGATCGAGAGACTCTCATCGGATCGCGTACAATTGGTAAAGAAACAGAAGGAAAAAGGGGGCCACTAATTAGAAATGGCCAGCATGATCGAAAAAAATTTGAAATTTGAAAATTCAAAAAATAATTTCTTAGTAATAAATGTTTTGTTGTGAAGTGAAAAATAATAAAATTTAAAATATTAATAATAATAGCTAAAGTTATACAAGTAGGCGTTCGAATAGAATAGTACTGTCATTCGAAATTCGAATTGAATAATTAGAGCCTTTGACTTATTAGCATATGATTAATTAATTATTTTATGTGAACAATAAATGCGAATAATGTATTGGATAACGGAAACTGCCAAAGAAATTTAAAAAAACTGCTGAAAAATAATCTGCTGCTGCCGGGATTCGAAACCAAGACCTAACGAATATGAAGCACAACCACTGCCGCACTGCTACTCGGACGCTCACGATCAGTTGGAAATATCTTTATGTATTTAAAACGCAGATATTATTATAACAATAATATCATGCTAAAGAATTAAGCTCATTCGAAGTTACAGATTAAAAGTATGTAGGGCTTGGAGGGTTAAAACATCTTTTTAAAAAGGTGATCAAGTCCTCCATGCGCTTCGTTTAGGGTATTGAGGACTTGAGTAGCATTTTAAAATATATAATAGGCCTTAGAGGGTTAAAATACCATTTTAAAAAGGTAATTTACTCCTCCATAGGCTACTTTTAGGACATCGAGGACTTAAATGACATATTACATTAGCGGCAAGTCCAACATCAAAATAACTGAGGCTTTGGAAGTTCAAAATACTGTTTTAATTCGAACTCAGGGCAGGTCATTTGGACAGCCTCACCTATTTTTTTTCAATAACTGATTGTTAATCAAAATTTTTTCTTCCGTCCGCAAATCGTGAAAGTGATAGTTGTAATAGATGCTGCTGTTCCAATTTCTGCTGCTATTTGCCTCACTGTCTCAATAGAATTAGGTGCTGCGCAAATTATCACTCGTCGTTCCATTGGTGTTGTTGCGAATTTCGTTCGACTTTTGTAATTTTTTAAGCGTTAATTTTAATAAAAAATTGTTTTTTTTTTTCCATAAGGAACCATGGACATGGACGCAATTATGCAGTTGTATTGGGAGCATATTCTTCTTAATATCAGATACATTATTGGGTTTTCATCACTTTTATCATCCAGTTCCTTATGCAACGGTAAGCAATGAATAAAAAAAATTACAGTAATGATTGTATATTTTTTTCGTACAATCAGGAAAATTATAAGATATGATAGCGTACCTTTCGCGATAAGTAATGATTATTTATTTACACAAATAATAATTCAACACAAATCTTTATCTACGAAATATTTTTACATCTTGAGCTCATTGTTCGGAATGTGTCTGTTTAATTTAAAAATTTTTTTTGGTTTTTTTCAAACGGTCGAAATTAAAAAATAGACCCTAGACTATTTTAAACTCTAAATATCTCAATAAATATTCGGTTTTTCGAAAAAAGATACGATATCATTCTTGTAGAGAATTTAAAGCGTTACAAAAAAGGACTTTTGCAAATTTTAGGAAAACTCGATATTTACAGAGATAATTTTAAAAAACCAATTACACTTTTTTATTGATAATTTTGAAATTTCCTATGGCGAATTTTGGACTTTAATTCTTAAAATAAATATTTTTTTTTGAAAAGTTGAATTTTTTATCAACTCCATGTGAAAGTACATTTATTTCCCAATGATTTGCCACAAGATTTAGTTAAAAATATTAAAAATTGTCCGTTACACATTTTTTATGCAAAAAGTCACTTTTTTTACTTTTTTCTCGTAACTGTTTTTTTTTTGCAAAATTAAAATTTATGATAAAAATGGATACTGGCTTTTTAAAAAATGATTAAATAATATCGCGTGCCAAAAGGTAAAAGGGCGTATTGCTACAGATTAGTAGGGAATTATGCTGAAAGGACGTATAAAAAAATTTTATTTTGCCATTAGCTTTGAAATTTTTCGAAATGCAAAGATCTGCAAAAAAAAAAATTTTGGCATCCTTGAGCTCAAAGGGCGTATCTCAAGACATACGCCCTTTTACCTTTTGAAAAGTAGTGCCTAAAGGTAAAAGGGCGCATAAAAAAAAATTCTAGTTTTAATACAAAATACTGACAAATAATTTCACAAGACAAGTTAGATGAAAAAACACTCCTCCTACACTTTTTTTTTTAATTTATTAAAAATAAAATAACTGAAAAAAAAAATAAAATGAAAATATCAAATTTTCAATTGAATAAAAAATTTTTATAACGACTATAAAAAATAAAAATTTATTGACTTTTTCTTTAATCAGTGTTTTGGATTATGGATCCGTCATGAATCAGAATATATGAAAAAAAAAAAAAAAAAAAAATCCAAAGTACGTGCGACAGACACGGAGGAAGAGGGTATAGGAATCGTACCTAAATGAACCGGTTATTTCTGCTTTTTTTTTTTTCAATTTAGTATAAGAATTTTAAAATACTATTATAAACTCTAATAATTAACTGTGAAATAAAATAACATTCATACAATTTGCAGCATTTTTTTTTTTTTTTTTTTTTGAGACTTCGGCTAAGCTTTTTAATAAATTTTTTAGAAAAAAAATTTATACGCCCTTTTACCTTTTGGTCACAAAATTTTTAAATTCCTAAAGCTAAAAGGGCGCATAATTAAAGACATACGCCCTTTTACCTTTGGGAAAACAATATGTGATTTTCAAGCGTAGAAAATGTTTACTAATCAATTGGCGATGAAAAAAAAATTTATGCGCCCTTTTACCTTTGCAAAGGTAAAAGGGCGCATACATTGGTATACGCCCTTTTACTTTTTGGCACGCGATATAGTCAGTGTAATGTATGGATAATAATATAATGATATATTTATTATTAAGGTATCAATAATGTTGACCTACTACGCAGCGCAATTGGGTATCGCACTGAGTGCCGTTAATTCAAAAGAAAGTACCAAGACTGCGGTAGCTATTAAATAAATACACTATTTTATTAATAATAAACATAACAAACAATAACAACAATGATTATCATAGATACATGTATTAGTACTTTAATACCCATAATACAATAAGTTTATAATAGAAAAAAATATTAAATTTTATTTTTTGAATAGTTACCGTGCAATAGTTTTCCTTATTTTAAATTTTATCAAAGTAATTGTTGTTATCAAATATCATTATTCTAATTACTAATTATTGTTTGTAAAGCCAAGTTTAAGTATGTAGTAAACACATATATATAGAAAAATATAAATATATATATTTTTATGTAGTAAATTCTACATTGAGATCGAAAGTATTCATAATTTTTGAATATTCTATTAGTGGGGCGATAAATTTTATCTGGGTGATTTTTATCTACAATAGGGACCGTTATATTTTTTTGGATAAGATAAAATAGTATATTACAGAACAAGTGTTGTCAAAATTAATACTCGAGTTCGGGGTTAGGGAACGTGGGCGCCAGCGAGTCCTTGACGGATACGAATTATTGCTGTAGAAATGCCGTATTATTACGGTAGATATGTCGTATTAATATAAATGCCGTATTAATATAATAGAAATAACGTATTAAATCGGTAGAAATGCCATATGGAAGGGAGCGAAGTATATGGCGAAATATATAAAAAACTCAAATTAATATTCTACTATTTTTTAAACTTTTATTATTGTCATGTATTATTTGTTTTGAATTTCCCGGTTCACCTTACTCTACTCTAAAATAATTGTATTTTATATTTATTAAAATTTTTTATATTTACTTTCTTTATCGAAATATATATAATTCAATTTTCTGTGACAAAAATACAATTGCACTTTTTTATATATATCATTTTTTATATTTTGACTTTATAACGAAATTTTATTGTTTACACTGATTTTATGTATCTCTTACAATTATCGAGCATGATTTTTTGTAACCATCAGATGTCGTTTTCATCGCGCTCCCTGCTAATAAACTCTGCATAAACGCAGTATAATTGTGGTAGGAATACCCTAATAAAATTTCACAAATATACCGTATAAATATGGTAAAACTACTTGCTATCGACTACATTTATACTTTTTTAATACAGTGCTTGAACCGTATCATAAAAACTGCGACAGGTAAATTACCGTACTTTACGGTATTCGGAATAATTACGGTAAATTACGGTATTTTACAGTAACTTTCGGTATTTTACGGTGAAGGTACGGTAATTCACCGTAAATAAGTGAAGTATTTCACTGTGTTACGGTAAAAATGCCACAAATTGCAGTAAATTACCATATTTTACCGCGATTTGCTATAGAATACGGCAATTTTCCAGCAAAATACGGTATTTCGCGTTAAAGTACGAAAATTTGCCGCAACTCGCACCCGCTAGGAGTGTTACCAACCGAACAAGAATATTATACTCGATGTCACTAGTCGTTTGCGAAATTTTATATAGTGAATGCTTAAAATAAAAACGCTGTTAAATTTTTAAAGATGGCGTCATGCAGTCGCAATTATTATAATAATTCGTCTTTATAAAAATCAATGTTTTATTTAATTTGTTCAATTTATTCATTAAAATACAAAAAAATTTATTCAACTATTTATTTATTTAATTATGAAAAATTGAACCAAATATTCTGTCATTTAATCGAAATTAAAATCATATTTATAATTTATTGTTTTACTCATTAGCTAACATTAATTCTAACCTAACAAAAAGTCTAATACATATTTTATTTTATTTTAAAGTAAGGTTATAAACTTAAGGTGACGCATTATGACGATCTAAAGTCGTTTGTCGACAAATTTAAGGTTACGATCTAGAGAATTTTTTTTGCTAGTGATGTAGCTTCGAGTAAAGGCAAGTTCACCCGGGTAACCTATCTTGCACATTTCGTTAACTTGGACTACAGAGTAGGGATATGTCACACCCATTTTTTAAAATTTCGAGGAGAAGGGATGCACTAGTGTTTTAAAAAAAATATAACACTGCATCCGACCAATCAGAAATGATCAGAGTTCGATCAAAAAGGTTACGAGGCTGTTAGACATTTAAAAGCGTTTATTTTGAGCATAAATTATATAAAAAAAAAATTTTTATTCAATCACTGCTTACTTTTTGAATAAGTACTTTGAGAATTGAAAAAGTAGCAAATAAAAATGTTTTCTTTTTTCAAATTTTTGAAGTTTGGATAGTATATATTTTTTTTTTTTAGTATTGACGGTTCCTATAATAATCTATACTCGTTTCAAAAATTTTATTTTTAAAAAATATGACGAATAAAATTTCAAAAATATTTTTTTCTTACAAATTAGACTACTATCGAGTGTCATATATTGATACTGCCAAAAATAACCAAGTATTTAAAAAAAAAAAAAAAAAAAAAAAAAAAAAAAAAAAAAAAACAATTTTTTTTAATAGTTATAGAAATCAATTCATATATTCTTATAATTTTTGAAATTTATCTCTAAGTAGATATATATTAGTCATTACATTAATTTCAATATCAAAATATATGTATATTAGTATAGATAATAAGATAAAATAGTAGATGGTAAAAGAATAGATAGTAAATATTAATAGTGATATTGAGGGATAAGATTGATTTGAAAAATGTGATCTCGTTAATAAGTAACAAAGAAAAATTATGATTATTTTTAATTTCAAAAACTACAGAGAACCAATAAAATTTACGATGAAACCTGTGATTTCTCATAAGGCTCATACATACATTTTGATAAATTTTATAGACTGATAAAGGCTTGAGAACTGAATCGAGTATGTGTTTATTTTTAATTTTACTAATTAATGATAAAATATAGACATAATAATTAATTTAATGTACTAATAAAAAATTACTATCAATTATTATGATTATCTATGCACAGAAAAAGAAAATTTCTTATCCCAAGAAATATTCCCTTACGGACCCTATTTATGGCAGATTTATCGTAATTTTACTGTAATATACGGTGATCCACCCTAAAATACGGTAGTACAGTAATTCAGCGCGAATTACAGTAATCCAGCGTAAAATACCGATTTACTGTCATTTACGGCAAATTTACCGTAATTTTACTGTAATATACGGTAATCCACCCTAAAATACGGTAGTACAGTAATTCGTCGCAAATTACAGTAATTTAGCGTAAAATACCGATTTACTGTCATTTACGGTGGATTTACCGTAATTTTACTGTAACATACGGTAATCCACTAAAATACGGAAGTACAGTAATTCACCGCAAATTACAGTAATCCAGAGTAAAATACCGATTTACTGTCATTCACGGCAAATTTACCGTAATTTTACTGTTATATACGGTAATCCACTAAAATACGGTAGTACAGTAATTCACCGCAAATTACAGTAATCCAGAGTAAAATACCGATTTACTGTCATTTACGGTGTATTTACCGTAATTTTACTGTAATATACGGTAATCCACCCTAAAATATGGTAGTACAGTAATTCGCCGTAAATTACAGTAATCCAGCGTAAAATACCGATTTACTGTCATTTACGGTGGATTTGCCGTAATTTTACTGTAATATACGGTGATCCACCCTAAAATACAGTAGTACAGTAATTCGCCGTAAATTTCAGTAATCCAGCGTAAAATACCGATTTACTGATATTTACGGTGGATTTACCGTAATTTGAAGTGATTTTACTGTAATATACGGTGATCCACCCTAAAATACGGTAGTACAGTAATTCGCCGTAAATTACAGTAATCCAGCGTAAAATACCGATTTACTGTCATTTACGGTGGATTTACCGTAATTTTACTGTAATATACGGTAATTCACCCTAAAATACGGTAGTACAGTAATTCGCCGCAAATTACAGCAATTCAGCGTAAAATACCGATTTACTGTTACTTACGGTGTATTTACCGTAATTTAAAGTGATTTTACTGTAATGTACGGTAATCCACCCTAAAATACGGTATTACAGTAATTCGCTGAAAATTACAGTAATCCAGCGTAAAATACCGATTTGCTGTCATTTACGGTAGATTTACCGTAATTTAAAGTGATTTTACTGTAATGTACGGTAAGCCACCCTAAAATACGGTTGTATGGTAATCTATCTGACTTTTTTTACCATAAATTTACGGGAAAATTTCCTAGGTTACGGTAAACCCGCCGTGATTTACAGTAAACCCACCGTAATTCACCCATTTACCGTAAGCTGCGTTAAAACCATCTGAATTTTTCGGTAATTTATCGTATTTTGCAGTAGATTTTCAGTAAAAACACCGTAAATTTGCGATAAATCAGGTCTGCTAGGGTTTGCATTATAACCCTCATTAAAAACTCCTCTATAATCTGATTAAAACTCAATCGAATTTGAATCAGATTCAATCGGAAGTAAACATTCAAATGGAATCTCGGGAACGTTTCAAATATTCGATTGAATCCAATTCAAATTTTTTAATCAGATTCAATCAGAAAATAATAATTTTTTTTCCGATTAACTTTCAATTGGATGAACTCGGAATTTTCTGATTAAATCCGATCAAAAATTATTGAAAGTCAATCGAAAATTTCCGATTACAATTTTTCCTTCGGAGTCTTAATCAGAGAAATAAAAACTAAAATTTCCTTGGGATTAGAAAAAATTTTTTCTTCCTTCAAGAAAATTTTTGTTTTTATTTTATAATGCAAAAAATTTCTTAAATTTTTCTGTGTACAATAAAATGTTAATTTTTTAATCGTAGCGTGTTAATTGTAAATTATTTTTATCGTGTTAATAAAATGTTGAATTACTGTATCTTTAATAAAAAAAATTTTTGAAATTTATATGGTAATTTAAGTTTATAAATTTATTGGGTATAATTTAAAAATTAGGTAAGTAATTTAGCATTTAATAAATAATAAAGTTAATATTTGCGTGTAGAGTTGTAATAAAAAGCAATTGGATTGAAATTCACTTAAATTATATGAAATTTAAATTTTAAATTGGCACTTATTACAAATATGTCGGAAGATATCGAGACTGATACGTAACATTTTTTTTTTTTATTAAAGTTACTGCATGGTCAGTAATGTCATACTTTAACATATTGATGTTTATTATTTATTTTAAGGATTATGAAAAATTTTCCAGAATTTTTTTTTTTTCAACAAATCATCAATTTTGTGACTAGTTGCGATATTCATACATAGAATAGAACATTAAATTGAATTGAAAAAAAAATGTGAATGAGGAAAAATAAATCATTTAGAAACTACCGACTGTCGTGAATTTTCAAAACGTAAAAAGTAATTTTAATTCAACAATAATAATTACAATGAACCCTCGCGGACCTGGAATCACTGTAAAATCATAATGAAATCACAGTGAGATTATAGTAAAAACATTGTGAGACTATGATGAAATTACAGTAAAATCACCGTGATTTTGTGCCATTCGGTCACTGTAGTTTTATGGTTATCTCACAGTGATTCGATAGTGATTTCACAGTGATCTTATTATGTTATCACAGTCGATTCATAGTTACCTCACAGTGGTATTGCAGTGATTTTAGTGTGGTACCACAGCCAATTCAGAGTGAATCAACAGTGAATTTCCAGTAAACTTACAGTAAATTCACCGTGAATATACAGTAAATTTACAGTGAATATATAGTGAATTCACAGTGAATTTCCAATGAACTTACAGTAAAGTCACTGTGAATTTACTGTAAGTTTACTGGAAATTCTCTGTGGAAAAAAAATACAAAAAAATTATTAAAACCTACCATCATTTTTTTTTTCAAATAAAAAAAAAACAAAAATTTTCAATGACTATCATTTTTTAATTTTTTTGTCATTCTATAATATCAAACTTTGAAGCTTTTTGTAATTTTTTCCATTAAACTTATTTTTCTCAAAACACATCTTGAAAATTTTTAAGTGTTCAGAGAACTTTGAAATAAAAAAAAAAGAATACAAACAAAAATTAAAAATGGCCATCATGACACAAATATTCAGTTTATTTAAAAAAAGTACATAAAAAAGTTGAAGAATGTTTGAACAACTTTTTTTTTGCTATTCTAAAATCACCATAAAACTATAGGCAAATCATCATAAATTTTCTGTGGAATCATGGTGAAATCACTATTAATTTACTGTGAAATCATGGTGAAATCACCATTAATTTACTGTAGAATCATGGTGAAATCACCATTAATTTGCTGCGAAATCATGGTAAAATTGTCATTAATTCACTGCAAAATCATGGTGAAAACACTATTGATTTACTGTGAAATCACCATTACTTTACTGTGAAATCATGGTGAAATCAGCATTAATTTACTGTGAATTCACTATGAAATCACCGTAAATACACCGTCAAATTACGGTGAGAGTGAATTCACTGTGATTTCACAGTGATTCCAAGTCCGCGATGGAACAAGTAAAATATATTCGGGTGGAGGGGTGGGGGTCTGGTTGAATTTTTTATATTTTTGTACCCATTAAAAGACACCTAATCCTAAATTTTGAGCCCTTAATTTTCAAAAACCTTGGAGATATGAATTTTTTAAAATCGCGAAAAAATAACGATAAGGTAATTTTCAGAAATTCATCTCTTGATTAAATTAGGGGAGAGTGGGGTCAATTGGACCAGGGGGCAATTGAAGCAGCTTAAAAAATCGAAAAACATCGAAAAATGGGTCGTCCTCTCGGAATTATATTTTAATACACTAAACCTTAGTCTGATAAAAATTTCGAACCAATATCATGATTTAATTTTAAAAAATTCAAGTTTTTGTGTTTTTAGGCATCTAAACTTTTTTTTCAGCTCTCGACAAATTGTTTAATAATTTTTCAATTTTCAAATGTAATCTTGAAATTTTTTTGTAATACCTTCATACATATATTAGTCATAAATTTCTAACTTTACTTCTAGTAAAATAGTTCTTGAATATTTGTTCCAGTATATTTATAATTTCCTGACATTTTCAGGATTTCCTGAGTAGAAATGTGGTCATCGTCATAAAAGTCGAAAATAGTAAATGTTAAAAATAAATTTTTATACTTTAAATTATATTTACTAAGTACACAACTGTTTGTTCACATTTAACAATAATAATAATAATAATAATAATAACAATAGCTTGTAAAAAACCACACATACAAAAAATCTTACTAATTAAATTTAAAAAGAAAATTTCAAACTTTACGTTTCTTAACATTATTCTTAATATTCTTACCAAGTCGCTTCGCGGGTACTTTATTTTTATTTTTTTTATCATTACTTCCATCCTCATCATCACTATTATTATCATCATCATTAGAATTATTCATATCATATTTAGATGCTATTTTCTCTTTAATTAAAACCCCGCGAATTAACTTCCTCCAATTTCCCCAGATTCTTTTGTCGCGTTTATCTTTAGCTCGTCTAACGGCTTCGATTTGTTCCTGTTCCCAGGCACATCGCAAAGTGTCTTCGTGTTCCTCACAGACAACGTAACCTTGAGTCATGGGCATCGCACCGCGACACCCAAAATTGAAACCAACAACCGCTGGTACGCAGTCAATTTTTAGCTTCTTGGCAATACGAAGCAATCCCGGAACTTTTATAAAAAAAAATAACATATTTTAATTAAATACTTACATTACTTTGTATTGAAAATAAAAAGGGAGTCAATGCGCAATTATTTCATGTCTATACTTTATGGTTTGTAATCGGGCAGAAAATTTATTAGTTTTTTTTTTGTTTTTAAAATTGAAATTTTGTAGCCTATCAAAAAAATTCATGTGGGATTTAATGGGAATCCATAGAAATTTATGGAGGAAAGTATGGGATTACTTAAGAATCGATGGGATTCCATGTGGGAAAGTATAGATTAGTTGGGAACCCATGTAAGAAAATGTGGGTACCTGGTTTTCTTTGTAGAAAATCTACATGGAAAACTATGGATACCTCCCGAGTCAAAAGATAAATTCCAGTTCGAATCTCAAAGTACTACGTGAGGTATTTGAGGAACAAGTTGGACGAGATTAAGAACTGTGTGGAAAGTAATTCCAGTTTAGGCCTCAATGTTGTAGTTACGGGCAATTTTACATAATTGAGGGCTAAACTGGTATAAAAAAAAATTTTGCGGGGGCCTCAAAATCCTCATAATATAAAAAAATTTACTGCTACAGATTTAGGCCTCAATTTCTCAAATGACGTAACCTATGTGGGTTCCCTCACATTTTTTCGTAAAAAATAAATACTTTAGACCGAGAATCTCAAAAAAATTGACCCAAAAATAAATAATTAATTACAAATTTGCAGAAAAATTACCGGAACCTCTATTAAATATAACAAATGAAAATGAATATTTTTTTTTATTTATATCCATTCAAAAAAAATATAATGGTTACTATGAGAAAATAGTTAACCGAAAGAAAATTTAGTATACATTTTTTCAATCAAAATACAAAAATTTATTGAGGACAAAATGTTTGATATTGTATTCTATATTATTTAAGAAGTTTAAAAAAAATTTTTTTTTGAAACCTATTAAAAGTTTGTCCAGGAATATATAAAAACGAATAATAATAATAATAAATTAATGAATTTTTTTTATTTGACATATATATTTTTGTAAGTATTCAGTTTTTTTTTCAACTCGAAAATTTACTAAGTCCAGAAAACGATAATTTATTTTTTGAGGATTTTGAGAGCTTCGTTAGAATTTAAAACCGATGAAAAGTTTCCATTTAAACCTCATAATTCTCACTGAAGATTTAGAGTGCCAATATCATATCATTTTTCGTCCGGTAAATAAAAGATCCAAGTAATTGAATTTTTTCAGGTCCAAACTATAATTTGTTTTTTGATTCGGGCAGGATTTCCATAAAAAAATTCCATGTAAGAAACTATGAATACCTGAATTCCCATTTAAAAAAAACATACAGAAACTTGGATATCTGGATTTCCATATAGAAAATCTATATGGAAAATTGTGGATGCCTGGATTCCAAAATAAGGATTTCACGTAGAAAACTATGGGTTTCTATGAAAAATTTCTAAGATAAAAAAGCAAAATATCGAAAACAAAAAAAATTAGCAACTTGGGGCTACAATTTGCTTTTTTTTATTTTTACTCTACGACCATTTTTCCCGAGTTACAGCATGTTGAAAATCACCCAAAAATTTATAATTGTTTTTATATCCCTTAATTTTTGTGAGCAGTGTACATAGTAAACCATAAATGTTTAAATAAAAATCAAAACAAGATTCCCATGTGGGCTAAGGATGGTGTGAGTTCCCATAAGAATCTACGCAGTAAATTTTTGATATAGTATCTTATATACTATAACTATTGTTATTATTGTTATTATTATTGATGAAAATGTACAGAGGGTTAATAATAATATAGATAATAAATATTTGAAGAGCGTACATTCTATGAAATAAGAATACTTACGATCAATATGGACAGTCCCCTTGGGTAACATGCATTGTTTAAACAAGTCGACATTGCCGTACTCATTACGTGGTACTATTCCATTTTTAGCCTGTGGAGGATCGTATTGATTTGTTTGCCATTTACCAAATAGTTCTAGAGGCTGATCTTTAACTAATTGTCCTGTAAACTATTTTTAACATCATAATTATTCCATGAGTAGAAAAAATGGAGATTTATGAATAATAATTATTTATTACTTGACTTTACTTTTTTTCAAACTTCAAATAAAAAAAAAAAAAATATATCCAGAGCTCTAATTTCGAGATGTTTTTTTTTATATATTACGAATTCCTCAGCAGTTTTTTTTCTAATAGTGCATTCAGAAATTCTCTGGCTTAATATAAAAAAGGCGCGAAAATATTAATAATTTGAATATTTGAAAATCATTGAAATCAAACGGCAAGAATTTGGAATTGCAATTAAAAGAACAAACCCATAACTTTTTTTTTAAGGTAGTTCCAGCGTGGTATACTTTAGTCAGAGTATTTACTATAAAAAAAAAAATTAAGAAGCCTCGGCACACAGACGTTCACACATACAATTACATATTGTTAGTTTCAGTGATCTAACAACGTTGCTCTGAGTGTTTATGGTATCAGTATATGTAAATAATATTGCGGTTTCTAATAATAGTACCTATTATTTAATTAAAAAGATGCCTAAGCAATTACGGCACAAAGGTCAATTTATAAAAAACGAAAATTTATCACCATTACTTTACTGTGAAATCATGGTGAAATCACCATTACAGTACTACCTTAGTAAGTTACGACGATTTGGGACCGTCGTAATAGTTTAAGGGGCAATAAAAGTATTAGTCTCGATTGACCTGGAGCTAGGAAGGGTATGTACGTGTGGGATCGTTAGTGTCTGTAAATCCAGGCAAAAAAATTTATCAGTAACATTTAATTTTTCATTTCTCGAAATCAATATAAATAATTATTATTTAATTTTACTTGCAATAATGAGTCAAATAAATTTTTTCTTAAATAAAAAAATTTTTAACGATTGTTTTATTAGAAAAAAAATAATGATTAAGTAAATAATATTAGAAATTTTAAATATTCATTTGTTTTATGATTAATATTAAATCTGATATTAATTTAAAACTTAAGTAACGGCTGGATGGGTTATCTTAAAGTCTAATAAACTAAATTAACTCAAAATTTATCGATTGTATATTTTTTACAATTTTTGCATGTCCACATTACCCCTCAAAATCTCATGAAATGATCAGCTACTTTATAAAATACAATAAACATACTCTCACACATACTATGAAACTGAAATGTAGTATGAGGGTCTCAGGTAGTTCGAAAATTTTTTTTGGTGGTTTAGGGTTAAGCACGGGTTGTAAAAATGAGAAAATTCGTAATAGTGTAAGGTCGTAACTTACTAAGGTAGTATTGTACTTTACTGTAAAATCATTGTGAAATTAGCATCAATTTACTGTGAAATAATGATGAAATCACCATAAATTTACTGTAAACTCGCAGTAAAATCACAGTGAAATGACTACTAAATCACAATGACAAAATGGCACAAAATCACTGTGAATTCACTATGAAATCACCGTAAATACACCGTCAAATTACGGTGAAAGTGAATTCACTGTGATTCCAAGTCCGCGAGGGTTAATATGTGAAATATAAAAATTTACCTTGTCCATTTTAGGCATAGCTTTAACAACTTTATAAGGCACTTGACTTGGTTTAACAACACGCGCTTCCTTCAGCCAAGTTTCGCGGCTTCTCAATGTATGGACACAATGCCTCGAATAAACAGCTTCGCCATTTTTCAAATGAGCAATTGGTACACAATCTGGTGGATACAACGCTTCATATTTAAGTAAATGCCTCGCCAATGCATACAACGGATGCCCTTTATAATTAGAAATACTATCTGGTAATGGCTGTTCCATTTCCCTAAATTTCGAAATATAACTCTGTTAATATAACGCTTTGAACCAAATATTAGATAGTGCTTACATAGTAAGTAATGACTCGTCTTCAGCTCTGGACAATGCACTATTACTTTCCACCCAGGGTGATAATGTATCTGACCACCATTCTTGATCAATACGTTGCTTTCGTGTTACTGTTAACCAATGGGGACAATAACGTCTTGTAACATCTTTTATTGTTCCTATTGAATTCCATGCTACTACATATAATACTGGTGATGGTGCTTTTTTCTAATCAAATCAGTAAAAACAAAATTTATCCAACAAAATATAGCATTTTAAATTATATTACCCAATAAAAAAAATCGATGTAGGATTCTATAGGAATTCATAGAAATCCATGCGAGAAAGTATGGATTTACATAAGAATCTATGGGTATAGATTAGGGTGGGTCAAAAAAATTAACTTATCGAAAAAAAAAAAATAGTCGATTTTTTTGGCCCAGTCTAGTATAGATGTAGAAAAGTATAGATTTATATAGGAATCCATACTGTGGAATCATACCTATGGTGAATCACACAAGAATTTTTATGCATTTATGCTTGATTCTTATGGGATACTTTGTGAAAATGCAGTGTGGGAGTGCACATAGATATTTCAACAAGATTCCTACATGGATTTTTTAGTAGTGTAAAAAATAATTATAAAATATACTCACATAAATATCAGATACACAGTGGACTTTTTCATCAGGTACTGAAACACTTATCCAACTTTCTTCATCTTCGACATAAACTTCAACCCATAAATACCTCGAATCTCTCACATCAATAACTTCCCCTTCTTCATCATCTTCATCACTTGATAATACTTTTCTACTCTTATCACTTATACCCTCGTCCTTATCCACGCAACTCTTCTTTTTAACCTCCTCCTTAACTAACCTGTTAGTCCCTAATTTTTTCTTCTCACTAAACTCTTTTTCCGAGTCATCACTCCCCTCCTCTTCCCCATCTTCCTCTTCCTCATCCTCGTCATCAAAGTCTATTTTTTTAACCTCTTCTTTCTTATCCTTATTTTTACTTCTCGTTGATCTTTTTTTATCTTCCCGTTCTTCCTTTTTAGACATCTTTTTATTTCCTACTTTATTGTCCTCCTTTTTAGACCTCGATCTCATTGATCTCGACCCTTCACTTCTTTCCTCAACACTTGCATCCTCTTCCTTCTTAATTTTTTTCTCCTCTTTAATATCTTCACTTCTTTTCATTCTCTTAAGTCTTTTTTTTTCCGTCTCTTTTTCATTTCTCAATTTATTCAAACTCTTCCCCCCTGTTCCTTCTTCCTCACTCTCCTCTCCATCTTCATCCAATTTCTTCCCCCCTTTTTCTTCCTTAACCTCCTCACTTTTCTTTAATCTCTTCCCTCTTTCTCCTCCCTTAAAATCTTCTCCATCTTCATCTTCTTCCTTTCCTTTAGTATCTTCTTTACTCTCCTCATTCCTCTTCAATTTTTTTACTCCTCCTTCCTTACTCCTCGCAAACTTCTCCCTCAATAACTCAGCCGCCCGTTTTTTCGCCTCTTCCTTCGCCAACTTATCAGCAACTTTCGAATTCCCAACAACTGAATCCTTCCTATTCTCACAAACTCTTCCATTCCCTCTTCCCCTTCCTCTTCCTCTTCCCTTAGCTTTAGCTCTGGCATTCAAAAGCCTAATTCCAATATCCTCCTCGACTTTCTCCTTCTTAGCTTTGGTCTCTTTGGCCCCTCCCTCCTCTTTCTTAACCCGAAACAGCTGATCCGATCTTGGTTTCATCACCGGAGGACAAAGAGACAAAACAAGCCGGGAATTGCATCCAATCGCCCTCAGTGCAGCAATAAACAACAAGACCCATTCCCTGTAATTTCTCACCTTCTTGTCCTTTAACCTATTAACCAAAATCTCTTTAGTAACGGGAGAGTTCTCCTTATTAAATTCTATTTTAATCGTTCCCCTGAACCATTTAGTAAATTGTTGGACATATTTTATATCAACCCTCCCTTTGGGGTAACTATTTTTCGGAATTAATGACAACATTATCGACATAACCTCGGGATCATTAATCTGCTGGTTGAGATGGAAACCATGAGCCAACCAACAAAGGAGACCAACTTTATGAACCAATAGCTGATTAGAACGAACCCTAGCGTTCATTCTCTTAATCAACTGAGCTTCGAAGTCAATTTTTTTTCTCTTACGATTAAAAACCGGGAGCCCGGTTCCTGGAAGCGTAATATTGACTCCTTCTTTGGGAATTGAATAGTCAGGAGGTTTCTCCTGGTTCTTCTGAACTTCATGTTCAGCATCTGAACCAGAAGAATCTGACTGATGATCAAAGGAACCTAGACCACTTTCATGTTTTAGCAAGAGGTCGGCTATTTCGGTTGATAATTTTTGCTTTTTTGGTGACTTGGTCACCGCGGGTGCTAATCCCGATGAGGATGATGCTGATGCTGACGGGTCGACATTAATATTATTTAGTTTCTCGAGATTTTTCATTACTTCCAGCAGAAGGTCTGCGTTGGAAGCGGAAGTATCTGTGATGTCATCATCAGATTCTGATGAACTGGATATTATTCTAGATCTTACCTTTACTCGAGGTGATTTCGAGGTTGATGCAGTTGGTTTTGATGTCGGTGATGAAAAAAATGAACTGGTGAGATCGATCTTGGAGGCCGGTACCAGGAACTCATTGCTGCTGTCGGAACTTTCATCTTCGGATGACATTTTTTGTTTTTCACATTAAAATTTTTTTGATATTTAAATCTTGTTTATAAACACTGACACTGAACTTGAGTTGCTGGTGTAAACATAACCGCGTACAGCGATGGCACGTGAGTAGAGGCGGGAAGATGGTAGGTCAGCGCTTGTTGATAAAAACGGAACTTTTGAAAAAAATAGCGGGAATTTTTAATAATTTTGAATTTCATGTGATGAAATTTTGAGAAATTGCGTTCAATGAAATTTGAAAAATTTTTAGATCGTTACCGAAAAAATAAAAATATTTTCAAAAATTTTTTAAAAATTTTATCTGATCTTATTTAACAAAGTTACATGAAATTTTCAAAATAAATTCGGAAAATTTATTGCATTTTTAAAAAATGTTTTTAATTTATGATTCACGAAAAAAAAAAATTTATTAAAATCAAAGACTAAATTTTGAAAATTATGTAAAATTTTATGAAATCTTTGTCAAAAAAATTATTTAATTAATATTTTTAGTGGTTCTACAAAAATTTATTTAATTTTCTAATTTTTTATATTTTTATGAATTTTTAGTTTTACAAAAAAAAAATTGATTTGTAAAATTTTATAAAATTGTAGGCAATTTAATAAAATATCAAAAATCAATTTTACTAAATTTATAAAATTTTATTTAATAAATTTCATAAATTTTTAGTCTGTAAAAAAAAAATTAATTTACCAAATTTATAAAATTTAAAAATAAAAATTTGTAATTAAAAATTGATGAGTAAAAAACCATGCAAAAAATTTATAAAATAAATTTTTGAAAAAATCTCTTAAACATAAAAATTTACCATCAAATTTTTAAAAAATTTAAAATAATTTTTTGTTTAAAAAACTTCCAATTTTTTATTCAAATAATTTTTTTCTCGCTAGAAAATTAAAAAAAAAATTCTCTAAGTAATCGAAAATTAAAAATTTTACGTCTAGAATATTTTTATCTCCATTTTCAGCGACTCCAAGATTTTAAAACCAAAATAATTTAATTTTATCATATATATATTTTTTAATATAATATATATTATATCAATATATTTAATAACATTTATAATACTTTGTGAAAAGATATTACAGTGTAATGTACACGTATATAATATATTACATTCAATTTACGTATATAATTAATAAAAACAATGGCATTGAATAATATTTAGCAAAAAAAAAATTTTAATTTTAATTAAAATTAATAATTATATTTTTTTTTTTGGGCAATAAAAAACATAAGATGATAACTACTCTGTCATTTGCAATAATGAATTAATAGTCATATCTTTTTTTCCATTATTTGCATCATAAACAGATTTAATAACTTCTTTATCAATATTCGGAAACATTTCAGCAATCTGGAAAAAAATAATTTTATTAATTAATAAAATTTTTTTAAAATTACAGTGCCCGTGTAAAAATAAAAAAATATCGAAAAAGTTTGACATGTCGAATTTCAAAATTTGAGACCATTCCTAACTTTTTTCGAGTTATTGCAATATTTATACATAAGGTAAATGTCCCAATACCGGAACAAGACCCAATACCGGAACGATTTGATAATCATTATATTATATTTCAACTCGTACGCGATGAAACTAAATAAAACTTTCTTTATTTGAAACCTTAATCTTTCAGTTAAAAAATAAGATATAAAATAAATTTTAAAAAATATTTAAAATATGAAAAAAAAATGTTAATTAGAGCAATAGTCTCGGATTCATGGGTTTTTCATGTCTCTTAATGGTTTTGCTAAGAAATCAGTCAATGGTCTTAAGCTTATAGAAAATCCATAGAATTACTTTTCAATAATTTTTTTTTTGTATATGCATCTTGAATGACATAAAATTCAAGAAAACATATTAAAAATATGAAAAAAATAGTATTATTATATTAATTTTACTGTTCGTCTATTGGTACACCAAAATGAACCCGTGCCCAGTACCGGAACAGCCAATCATATTAATGTTATCGATAGACATTAACGGTGAGTTTTATTGACTGGCTAAATCAAGTACAATATTAATTATTACTGGAGCCCTAATATTTAATGCAGTATGTATAATTGTTATAAAAAATACATCAAATATAGATAAACTCTAATTTAAATCATAAAAAATAAATTTTTGTTTTTAGTTTTTTTTTTTAAATTATTTTTCTAGTATAACCTCAAATGATTTATTTTGTTTCTATTCTTTAGTTCAAAATATTTATTTTCATTGAATATTCAATCATTTTAAAATTTTAAATACATTTTACATTATGGGTGTGATATAGCAGACATCAGACAAATTTAAAATAATTAATAAATCGAGTAAATAATTAATAATATAAAATTTAAAAAAATGCGAATTCAAAAAATTTTGAAATTAATAGTGCTTTTTTTGTAAATATTATTTTTTTAATTATTTATCTTATTTATTTATAATTTGAAAGTTCTCTGATGTCTGCTACAATCATACTCGTTTTACATTAATATTATTTAATAATTATTAATATTTTCACCATGAATAAATGCAAAAAATAACTTATTTTATTTACTGTTCCGGTATTAGGACAACCGAATTCCCGTATTGGGACAAGGCTATTTCAGCGTTCCGGTATTTGGTCTTTTGGGTGTTATAGAAAAAAATTTTTTTTTTATATTAAATTTAAGAAAAATGAACTAATTTGATTATTTTTGAATTGGTAAATGTCTATTCTATATGATGTAATAAATTATTTTGGTTTATAATTTATTTGAATATTTTTAAAACGATAAAAATCAGTCATATACCCTTCGTCGTTCCGGTATTGGGACATTTACCTTAGTTTCTCAATTTTCTGCATGTGCATATTTTTTAATTTTTTTTTTTTTTTTTTTTACACGGGTGAGAGAATAGGATTGGAGACTAATTAATAAATTACTTGTTTAAGTTCTTCCTCAGCTTGAGGTAAAGAACTTGGAATAGGCGCAGCAACTTGAGCAACCGGTGGTGCCGTATAAACATTTACAGGAGCGTATCCAGGCATTCCAAACATTAAATTAGACGTTGCTGAAGGTACCATGACAACTGGCGGTCCACTTAAATAAGGACCAGCTTTACTCTAAATAATAAAAACAAAAGCTTATTAATTTATTTCTCAAATTTATGAATAGGGGAAACTAATCTTGAATTGTTTGTTTTGAAAATTTGTGTAAAAAAAAAAGTGTATTTTTATTTGACTTCGTCATGAAATTCTGCGTAAAATGAGTACCCACATCAATATATTTTGGTAATGATGATTATTAGTTATTATGATTAATTACTTAATTAATTATGTATTTATTGTTTCATTGAAATATATTGTTGTGGGTACTCTTTTAAGAATTTTATAGACTACATACAATTCGAGTAATTTTGAAAAAAAATTTTTTCAAAAAAAAAATTTGCTAATTGATAATAATAATAATAATAATACTTTATTCAAATTTGAATTAAATGTAAAAAGGTTCGTATGGTTCTGATAATTGAGAGATTTCGTGAAGTTTGAGTACCCACATCAATATATTTGGATCAAAAAAATTAATAATTAATTTTTTCAAAAACTCAATTACTATCGAAATTATCCTAAGACCATTTTTTCAGAACATATCGTTGTGAGTACTCATTTTAAGCAGCATTTTATCTGTTATACAAATAGACTCATCAAATCCCAAAAATTTTGAAAAAAAAAAAAATATATATATATATATATACTAATCAATACTAATATTAATATTCGGACTGAAGTCCAAAAAATGTGAAATAAGTAGTAGAGGTAAACTCGTAGTTCAATTCTATGAAGTTTGAGTACCCACATCAATATATTTGGATGAAAAAAATTAATAATTAATTTTCTCAAAAATTTAATTACTCTAAAATTACTGAAATATCATTTTTTTGGAATATACCGTTGTGGGTACTCATTCAACGCAGAATTTCATCAGGTATCCAAATATCCTACTACTTTCATTCAAAAGAATTCCTACTTCATAAAATTATCTAATTACGTAATAAATAATAATTACCGAGTAACTAAAGACTAGATTAATCATTCCTTCTTGATTATCGCCTTGTTTACCACTCAACATATACCAATCCTCATGTGTTTCACCGCGTTGCAACACAGATGCGGGTATTTCAATGTGTCCCCAAGCGATTAATTCATCCATTGTAAATGAACACTCGTCATATACTTCAACATAAATTTGATTAACTCCAGGTGGTATCCAACTATAAATCAAGTAAATAAATAAATAAATATTTCATGAAGTAATTAACTTAACGAATCAATTCTATAAATAATTACCATTGAATAACTTTATTCCAGTGTGGATTTTTTCCTCCATTAGATGCAGTTTGTGTTTCATAAATTGAATGACCGACTCTTAGACGTACATATGGATCCATTCTGGTCATACCATAATTTTTAACTAGTTTTGCCTATTAATTAATTTTTTTTTAATTAAAAGATTATTTTATTGATTAAAAATGCATTAATAAAAAAAAAAAAATTTTTTTCTTAATTTTAATTTAGATTATCTTTATAATTATTATAAATAAATATATGATATATATCGCGTGCCACAAGGTAAAAGGGCGTATTGCTACAGATTAGTAGGGAATTATGCTGAAAGGACGTATAAAAAAATTTTATTTTGCCATTAGCTTTGAAATTTTTCGAAACGCAAAGATCTGCAAAAAAAAATTTTGGCATCCTTGAGCTGAAAGGGCGTATATCAAGAGCTAAGCCCTTTTACCTTTTGAAAAGTAGTGCCTAAAGGTATAAGGGCGCATAAAAAAAAATTATAGTTTTAATACAAAATACTGACAAATAATTTCACAAGACAAGTTAGATGAAAAAACACTCCTCCTACACTTTTTTTTTAATTTATTAAAAATAAAATAACTGAAAAAAAAAATAAAATGAAAATATCAAATTTTCAATTGAATAAAAAATTTTCATAACGACTATAAAAAATAAAAATTTATTGACTTTTTCTTTAATCAGTGTTTTGGATTATGGATCCGTCATGAATCAGAATATATGAAAAAAAAAAAATCCAAAGTACGTGCGACAGACACGGAGGAAGAGGGTATAGGAATCGTACCTAAATGAACCGGTTATTTCTGCTTTTCTTTTTTTTTTCAATTTAGTATAAAAATTTTAAAATACTATTATAAACTCTAATAATTAACTGTGAAATGAAATAACATTCATACAATTTGCAGCATTTTTTTTTTTTTTTTTTTTTTTTTTTTTTGAGACTTCGGTTAAGCTTTTTAATAAATTTTTTAGAAAAAAAATTTATACGCCCTTTTACCTTTTGGTCACAAAATTTTCAAATTCCTAAAGCTAAAAGGGCGCATAATTAAAGACATACGCCCTTTTACCTTTAGGAAAACAATATGTGATTTTCAAGCGTAGAAAATGTTTACTAATCAATTGGCGATGAAAAAAAAATTTATGCGCCCTTTTACCTTTGCAAAGGTAAAAGGGCGCATACATTGGTATACGCCCTTTTACTTTTTGGCACGCGATATAGAATACAATATCAAACATTTTGTCCTCAATAAATTTTTGTATTTTGATTGAAAAAATGTATACTAAATTTTCTTTCGGTTAACTATTTTCTCATAGTAACCATTATATTTTTTTTTGAATGGATATAAATAAAAATAAATATTCATTTTCATTTGTTATATTTAATAGAGGTTCCGGTAATTTTTCTGCAAATTTGTAATTAATTATTTATTTTTGGGTCAATTTTTTTGAGATTCTCGGTCTAAAGTATTTATTTCTTACGAAAAAATGTGAGGGAACCCACATAGGTTACGTCATTTGAGAAATTGAGGCCTAAATCTGTAGCAGTAAATTTTTTTATATTATGAGGATTTTGAGGTCCCCGCATAATTTTTTTTTATACCAGTTTAGCCCTCAATTATGTAAAATTGCCCGTAACTACAACATTGAGGCCTAAACTGGAATTACTTTCCACACAGTTCTTAATCTCGTCCAACTTATTCCTCAAATACCTCACGTAGTATTTTGAGGTTCGAACTGGAATTTGTCTTTTGACTCAGACTAATAAAAAACAAAATAATAACAATAATTACTTGGACAATAGTGATACTGAGTCTTCCAACTCTTGGATCAATTGTCGGTACAGGACCACCTTGTAATTGTTGTAATGCTAATGCTGCTTGTCTATCAGCAGCTTCTTGTTGTTGCTGCGGATTTAATGACTCGTCCAATCGTAAAAAACTTTGTGGTAATGGTCCCAAAAATGACTAAATAAATTACCGTAATAAAAATTAAATGAGGTAATTAAAAATATTAATAATAATCATAATTACTCTTTGTTTCCATTCTTCATGTTGTTGTGATCGTTGAGCAGTCTCCATTATATTTATATATTTTTATTTAAAATTTAAATGAGTGTTACTATATATCAGCAAATAGTAAATTGTTTAATGATATTATAATGATCTTTGTAAAAATAAATTAATTAAATTTATACGTATTTATGATGTAGACAAATTGACAGTACTTTAATACGTAATAAGCTAATAATTATGACGTATTTTAACAGGTAATTGGCGATGACGATTGACGAATAATAATAAGCGCCATTTTTATATAATAATAAACATCGTCAGCTGTGTTTATATTTTTGTACGCATGATCAGCGCGGGAAATTTAAAACGTCGCAAATGACCTGGCTTGTTTTTCGTTAGCTTTTTCCCTAATAGCCACTTTAACTAGAAATTGATGGTAATTTGATGTTTAAATCAGTTAAAATTTGCCATCAATTTGCTGCTCGAATTTGTCATCAATTTGCTGCTTGAATTTGACATCAATTTGCTGCTCGATTTTGTCGTCAATTTGCTGCTTGAATTTGCCATCAATTTGCAGTCCGAATTTGCGGTAAATTTGACAGCAAAAGTTGGAAATATAAATTTGCGGTTAATTTGTCTTCAATTTGAAGGTAAACGTACGAAAAAAAAGTCGGTAATGTCCATTCTTAGCATTTTAAAAGGTAAGCAAATTTATACATAAAATTGTCTACAATTTGACGGTAAAAATACTTAATAATTTTTCAAGTCAAATTAACAACAAATTGACAACAAATTTAGCTTAAAATTGACAACAATTTTTTTCTTGTCAACAAAAAAATTCACCATAATTGAAAAATGAAATAATGCATATTCTATAAGGGATATTCTGGTCGAGAAATTTAAAAAAATGGATTTTCTTTTTTTGTATATTTTTAAAGTTTAGACTCTCAAAAATATGCCCTTGAACGGATTTTTCAAAATTCGAATTATTTTCGGAGATACATAAGAATTTGTGACACAGCACCTAACCTGGCCGAGTGCAGAAAATTACCAGAGCGACCGCAAAAAGTAAACAGTATAAATAAATATTTATTTATTTTAATTCTAAGTTTAATAGGTTACAATCTCTAGCTCTGTAAATAAACAAAACCTTGAAGATGGGATTTGAATAAATTAAATTTAATCAAGAAAAAAAATTAGTTTTGTGAATTTCTTTATTCAAACAAACACCTCTTGATATTATAAACATTAACAATGTGATTTTACTTTGTGAATATCAAGTCAAAGATTAGTGGGCGTAATTGATTTATCCATGCGGTGACAAGAATTCAATTCTAATAAAAAATGTTCATTATTATTATTTTTTTAAATTGACTGTAAATCAAGAAATGTGTCAAAAGAGACGTATTTAAAATTTTTTGACATCGGTTTCGTTTCAAAAATTTTGATTAATCTGTTTTTGATTGGTAACTTTTAAAATCAACGCAAAAAAATTGATGAACAATTAAGGTAAATGTCCCAATACCGGAACAAGACCCAATACCGGAACGATTTGATAATCATTATATTATATTTCAACTCGTACGCGATGAAACTAAATAAAACTTTCTTTATTTGAAACCTTAATCTTTCAGTTAAAAAATAAAATATAAAATAGATTTTAGAAAATATTTAAAATATGAAAAAAAAAATGTTAATTAGAGCAATAGTCTCGGATTCATGACTTTTTCATGTCTCTTAATAGTTTTGCTAAGAAATCAGTCAATGGTCTTAAGCTTATAGAAAATGCATAGAATTACTTTTCAATAATTTTTTTTTTGTATATGCATCTTGAATGACATAAAATTCAAGAAAACATATTAAAAATATGAAAAAAATAGTATTATTATATTAATTTTACTGTTCGTCTATTGGTACACCAAAATGAACCCGTGGCCAGAACCGGAACAGCCAATCATATTAATGTTATCGATAGACATTAACGGTGAGTTTTATTGACTGGCTAAATCAAGTACAATACTTATTATTACTGGAGCCCTAATATTTAATGCAGTATGTATGATTGTTATAAAAAATACATCAAATATAGATAAACTCTAATTTAAATCATAAAAAAATAAATTTTTGTTTTTAGTTTTTTTTTTTAAATTATTTTTCTAGTATAACCTCAAATGATTTATTTTGTTTCTATTCTTTAGTTCAAAATATTTATTTTCATTGAATATTCAATCATTTTTAAATTTTAAATACATTTTACATTATGGGTGTGACATAGCAGACATCAGACAAATTTAAAATTATTAATAAATCGAGTAAATAATTAATAATATAAAATTTAAAAAAATGCAAATTCAAAAAATTTTGAAATTAATAGTGCTTTTTTTGTAAATATTATTTTTTCAATTATTTATCTTATTTATTTATAATTTTAAAGTTCTCTGATGTCTGCTACATTCATACTCGTTTTACATTAATATTATTTAATAATTATTAATATTTTCACCATGAATAAATGCAAAAAATAACTTATTTTAGTTACTGTTCCGGTATTAGGACAACCAAATTCCCATATTGGGACAAGGCTATTTCAGCGTTCCAGTATTCAGTCTTTTGGGTGTCATAGAAAAAAACTTTTTTTTTATATTAAATTTAAGAAAAATGAACTAATTTGATTATTTTTGAATTGGTAAATGTCTATTCTATATGATATAATAAATTATTTTGGTTTATAATTTATTCGAATATTTTTAAAACGATAAAAATCAGTCATATACCCTTCGTCGTTCCGGTATTGGGACATTTACCTTATACAAGTAATAAATTATTATTCAATTTCTTGAATTTCCATATGGACTTCAGGAGACTCCCTAATGATTTGAGTACTTTCCCACCTTCTCATCATTCTTCGATATTCGTGTTGACACTTATAAACAATTATTTCCAGAATAAAAACAATTAGAGAAGCCATCAAAAGGTAATAAATCAACCAATAAAATAAAACAAAAGATTGATGGCCCAATTGATTATACTCAAGTTTCCAAGGTTTTATGGGTGTTTTGTGTTTATCAAGTTTGTTATACAATATCTTTTTATCCCAATAGTTTATGATACCAGATTCCCGTAATCTTATAGCGACGTCATCGATTTTATTTTTAAGCGCCCAATTCCGTCGCGTCCAGTACGAAAAATAACTATCATAATCAGTTTTTTGGGCTACTCGCATATTTTTATATCCTCTATTAAAAGCTTGCAATTGATTCTCAACAGTATCAACGCAAACATTAAGAGAACTAGCGTTAAGATAATCATCACAATATTTGTTGCTGTCTATTTGATGAAAATAATGTTTTTTGTATTCTTCACTTTTATTTAGCGATGATATATAACTATTCATATCTTTTGATAAAACTCTAGGATAATAAATGATTCTATTTGCAGCTCGTGATTGCTGCATATCGTTGAAATTTTCTATATAAGACTTTTCGATCGAAGAACACAAAACAGCGGATATTTGGCCCTGTAATTCCGGAATTATTGAATACATGGCTAAAGTAACGATGACAAATATTATACGCGCCGACGCCCTCTCAAATGGTGCCTCTATTTCGAAACCTAATATCAATTTCAAAATATCTCGAAAACCTCGTACATAGTTTCGATTACCAACACTATCTATACTAAATACTGTTATGATAAATGTAGCTAAGAGTACTAGTACTAAAGTAACAATAACTTCATTATTTAAGTATATTAAGTCACCTAATGAAGTATTTTTTATACGCAAAGGATAATTTCGTGTAGATAAGACAAAACCTTGTTGATAATATAAGTTAATAGTGTCAATTTCCTCGTAAAAATCTTCATCTATTTTACGTAAATTTAACGCGATATCGCGTGTACCGTTAATCAATGGTTGTAAGCATCCTACGGCTGTATTATTAATTAAGTCACCGTCCTCGTCAAAATATATTATCGGTGTAGCATTTATTGCTTCGAATAAACTATCAAAAAATAAATAACTTATATTTGAAACGTTATCTTTTATGCTTTTCAATGGTTGTGTCTTGTTTTTCTGGTGACTCATTGATGGATTGCGAATAGGATATGCCACTGCTTTGATTGGATATCCATCGAGAGATTTCGTCTTATCGAATTGAAGACTGCTACATATTCCTTTATCTGCACAATAAATATGTTAACACAGACGTTAATTTTGATTAAAAACCCTCGCGGACTTGGAATCACTGTGAAATCACAGTGAATTCACTTTCACCGTTATTTGACGGTGTATTTACGGTGATTTCATAGTGAATTCACAGTGATTTTGTGCCATTTTGTCATTGTGATTTAGTAATGATTCACCGTGATTTCACTGCGAGTTTACAGTAAATTTATGGTGATTTCATCATGATTTCACAGTAAAGTAATGGTGATTTCACAGTAAATCAATAGTGTTTTCACCATGATTTTGCAGTGAATTAATGACGATTTCACCATGATTTCGCAGTAAATTAATGGTGATTTCCCCATGATTCCACAGAAAATTTATGATGATTTGCCTATAGTTTTATGGTGATTTTAGAATAGCAAAAAAAAAGTTGTTCAAACATTCTTCAACTTTTTTATGTACTTTTTTTAAATAAACTGAATATTTGTGTCATGATAGCCATTTTTAATTTTTGTTTGTATTCTTTTTTTTTTATTTCAAAGTTCTCTGAACACTTAAAAATTTTCAAGATGTGTTTTGAGAAATAAGTTTAATGGAAAAAATTACAAAAAGCTTCAAAGTTTGATATTATAGAATGACAAGAAAAATAAAAAATGGTAGTCATTGAAAATTTTTGTTTTTTTTTTTATTTGAAAAAAAAAAATGATGGTAGGTTTTAATAATTTTTTTGTATTTTTTTTCCACAGTGAATTTCCAGTAAACTTACAGTAAATTCACAGTGAATTTACTGTAAGTTCATTGGAAATTCACTGTGAATTCACTATATATTCACTGTAAATTTACTGTATATTCACGGTGAATTTACTGTAAGTTTACTGGAAATTCACTGTGGATTCACTGTGAATTGGCTGTGGTACCACACTAAAATCACTGCAATATCACTGTGAGGTAACTATGAATCGACTGTGATAACATAATAAGATCACTGTGAAATCACTATCGAATCACTGTGAGATAACCATAAAACTACAGTGACCGAATGACACAAAATCACGGTGATTTCACTGTGATTTCACTGTGATTTTACAGTGATTCCAGGCCCGCGAGGGATAAGAAAAATATTTATTGATTGAATTTATTAAATTACCAATAGACAGAGGTTGTCTAAGCAGGGTCCAGTATTTGTCAGGATCATCGGGATTTCTAACCCTTTTCCAGGGTTCAGGTGCTCGGTTGGTATAAGGGTTGTACGTGTACAAAAATACTTTACTATTATTCTGGCAAACATAGAATGAGTTAATCAAGTCACTTTCCCAAAGTACTTGAAGCATTTTAGATGAATCTTTGCAATTATTTTCTGCAGCCTCTGATTCAATGATAAAAAAAGAAGAAATTACATTCCAGGCAGGTAAATTTTTCAATTTGCTCAAAATGTTGCGAAGTATTTCGGATGATTCAGTTGATAAGACGTACGTGGGGTAAGCAGGATAAAATGCTTGAATTATTTTCGGATTAAAATCGTCATTAATTATTATAGCGTTTAAACTCAAAGGATCCCATGATTTTTGATTAACTATATCGTTCAAATTGTGCGTTATAATTACTGGATTCAATTTGTCAGAGAAACATAATTTCATCAATTCGACCTGTTGACATATAATTTGACCATTAAAATTTTATTTACGTAATCTTAATAAATCAAATAGCGAAATATAGTTACTTGACTGATTCAAAAAAATCGACTATTTTTTGTTTTCTTCATTATATCGAAAATATTGTTGGAAATGACGAAAAAAAAATACTGTGAAATTTTGAGCTCTTATTATTAATATTAACAGCTGCCGCATCGCAATTTTCTATTTCCCGTTTAAATAACATGGAAAAATTTATTTTTTAAGCTTTGGAATTTTGTAGCTCACGGTGGGGCCAATACTTTTGAATGTTAAAGACATATTCTTATGGGAAATTTGACGCTCTATAAAAAAGGTGTCTTATGATTTTTTGATATTTTTATTTCTTCAAAAGTTATTCGAAGTCAAAGTTAGATTGACGAAAAATTTTTACATTTTTTAAATTTTTCGACGCAACCATCAATTTTTTTGGAAAATTTTATAGGACCTTTTTTGTAGAGCATTTTATTTACTATAACTTATCTTGAAGAAAATTTTCGATATTTTTCACAAGTCGTAAGTTATTTGCAATTAACTGGAAATCTTCTTAAAAAATCTAAATATTGTAGCTTAAAAGTAATTATATTGAAATTTTTAGTTAATTACAAATAACTCACGACTTGTGAAAAATATCGAAAATTTTCTTTAAGATAAGTTATAGGAAATAAAATGCTCTACAAAAAAGGTCCTATGAAATTTTCCAAAAAAATTGATGGTGGCGTCGAAAAATTTAAAAAATGTAAAAATTTTTCGTCAATCTAACTTTGACTTTAAATAACTTTTGAAGAAATAAAAATATCGAAAAGTTATAAGACACCTTTTTTATAGAGCATCAAATTTCCCATAAGAATATGTCTTTAACATTCAAAAGTATTGGCCCCACCGTGAGCTACAAAATTCCAAAGCTTAAAAAATAAATTTTTCCATGTTATTTAAACGGGAAATAGAAAATTGCGATGCGGCAGCTGTTAATATTAATAATAAGAGCTCAAATTTTCACAGTATTTTTTTTTCGTCATTTCCAACAATATTTTCGATATAATGAAGAAAACAAAAAATAGTCGATTTTTTTGAATCAGTCTAATAGTTACCACTTGATTTTGTTCGACAGAAGTTCGATGTTGAGATAGTTTACGTTGCGACAATAGATTACCGCGACACATTTTGAAAATCAATGATATTAAAATAATTTTTACAATCCACATAATTGTTAGATTGTGAAAAATAAAGTTTTTGTATTTTTTATTTTATTTAAAAAATAAAATATTTTAGCAATGGACATAAAATATAAATTTATGTCCTTCAAACTCCAATCAATATAACTAATAAAGCTTCTAAGTGTGTCTTTATGCTTTGGTGCGACAATTGCAACTGATCATTACACGTAAGTACTTACCTGGGTGACAATAATCCCACCTCATGTATTGGAAAATATCCACTATACATCAAGAAGTTTGCATGTAATCATTTTTCTAGGATATCATTCGCTCCTAAATAATCCTGGGGGAATTCGTTATATACGTGTTCTAATCATATGCAACCCTTTCTATGCCACGGTCATTTGTTGTCATCACCAGAGCAACCATGCAAACTAAACATTATGAATAAATAATTATTTGCTACTTATTTTAATTAAAATTTTTTTTTACGCTTCCTGACACATTACGATACTTGAATTTTCTAATGAAAAATATTTTTTTATTTTTCTACAGGAAATTATTAAACTTTAGTCTTAGAGACCTAATATAATTGCAATGAATCCTTACAGTTCGCAGTTTTAAGACCTTATGATATTTCGGTTGTTTAATTTTTATAAACTTACATTATTTGTATTAATTGTTGCAGTGTACAGCCTACTATATACACGGAGAGAAAATTATGGTAACAGTTACAATATATTATGGGAATGGTTCCCATACTGCATGGTAACCGGTTTTTTTGAAATGTTGATTATAGGAACGGCACCCATATATATTATGGTAACCATTCCTATAATTATGGGTATAATTCCCATATGGTATCGGAATAGTTCCTATGGAATTATGGTAATCGTTACTATGTACCTATGGTAATAGTTACTATAATATTATGGTAATCGTTACCATAATATTATGGGAATGGTTACCATAATATTATGGTAATGGTTACTATAAGATTATAGGAACGGTTACCATAATATTATGGGAATGGTTACCATAATATTATGGTAATGGTTACTATAAGATTATGGGAATTGTTACCATAATATTATGGTAATGGTTACTATAAGATTATGGGAATTGTTACCATAATATTATGGTAATGGTTACTATAAGATTATGGGAACGGTTACCATAATATTATGGGAATAGTTACCATAATATTATGGGAATGGTTACCATAATATTATGGTAATGGTTACTATAAGATTATGGGAATTGTTACCATAATATTATGGTAATGGTTACTATAAGATTATGGGAATTGTTACCATAATATTATGGTAATGGTCACTATAAGATTATGGGAACGGTTACCATAATATTATGGGAATGGTTACCATAATATTATGGTAATGGTTACTATAAGATTATGGGAATAGTTACCATAATATTATGGGAATAGTTACCAAAATATTATGGGAATGGTTACCATAATATTATGGTAATGGTTAATATAAGATTACGGGAATAGTGACCATAATATTATGGGAATGGTTACCATAATATTGTGGTAATGGTTACTATAATATTATGGGAATGGTTACCATAATATTATGGTAATGGTTACCATAATGTTATGGTAATGGTTACCATAATATTTAGAAATTATACTAATTTTTTTTTTTCTATAGAATTTTGCAGTGTAAATTATTATGAAGTTATTTATTATTATTATTATTTACAAATTAATTTTCATCTGACCAAAAATAATATTTTATTGTCATATAGTTTCTCAAAAAGATTAAGTATACAAAAAAAACGCTTATTACAAAAAAAAAAATTATTATAATTTCTATATATTATGGTAATCATTACCATAATATTATGGTAACCATTACCATAATATTATGGTAACCATTACCATATACGCTTAGGAACCGTTACAATGTGGTTATAGGATTGGTTCCTATTTGCTTATGGGAACTATTCCTATGAGTATGGTAATCATTACCATGATTCTTTCACATGCGATATGGGAACTGTTACCATAATGATAGGAATTGTTCCCATATTTATGGAAACCTTCCCAGAAAGTATGGATCTATATCCCATAATCCCAAGTAATCATTACCATAACGATATGGGATGATATTTCATAAACGTACTAGGAACAGTTCCTTTAATTTTTTCTCCGTGTAAGGGCAAAATTAGATTAAAATTCATATATTAATTAAATGTAAATAAAAAATAAAATCGAACAAAAATAACTTAAAATTTTTAGTTGATTAAAAACAGATCAAATTTTTCGACCCGGGTAACATTTTTAATTAAAAAAAAAAAAAAGTAGAAATTAGTTCAAGTCATTAATGCCATTGATACAATAATGATTTTTGTTTTATATAATAGTATATTGTACAACTAGTGTCGTAAGTTGTCGATTGTCCACGAGAGCAAAGTTGAGCGCACGAACAAATTGAGTGCGCTCATTCGCTACACCACACAAATTGAACAGTTTTTTTTTATCATTACTGCGATATAAGTAGGGGAGAGTGGGGTCACTGAACCAAACATACTTTGACATTTTTTTTTATATGAGTAAAAACTAATAATTTTTAATTAAATGAATATGTGATAAAGTCTGTCAAAATAAATTATATTTATTCAAAGATTATAATTCACATGAACGAATAAATTATAATTAAATAAACGAGGTATGAAAAATAATTAGGACTCGTCATAAGTGCAGATAAATTAGTACCGATACCCGGCACTATGATAACATTTGACACTAAATCATTATCGTCTTCATCAATTCCGTTACCTTTATTACACAGATCTCTATCACAAGTTTGATAGTAATGTTTGTAATTACCAGTCGTAATAACAACACTGTCACTCTTTAAACTATTTATATTCAATGTTCTAATATTGCTCTCTGTTAAATTAATCGATTCGGGAAAATTTTTTGAATCAGAGCATGAGCGAATTAAATCTTGTAACTCATTATTGCCCTCATAAATATCAAGCAATTCTTTTCGATAAATCGTACAATATTTTTTCGGACATGTTTTTATAAAGTTTTTATGTATTTTAATACAGTAGACACTTGATGTTGGTATTTTTGTGCACTCATAACATTCTAAACCTTTTAAAATAAAAAATAAAAATAATTACGACTGATTTATTTATTTATCTGAAATAAAATAAAATAATTATTACTTACCGCTGACGTTAAAAATAATACTTGAGATAAAAATAATTGTTATGAGAAATTTTTTATAACTTATTACCGAATACATTTGTTATGGTAATTTATTATTTATGTGAAATAAAGATATTAAAGTATTGAGTGTTAATGTTTTGAAACAGTTGTCAGTTGTAATTAGAGAGTACATTAGGTGGTGTGAATAAGCGATTTATCATGCTGAGATATCTTATCAAGATTCGTATCAGTCTCTTTGAAGATACCATCAATGAAAGATAATATCATTTTAGTTTATTGTGAAATCAAAGTCGTTTTAATGCATTAATCATAATTATATCTCTGAAAGAAATTTAATAAAATCTTTTTAAGAACAAGAATTTGATTATCCTCTTAATTCAATTAATTTCAATACGGAAAGAAAATTATGGGGAAGGTTCCCACTATTTTGTGAAATTCGTTCCTATACTAATATAGGAATTACGACCATAAATTATGGGAACAGTTCCTATAATTATAGGAATATTTCCCATAATTATAGGTATAGTTCCTATAATTATAGGAATGCTACCCATCACATTTTGGTAATGGTCCTTATAATTATAGAAATGATTCCTATAATATTATGGAATCATTCCCATAATGTATAGGAACTATTCTACGGAGATAAAAGTATGGTAGAAATTACAATACTATAGTAAAATTTACTGACAAATATAAAAAAATACATTCTGTCAAATCATCTTTTTAAAAAGGTAAAACAAGCCTCCAGAGCCTAAATTTATACACTGAGAGAAAAAATCGGTTTTCTGAACTAAGAAATCGTAGTTCACAGACGACTCAGCTAAACTAAATCAGTTTCAGTAACTAATACACCATAGTAAAGTGATCTACGACTACATAGTCATTCTTACTATTTTTAGTTACATATACTAAGATAAAGTTAACATAATTATAATTTATATTGTAGTAAATAATTTATTCTTAGTCCAATGAGCAATAAGATTATAGTGATGTTAATAATGTACACTTAGTTCTTCAGATCATTTATAATTGTAGGAATAAGTATTTGTGTCTAGATGTACACACTAGAAAATCGAACTTTCTGAGAATGTACTGATTTGACTTATTGTAACTAAACATTCATAGTTACCATTTCCATGATTTAGTACTACAAGAAATAAAATTATTTAGCGATCTGTACTGCAGATTTTGGTTCATTATTACTGGATTTTTTTTTATTTACTAGCTAATATTTGCGTGACAAATTTAGAAATTTTTTTTCTTTCACATTGAACGTACTTGATATTTTTTTATTATAACAAAAATTATTTTAGGAAACATTAATATTAAATATTAATGTCTTAATGTAATTTAGTATATACTATATTACAATCAAAAATGATTCTTGTCACTCTGTCGGATAACAGAGAAGTATTTATGCCAGGATCGTTCTCAAGCTTGGAATATAATACTTCTGAAATAAGTTTCTTACCAGGGACACTATACAAAAGGTGGGCGCGATCTGGTGGCGAGCACCAAACTACTCCCGCTGTTGTTGCTTTGTTCTGGTGACTTTTATCTCTTAGTTTAAGCAACTTTTTTGTTTTGGTTGTAGCATAAAAAATTCTTGCGTTAAATAATAGTACTCATTGCGATAAATTTTATATTCTTCAAACAAAAAAGTGCAGATTGTTACAAAAACTCATATATCTTACTTCAAAAAAATATCTAATATTAAGAAATAAAAACTTTTGAAACAAGTAAAAATTCTTCGCTTTAAGCATAAGAATATGTTAACTTGAGAAAAAATATTTGAATTAAAAATAAAAATTTCAAGATAATTATTTATTTAGGGCAAGAAAATTTTGATTTCCCGAATCGATTTTTAAAAAAATTTCAGGATTCAAATTATCTGTTTTTTCTGTATATTTATAATTCTCAAAAACAGCACATAATTTAAAAATATATGTAGGATTAATATTAATAGCTGGAATTATTTTATAATATGAAAATCGTAAAACTGCTTCGATTCAAACATCTTGTTTGATTATTTTGCTATAAAGGGTTTCTCTTTAACTCATAAGGTTATTTATTTGTACGTTATGAAAACTTATAAACACGGCTTTCAAATTTGAGTTTCTCTACACACACTGATAAAAAGAAACCTGTGAGTCAACTTGGTTTGAGTTGAGCCAAAATACGCCACGACTTCAAGTACGGCGAAATACGCTACGACTTTGGCTCAAAAGCCCCACATATTTGGAGGGAATTATCTAAGTAACAAAAAATATTTACACGCCCTTTTGGTATAAAAAAATTTTTTTTTTCACTTTTTTAATCGACCTCCACATGTTTAACGATTCGGAACTGATAAGCAAAAAAAAATGTTTGATACGCTTCTTTGGCTTATGTTTTGCAATACGCACTTTTGGCATTAGGAATGCAATTTAGAGGCAGGGAAACTAAATATTAATGGTATTTATAACGATATTCTCTTTTGAATTTTTTTTTAAATTTGATTACTAGTCAGCAGAAATATTCTATAATTATTAAATTAACTAGAAATCGACTGTTTAGAGAACTAACATGAAATAGTACGGTTGATACTTTTGTTAGTAGTAAAAGGAACTAAATAAATGATATTGTATGAGACGACAACTAAATTCTTAGTTGTGTCATCTATTAAAATTATTTCTACCAACTATCACACAGTCACTAAGCTAACGTAGTTACTGTATCTATTTTATGTTAATTGAGCAAACGATAAAGATTATATTGTGTTCACTACTAAGTCTTGTTTTAAAATGATTAAAGTTTTGTAGTGACCATAATAAGGCAAAAATGGTTTCTTAAATTTAGTTAATGTAACTATTTTTCCGTGCTGATTCACACTAGTACATAGTTCCAGTAACAATAAAAATTGGTTAGGGAGACTATATTTTTATATCTATCGCTGCATAGTTCAGGTTACTAAGCACTTTTCTCTCAGTGTAGATCGAGAGACTCTCATCGGATCGCGTACAATTGGTAAAGAAACAGAAGGGAAAAGGGGGCCACTAATTAGAAATGGCCACCATGATCGAAAAAAATTTGAAATTTAAAAATTCAAAAAATAATTTCTTAGTAATAAATGTTTTGTTGTGAGTTGAAAAATAATAAAATTTAAAACATTAATAATAATAGCTAAAGTTATACAAGTAGGCGTTCGAATAGAATAGTACTGCAATTCGAAATTCGAATTGAATAATTAGAGCCTTTGACTTATAAGTATATGATTAATTAATTATTTTATGTGAACAATAAATGCGAATGATGTATTGGATAACGGAAACTACCAAAGAAATTTAAAAAAAACTGCTGAAAAATAATCTGCTGCTGCCGGGATTCGAAACCAAGACCTAACGAATATGAAGCACAACCACTGCCGCACTGCTACTCGGACGCTCACGATCAGTTGGAAATATCTTTATGTATTTAAAATGCAGATATTATTATAACAATTATACCATGCTAAAGAATTAAGCCCATTCGAAGTTACAGATTAAAAGTATGTAGGGCTTGGAGGGTTAAAACATCTTTTTAAAAAGGTGATCAAGTCCTCCATGCGCTTCGTTTAGGGTATTGAGGACTTGAATAGCATTTTAAAATATATAGTAGGCCTTAGAGGGTTAAAATACCATTTTAAAAAGGTGATTTACTCCTCCATAGGCTACTTTTAGGACATCGAGGACTTAAATAACATATTACATTCAGCGACAAGTCCAACATCAAAAGAACTGAGGCTTTGGAAGTTCAAACTACTGTTTTAATTTTGACTCGGTTAGATTTATGGAGAAAGGGAGTAGTCCGGGTTACATCATTCCAAATTCATGTAGATTATCACTGAATTTGCAATTTTTATTAAACAACGAATAATCTCAAACCTCCATTTAACAATTAACAAAATACTGTAGCTTCGTACAATTAAGTCCTCTTTATAACAAAATACTGAATCTAATCATAATGAAAAAGGTAAATTGACATCTAAAGGACATGTATCGATACATTAAAAATAAATTAATTAATTACTAGAGCTAATTAACAATCAACTAATATTCAGTAACCTAGAACAATAAATTATCAAAACCGATATATATAATTATCGAATGCAAAAAGAAAAAAAAATTTTTTTTTAATTTCAAACGGTAAAAAAATTCAAAATGATGTTCAATTGTATTTAAAAAAGTGTTCTGGTATGTGTCAACAGCATTAAAAAAAATTCTATAAAATTTTGGGGGTTCCCGATTCTGCCCCCCCCCCTCTATACAATTTTTTTTACTTATTTCAATTGATGGAATTCCCAATGAGAAAATTATTCAATTGAGCAAAAATTAAAAATCATAAAATATTAAATAATAAAGAATATTGCGAAACCGGAAGCTTATTAATTTACAAAAAATTTTTTTATCTATTGTAAAGATGTCAAAAACTCTACATATTGTTTTCTATTACAAATGACTTTATTTTTTCAAATATACTCGGATGCCCAACTTTCACTTATTAATTCATTTCCCCTGTTGACCTTCATCTACTTCTTTTATTTCAATGTGAACATTAAAATTTTGGTAATAGCTGACTAGTTACGCATGAAGAATCATCCATAATTACTCTCACAACTATTCATACATATTATATATATACACTGAAACAAAATTTTTTTTCCATTCGTAGTTTCAGTCAGTGTTAAATCAACGTCGTGCATTTTTTTTTCAAATTAAACAAAATAAAATAATTTAGTTATTTATAAATAACGAAAAAATGTCGGAGAAAATTTTAGAGATAAATTTATTAAAATTAATTTCATTGTTCATAATAATAAAACAAGCAAGTGGATTTTTGTTGCACAATGTCACTAATCTATCACGTGAACGGAGAAGTAATTGATATTTTTTAATAAATATTCTGCGCTAATAAAAAAAAATGTGCTGCGACCAAAATTCAGTCTTCTCATTGAAGTACAGTACTACCTTAGAAAGTTACGACTTTACACTATTACGAATTTTCTCATTTATACAACCCGTGCTTAACCCTAAACCACCAAAAAAAATTTTCGAACTACCTGAGATCCTCATATTACATTTCAGTTTCATAGTGTGTGTGTGAGAGTATGTTTATTGTATTTTATAAAGTAGCTGATCATTTCATGAGATTTTGAGGGGTAATGTGGACATGCAAAAATTGTAAAAAATATACAATCGATAAATTTTGAGTTAATTTAGTTTATTAGACTTTAAGATAACCCATCCAGCCGTTACTTAAGTTTTAAATTAATATCAGATTTAATATTAATCATAAAACAAATGAATATTTAAAATTTCTAATATTATTTACTTAATCATTATTTTTTTTCTAATAAAACAATCGTTAAAAATTTATTAATTTAAGAAAAAATTTATTTGATTCATTATTGCAAGTAAAATTAAATAATAATTATTTATATTGATTTCGAGAAATGAAAAATTAAATGTTACTGATAAATTTTTTTGCCTGGATTTATAGACACTAACGATCCCTCACACCTACATACCCTTCCTAGCTCCAGATCAATCGAGACTAATACTTTTATTGCCCCTTAAACTATTACGACGGTCCCAAATCGTCGTAACTTACTAAGGTAGTACTGTAGCCGTTTTTAGTGAAATACACAGAAAAAAAAGATTTCTTGGCACATACAATTTTTATTCTTCCGAAGAAAATGTTTACTTGCGTTGAGAATTTTTTTCTAGTCCTAAGAAAATTTCTGTGTGCAATTCATCACACAAAAAATTTTCTTGAGATGAATGAAAATTTTTTGCGCCAAAGTATACTTTTTTTTGTGTACATCTCGTTTGAGCGAATTTACGGTCGTTCACAGCACACTTTTTTTCTCAATGCAAAAGAAAGCCGCTGCAATGGCTCAATGTACAGATAAACCCAGTATACATTTTTGTAGGGAATTTAACGCTCTACAAAAAAAGCCTCTTATGATTTTTTGATAAATCCATCTGTTCAAAAGTTATCGGACCTCAAAGTCAAGTTAGAGTAAATTTCGTGATCTTTTTACTTTTCCAACGAAACTATCGGACTTATTATAAAATGCCATTGATATTTTTTGTAGACAATTTTATTTCCTGCAAATTATTATTGATAATTTTTTTTCATATTCTGCATTGTTTTCTAATTATTTCCATTTTAATGATAAGCTCTTAAAATCGATCCGAACACTTTCTTTTTAGAAGCTTGGTCAATGCATTGATGCATACATGTCACATATATATATTTTCGTTTGGAAGAAGAATAATTTTTTTTTAAATTATTTTAGGTGCTGGACTAGTATCACCAAATTGCTATTGCGATGATCTAAATAAATTGTGCAAATTTTCTGATGGTGATATTGATTTACGGATAACAAATCAGGTGAATATTTCTAAAAAAAACTTATTTTGGGTTGAAAAACTATTTGTGGCCACTGTTCAATTTTCGGGCATTCAATACTTTTCATTAATGCACAAGTATAAAATGAAACTTTGATTGCGATAGTATTATAAATGTATCATTAAATTCAATCAACAAATAAATTATGTGATTGCCCCGAGTCAAAAAAAAATTCTAGTTTGGACCTCAAAAAATTCAATTCCTTTGATCTTTTATTTACCGGACAAAAAATGATACGATAGTGGTACTCTAAATCCTCAGTGAGAATTATGAGGTCTAAATGGAAACCCTTCATCGGTTGTAAATTCTAACGAAGCTCTCAAAATTCTCAAAAAATAAATTATCGTTTTCTGGACTTACAAAACTTTCAAGTTGAAAAAAAATATGAGCACTTACAAAAATATATATTTCAAATAAAAAAAATTCATTAATTTATTATTATTATTATTCGTTTTTATATATTCCTGAACAAACTATTAATAGGTCTCAAAAAAAATTTTTTTTAAACTTCTTAAATAATATAGAATACAATATCAAACATTTTGTCCTCAATAAATTTTTGTATTTTAATTGAAAAAATGTATACTGAATTTTCTTTCGGTTAACTATTTTCTCATAGTAACCATTATATTTTTTTGAATGGATATAAATAAAAATAAATATTCATTTTCATTTGTTATACTTTATAGAGGTTCCGGTAATTTTTCTGCAAATTTGTAATTAATTATTTATTTTTGGGTCAATTTTTTTGAGATTCTCGGTCTAAAGTATTTATTTCTTACGAAAAAATGTGAGGGAACCCACATAGGTTACGTCATTTGAGAAATTGAGGCCTAAATCTGTAGCAGTAAATTTTTTTATATTATGAGGATTTTGAGGTCCCCGCATAATTTTTTTTTATACCAGTTTAGCCCTCAATTATGTAAAATTGCCCGTAACTACAACATTAAGGCCTAAACTGGAATTACTTTCCACACAGTTCTTAATCTCGTCCAATTTGTCCCTCAAATACCTCACGTAGTATTTTGAGGTTCGAACTGGAATTCGTTTTTTGACTCGGGCGTGCATTTTATAAATTCAGTTGTCCAAAAATGACCCTAAAGTGACGAAAAACGTAATTTCTACCTTATGGTACATGCTCAAAATAAATTTTATCATCAAACATCGATCGTTTCTGATTAGTCGGAAGTAGTGTTCAATTTTTCTTAAAACACTTGTGCATACCTTTTACCCGAAATTTTACAAGCAACAAAAATTCTCTAGATTGCGACTGCATAACGCCGTCTTTAGGAATTTAACGGTATATTTATTTTGAGCATTCATTTTATAAAATATAAAAATATCATTGACAACTAGTGATATTGAATATAATGCTCTCGTTCGGTTAGTAACAGTGGCTGGCGCCCATATTTCCAGACCCCGGAATCGGGTATTATACTCGATGGCACTAATAATCTAAAATATAACTAAACAGAATAGTGTTTGGATAATTAGTTATATTATTCACAGGAATACCTAGAAGAGTGTCCATTTGGCAAAGTAAAATATTGTGATATTGCTGTGGGGATGGCAAATGAAATATGTGGCGGCAGAAAATTAACGGATACCACTTATGAGAATGGTATTGCCAATATTGGAGAATATCCATGGCATGTTGCCATCTTAGTACGTATTAATAGTGAAACTTATCGCACTGCTGGTGCAGGAGTTCTAGTAACAAGTAGTCATGTTTTGACTGTTGCTCATAAAATTAAATCGATACCGTAAGTTTTATTTTTTCAATTAAATTTTAAGTATGAGTTTGAAATTAATTCCATTCTATTAAAGTTAGAATCAGTTATAAATGGAGCTGCAATAACTATTGTCAATCTATTGTCATTATATAATTGTTAACGTTAAATCATGAAGAACCTTATTAAAGCCATACAAATATTAGTAGTCAGGGTTAATATTTATTACGTGTAAATATGTACACTGTAAAAAGATGGGAAATATGGTCCGGCTTTACTATGACACCATAGCATTTCAGACAAGAATAATTTCTCCGTGTAGTTAACCGATAAAATAATCATTACAGATCCAGTTCAATAAGAATTCATATAGGAGATAGTCTTGGATATGGAGACAATGCTCCCTGTCAAGTATATGATTACCAAGCTCGTTATGTCATAATTCACCCAAAATTTAATGCTAAAACAGCACAAAATAATTTAGCATTGATAAAGCTCTCTGAATCAGTGCCATTAGCTATCAGTCCTCATATTAATATCGCATGTTTGCCACTGGGAGCTCCTAAACCAAAAAAAAGGTGTTGGGTATCAGGATGGAATGAAGCCGATTTTGATCCTTCTGGACGTTTTATTCAGCCATTAAAAGAAGTTGATGTTCCGATTGTTGATGCTAAAAAATGTGAAGAGCGTCTGCAGACTACAAGATTAACGCACAATTATAAATTGGATAAAAGAAGTTTTCTTTGTGCCGGTGCTGAACCAGGAAAAGATTCTTGCACGGTAATTAAATAATTATTTTTATAATTAATTCAATTTCTTATGGGTTAATTGATTTTGTTGTTTTTCAAATTATTTTCAGGGTGATGGTGGCGCCCCATTGGTCTGTGAACGAGAAAACGGTCGGTGGGAAGTTGTGGGATTGGTTGCTGGTGGCATTGGATGTGGACAAACAATCCCTGGCCTTTATGTCAACATCATTACCTATATTGATTGGATTCGCGAACAAATCGTCAATTCATGTTAATTGTCTGTTTAAGATTGATTGATTTTTATTATTAAAAATATATTTCGTGGAGAAAAAAACAGTAACCGCTGCGGTGCAGAACAGTTATGCAGACACTATAATGTATGAAATAACCAAATATCGGCTGGGTGACCGCTTAACCACGTGTTGGGCTCAAACGGAAGTTTCTGAGCGCTAGGCACGGGACTACTTTCACTATCAGATGAGGTGTAAGTCACCTCGAAATAATGCAGTAAAGTGGGCATAGTGTAGAAATATCAATTGATTACCTCCTGGAACACATTTATCACTCTTTTGACTCGTCTGGTTATCTTACTGCAGAGTTATAAGTACTATATATTTCACTGTTGCGCAATAACCGGACATGTTGTTAGCCACGTTCACAGTCGTACTGCGCATGTCGTACTGCGCAGGTGTACCATCAACTGATCCTAACAATTTTACTCGATGACTTGTGATCCCTACGAATTCATCCCATTCACATTTTGTTGAAAATGATCAAGATGAATGTTCAAGAACTGATGATAATAAAAGTTATTAAAATCTTGATGAAACTGATGAATTAGAAACTTAGTTGTTGGCAGTGCTGCCAGAACGTGCGATATTTTTACCCCCTCTTGAGGTGAAATAGCATTGACTGTAATGGCAGGAGGCGGTAAAAATATCCCACGTTCTGGCAGCACTGGTTGTTGGTTAGATCTAGTCTGTGGGATCAGTTATTTGAGGAATCCATTGTCGTGTGATCACTTGTCGGAGATAAGTTACCATGGACCTCATTACTCACTGTAATTAGACACGGTACTCACTGCTGTCAGAAGAGTAGCTGTTGCTGTCATCAGAATAATCCTTACGTTTTGATGAAAGATTTTATTATTTTGTATATTTTATTGACTGCATCACTATTCCGTGTACCAATGGGTACTGTTTTTTTTCTCCGTAAATTTAGGTTAGATCAATGATTGAATCATAAAATTTTTTGTACGTCTTAATAAAATAAATATTGATAATCGAAATAATTGATTGTAAAAATTTAGTAGATGTTTATTCAAATTAATAAGTAAACTATTCAATTTTCTTTATATTTTTTTGACTTCCCGCTAAAAAAATTGTTAATTTTCAAAAATTCGGCAAGTTATTAGTTTTATCCTGATTTTCTAAAATCGAGTTTTCATCAGATGTCGACATTTCAGGGTCCTTTTGAGAAATATCGTTGGAGAAAACAATGATAACAAATGATTTTTTTCGAAAACAACGGCATACAAAAATATTTTCGAGCTCAAGAAGCTCGTAGAAAGTGAAAATTTTTGGGGCTGGTCCGCAGGGCTTACTGACGCCCTGATTTTTTTTTATAAAGTTTTTAAGAATTATCGATCTCAGTCGAAAACAAAGTGATAAAAAATATATATGTACTCATTAAACAAACGCCTTCAAAGCATTCATTAATGACTTAATAAAGAATCAATTAAGGCTACCCAGTTTTATTGATTGGGAACAAAGAAAGACCTTGGAAATTAAAAAAAAAACATATTGATATTATTAAAGAAATACGTAGCCAGCATCGTTCTCGCTGATGGTCGGCAGTTCGAGACGATCAAGCTTACGTCTGAATTTTTTTAGCTCAAAAATAGTATTGTTTGATACTATGTTTGAGCTCAGGGAGCCTAAAAATGTATAAACAATAATCTTTTCGAACAATTTGAGCTTCGGATTACCACATATTCAACAGCTTTCCACATTTTTTCATTTATGTGTCGTTTTGGAAGCTGATAACTCAGGACCCAACATCTGGTAGTAAAACATTAATTCGTTTTTAGTGTGCACATTCTATTGGGCTTACACTTATATTTGTTACCAACGATCTCATCGTATATGTGTACATAGATTACAATTTTCCTCACAATAGTCATCTACTTTTTAAATTCTCGCTAAGAAAATCAATGATTTTCATCAATTTTGAGAAGTTATTATTTTTACTCCGATTTTCAAAAATCGAGTTTTCATCAGATTTCGACGTTTTGAAGTCCTAGAAAGCTATCCTGATTATTTTCAGAGTGGTGTGTGTGTGTGTGTGTATGTGTGACCGGTCTATAACTTTTTGACTAATGAATCGACTTGAATGGTTCTTGCAGCAATCGAAAGGGCTTGTTGGTCATCAACTTTTCTGAAAATTTCAGATCGTTTGATCAACTAGACTCGAAAATATTTGCGAATTACAAAAAAAAAATTATTTTTTTTGTTTTTTATTGATTTTTCCGAAACAAAGTACAATCGAATTCAAAATCTAATCAGCTCTAGAACTTTTAAAACGCGTCGATTGCGACCTCATTTATCTTAATCAATTAATGAGTTCGAGAAATATCGCTGCAGAAAGAAATGATAAAATACGGGTTTTTCCAAATATCTTCGAAACGGCTGAACCGATCGATCCGAATTTGAATCAGCTCTAGAATTCAAGAAAATGCGCCGATTGTTACCTCAAATATGAAAATCGGTTGATTAGTTCAAAAGATATCGGTGTTGAAAAGCTAAAAAAATAACATTTTATGTTATTTTTCCGGCTAAATCAAAATATTATGTACTAAAATAAGTCTAAAATCATGCCGACTCTTCTTATTCATACTCTCTTTCGATCATCATAAAATGTCATCTAATTTGTTCTTTAGTTTAAATCATATTATTCACAACAAATTGAAAAAACAGTTTTTAACACTTTTCTCGGATATTTCATATATTATTGTTCTGACCTAAGTCAAAACTCTTTCAAATCTTGATTTTGATCACTGATATTGGTTTCTACCTCAATACTTTCATTCCATTGAACATAATCGGAAATAAAAATTTAAAAACCGCTTCTTCATTAATGATTTTCGATTCTTAAATTTTCAAACTTTAGTATAAAACATAACTTGTCAGCCTCTTGATCTCGAAATCAGCGGGAAGTTTTGAGGTCAGCCCGCAGGGCCAATCGACACTCGGATTTTTTTTTAGACACGCCCCTCTCTACCATTCCAGTCCCAAGTAATGATAAATATGATCACTCTCACAATTATTATACACATATATATGTATATGTATAGATATATATAAGAAAAAAAAAATGTTCTACTTATTTATAATCTGAATCAGTATATACTCAATGTCGTAAAATATTGTTGAAAGAATATTAAACAATAAATAATTCATTAATATAAAAAAATGTCTCATAAAATTATTGGAATAAATTTATTTAAATTTGTTTTGTTGTTTATTATTATAAAACGAACAAGTGGATTTATGTTGCATAATGTTACTAAGTTATCACGTGAACGAAGAGGTGATTGATAGTTAATAATTCATTTGGTACTAGGAAACTGTGGGCAAAATAAAATATTACTGTTTATTAGACATCCCTCGCAGATTTGAATTACGGTGGAAACACCGTGGAAGTGTGAACACCGTGGATCCACCGTGGTTACACGGTGGGTTTGTTCCATTTTACCACCCTGTATACACTGTGACTACGCAGTGTATCCACCGTGATTCCACGGTGGCTTTGTGCGATTTCACCACCGTGTTTCCACGGTGTATCCACTGCCCAATCATAGTGGAAACACCGTGTACACACGGTGGTAAAGCCACCGTGGAACCACGGTGGATACACCGCGTAATCACAGTGGTAAAATGGAACATTGTTAGCCTAGGCGAAGCCGATTATTATGATGATACATTACATTGTTCTAATTATCAATGTCAATGTAAAAGTAATTATACGGCAATATCTGTTGCCCAATGTGTTCAAAGTAAGTATTATTCTATCAATATCAATTTTAGAAAGTATAAAATTGTTAAAGGAACTAGTTAATCGACTTTATCTACTTATTGATTGTTCTTTACAGCACACTTGCTGAGTTCCTGTAATGATGTTACGAAATGCAGTGATTCGTGGCATTCATTCTGTTCGAAAGAAAGAAAATGTGTTTGTACATTAGCTAACATAGCAGTGGGAACATCAATGTGTCTCCCAATTTTAAACGGATATTGTTGGAAAGATGATCAATGCCAGGTTGAAAACTCCGTTTGCATTGATTTTCTGTGTAAATGCAAACAAAGCTTTATTGCTATAGCTGCTAATCTATGCTTACCAATAAACTAAAAGGAAACATGAATAAAGGTGGATCCGAGTGCCCAACCGAAAACTTTCCAGCCATCATTTTTTTTCCTGACTCCGTTCTTTTATTTTTTGAGCATTTGATTGAATAATCAAATTCATTTTCCTGTCTCCATTCTTAAGGTAGTTCCAGCGTGGTATACTACAGTCAGAGTATTTACTATAGACAAAAATTTAAAACGCTCGGCACACAGACGTTCACACATACAATTACACGTTGTTAGTTTTAGAGATCTGACAACGTTGCTCTGAGTGTTTATGTATTTTTGTTTATTGTCTCAGTATATACAAATAGTATTGCGCTTTCTAATAATAGTACCTATTAATTAATTAAAACGATGCTCAAGCAATTATGGCACAAATGTTGATTCATAAAAAAACGAAAATTTATCTAAAAAATTGTCTTTTCAAAAAGTATCATATTTATTTAATCGTTTTTTTTTTTTTTTATAACTTATTTAAATAATGATTTTAATATTTTAGTTACGCAGCTAAATTGTACTAAAAGCGTGAAAGATTTGAATTTCCCGCTTTTTATTCTACACTATTTCAGAGAGCATTGCGCCCGGTGTTGCCAGATCTCTATAATTTGTTCAGCGAGCAGGTTGGAAATGGATCGAAAATTATTTTTTTTAATTATTATATATCGATAACAGAACAATGAAGTGCTAATTTTATTTTTTTAACTTATTCTATAAATATTTTTCAATACTCTCTTACTTTTTTTTCTAATCCCGTCTAGAGAATTTTTTAATATAATAAAAAATAGTTGGAGGAACCGGACATTTTACATGCATTAAATAGGACATGACTCTCGAAATCGCGAACTTTGTCTTCAAATATCTCGCGATTTAAACGGTCAGAAATTATGAAATTTTAGGAATTCATAAATAAAGCTATATTCTAAACCTGTGAAAAAATTTCAGCCAAATCTGTCGAAAAGTGATTTTATGCTGGAACTTCTTTAAGAACCAATTGGCCCAACAAGTAAACTTGTCGCACTGAAATTTACTTATAGTGACATGCAGATTAATTAATAGTTTCGTATATATATTTGAGCAGCAAACTCTAAAAAAAAATTAATGAACAATTTTTAATTGGAAACTTGAGCAAGTTATAACAAACAATTTGTTATTGTGAATAATTTTTATTTTCAATTAAAATAATTTTCATCGGAAAACACATTATTAAAGCATTGCCTCTTAATAATTATCAAAAACTTGTTGATGAATCCATGAAACAAATTTATGGACATCAGTGTAAATACTCGGAACGTTTTGATGACAACTGATAGCCGCTGAAACTAGACCCACGACTTCCCATTGTCCAGTTGTCGATTCACAAACCAGTGGAGCACCACCCTCAATCTAGAATCATATTAATAAATGAACAAATTCAGCTTACCCATGAATAATAACAATAAATTATAAAATTACCATGCAAGACTCTAATTTTCCTTCACCAGCACAAAAAACATTTTCGGGTAAATCATAACTGTCGCCAAGGGTTCTTTGAACTTGTATCTGACAATCAAATCGATCAACAATAGGTACATTCAAATCTTTCAATAAATTCGAACTTCCTGTTGCGAATTCTGCAGGATTACGACCCCAACCAGCGACCCAACATCTTGTTCCAGTCACTGGAACTCCTGAGGATAAACAGGCGGTACTGATATGCGCAGTCGTTGCCAAAGGAACTTCATGATCCAATATGATTAACGCAATGTTGCTTTCAAGTGTGTCAGAGTTAAATTTTGGATGCTTGATTATTCTTGATGCCCGATAGTCTTGTTGTTCGCATACTTCTTCGTTTGATGACAAATCCCATTCTCCAAGACGAATTTTTAAATTGGAGAGTCTGAAAAAATAAATTTTTATTCCAAAAATAATCTAGCGTTATTGATTACCGTAAGATAATAAAGTACCCGCGGGCAATAAGGACTGTCGAGTAATAAGGCCTAAGTTACAGAAATGATATTTAAAATAACCGCCTCCGCTAGAGGCTACTCTAGTAGAAAGGCCTTGCATAGAGATGTTACGACAAATTTATAGAGTTCCGATACCACGTTCCCTGTTTTCTATATTTCATCATCCGTCACATGCTGCCGTAGCGCAGAAGAAATTATAAAAAACAATCTAGTCTTCTGACTCTTAAAAAGTAATGTTGCTAAATTTAAGTGATAATTCATATCTAATACCAATTTTATTAAGTATAGTTAAACTATTCCAGTTTGACTAACCCGTAGGCCTTATTACCCTACCGTAGTAAAATAAGGCCTATTCGTACGGTTTTTGGGAAAGTATAATTTTTTGTTCGTTTATGGTAAAAATTACCATTACTTCGTTACATTTTATGCATGGAGAAAAAAAAACAGTAATATTTCCTATGTTAGCATAGTAACTATTCCTATGTGCACATAGGAATTTTTCCTATGTAAACATAGGAAAATTCCCTATAAAAATATAGGAAAAAGTACTATGTTACATAAGAACTTTTCCTATAATACATAGGAAAAGTTTCTATGTTAACATAGGAATAATTCCTGTTACATAGCATTTTTTCCTATGGTAACATAGTAAAATTTCCTATGTTACCACAGTAATTTTCCCTTTGTAGCATAGGAATTTTTCCTATGTGAAACATAGCAATCGATCCTATGTTAACATAGGAATAATTCCTATGTTTCACATTGGAAAAATTCCTATGCGAACATAGGAAATTTTACTATGTTACCATAAGAAAAAATACTATCTACCATAGAAATTATTCCTATGTTAACATAGGAAAAATTCTTGTGTTACAAAAATCATAAAAGGATGAGATTTGTTTTTCTTATATGTAAAAAAATTTTGGGTGGCCATTTTGCCCCAGTGGTCCATTTGGCCTCAGTGGCCTATTTTGCCTTAGTGATCCATTTTGCCCCTCCCCCGCCCCAAACACTTTTCATGTTGAAAAGTTTGGGGGGCCCATTTTGCCCCCAAATATTTCGAGGAATCTAAAATTTTAAGGGGGCCCATTCTGCCCCTATTTCCCCTACATGTAAGGAAATAAGTAAATTATATTTTTTTTTATTTTTCTAGACATAGAAATTGTTCCTATGTTAACATAGTAGAATTTCCTATATGCACATAGGGAAATTTACTATGTAGCATAGGAAAATTTACTATGCTAACATGAGAATAATTCCTATGTAACATAGGAAAATTTACAATGTTGACATAGGAGTAATTCCTATGTAACAAAGGAATTATTCCTATGTTGCATAGTAAATTCCCCTATGCTACATAGTAAATTTTCCTATGCTGCATGATATATTTTCCTATGTTCACATAGGGAAGTACACTATGTCAACATAGGAATAATTCCTATACAACATAGAAATTATTCCTATGTTAACATAGTAAATTTCCCTATATATCGCATAGTAAAAATTCCTATGCGAACATAGAAAATATTACTATGTAACATAGGAAAATTACCTGTTTTGTTTTCTCCGTGTGGCTCATATATTGAAATAAAGATTAATGATACATTTCGATAATTAAATGCAATATTCTCGATTCTATTCAAAATCTCCTTTAGCTAGGCCTTATTACCCGCCGGTACCTCCTTGCTTACATTGCATTATGCCATTTCTTACATCTACTTCCAATTTTCTCTTGACCGATTTCATTTTGAATTAATAAAGTAAATATTTAATCAACTTACACGGCAGAATCAACTTTATGCGCAGTAGTAAGGACATGTTTCTTGTTAATCAGTACACCAGATCCAATATACTCAAAGTTACCATCATCTTTACGCCTCAAAATAACTGCTTGCCATGGATATTGACCAGTTTTAGCTTCACCGTTCTTCTTACGTCTCATTACTGTTAGCTTTCTTTTCCCGCATGTTTCGCTCATCAATCCATCTGGTATATCACAGTATATTACTTGATTGGTTGCACATTCAGTCGTAAAGAACTTCAACAAATCAAATTTTTATGAGATAAATGTAGTAATAGTGAGTAAATTTTTTGTGGATATCGATAGCTTATGATGTATAGAGCAATTTTGATCAAATCTTTCAAATTACAATCAATACGAATTGGGTATAATTCTTACGACATACCAAAATTTAAATCGATTTATACTGTATTAATATAGTTTCTTTCGGAATTTCTACTATATTAATTAGTTTCTTTCCAATTGGAAATGAACCCGAAAGAAACTTAAATTTTCGATATAAACAAATTCACTAGGGTAATTACAATTATGTAATATCAATTATATTTTACTTAAGGGGACCCGGTGGTCTAGAAATTTCGAAAAAAAAATTTTTTTTTTTCATATTTCGAAACTATAGTTTTTCAAAAATATACTGTTAAAATATGGTGATGATATTCCCAGTATTTGATGTTCTAAAAGCTATTTAGCAGGCCAGCCGAGTGAGTAATTTTTATTCTAATATTCGGCGGAAAACATCTGCTTCGAATTCTATACTTAGTTATAATAATGGTAAACAAGTCAACATATAATGAAAAACAAGAAAAACCGAAGAAATGCATAAGAAAAAAATATGGCGCTGGAATAGCTGATTAATCGTAAGTATATGTTCTAATATAGTTTTCTTCAGAATTTCGTTGAGTAAAACTTTAAACGCGTTTATCTCGAAACTACTTTTTTCTGCCTGGCGTAGAGGGAAAAAAATTATCTGGTCGATTGCTTTCAAATTTAAATATGTTATTTAATACACTAACAGCCATAGCTGGTACTAGAATAAAATTTTTGCGTTGAATATTTCTATTTTTTAACATGCAAAGTGTTAAGAAAAAAAATGCAATTTTTTTACTACAAATTTCAACAAAGTGCCACTTCTTCAAAAAAAATTTTTTTTTTTTTATTCTAGTTCCGCCGATAGGTATATTTATACTGATTAAAAATCCATTAAATTTTTTTGTTTCAAATCCATAGAAGAGCTGAATTGTTCTACGCCGCCCGGGTCCCTTTTTTTAAAGGAGCTAACTTCAACGCCATCTTTTAAATATTAAAAATAATTTTTTTTCTTAACTATAAGGATTTTTTTATATTTTAATAACAATAAAATAATTCCTCAAAATTTCATAAGATTTGATTTTTATTAAGACATAAAAAAAAATTTTTTTTAAATCATGAAATTTTAAGCCTCTAGACCACCGGTCTCCTTAATATTGATTTATTTGTTCTCCACGAAAGATTAGATATCAATATTTCGTGGAAAACAATTAACTAATTGTAGTTGTGCAACAAGTGAGCTAAGCTATTGTTCATTACACAATCTCTTTAGTAGCCGTCACCAGTTCATGCGCGCGCACTTATGACTTGTGCTAAAACTATTGCGCATGACGATTAATGGCTAACCTAATCGACTCGTTACGCTTAATAATAATTTAAAAATAGACGATTCGATAAAAATGATAACAAAGCTTATAATTCTGTTAGCTCAGAATATAAATCTGAATAGCGATAAATTAAATAACAAAAATTTTTGAAATCAAGAGCATTAATTAATTTTGAATAAATATTCAATTTATAATTTACTTACCGGATCGTTCGATAATCTTAAACTAATATGTTGTTTTAAAGGACACAGGTTTTCAAGGAAATCGCAATAACATTTACGATGACGGATTCCAGTATCTAGAAATTAAAAAAAAATTAATGATAATATTAATAATAATAATGACTAATAATAACTGAATGGCAAAAAAAATTTATGATTTACCATAAGGATTAGAAGTTGTTAATTTAATAACAAATAATATTTTGAAAATAACAAGCCAAACTGCTGAAGACATTGTTAATTCGCCGTTTGGTTCCTTAGTGTCAATAATGGAGGAAATATTTTTTTTATAAAGCTAGCGGAACCAGCGGTCATCCTCGAAAACAAAGTTATAACAAAAGATGATCTAATTAAACTTAAACGAAAACCTTCAGGGCATTCATACATGACTTGTGATAATAAATAAATTCCGGCTACCAACTTTTTTGATTGAGAACAAAGAAAGACCTTGAAAAATAAAAAAATATAATGATGTTATTAACGCAATTAAATTTTCGTCCATTTTTTCTGGTTGCCAAGTGAATATCTGGATGAAGCTAATTCAATAATGATGATGATGAATTATCAATCCCTGACAAGCACACTGGGTACAAAGTGCCCACCCCAAAATATAAATTTATTTCGTTATAATTTTTTGTGTATATTTAAAAAAGGGGTCTTTTGTTAAATATATATAACCTGTTTAGAAAATCTCATAGAATCCAATAGATCCTCATAAATTCCTATAGAAATTTTATAAGAATGCAGTTGATGCAGTTGTACATTTGCGTATTTATTCATTTGATGCAGTTGTACAATTGCGTATTTATTAAAAATTTTCATCATTTGCTGAGTTATGTGCTTATGAGAAATAATAGTCTATATAATAAATTATAATTTCGTAAAAAAAAAGTCATCATTTTGCTTTTATTCATATAAAAAAAAAATGTTAAATTATTTTTGGTTCAATTGACCCCACTCTCCCCTTGCACAATAGAATAACAAAATTCACAAATTTTGTCACGACATTTATATTTACTTCAATTTTTATTATTATTGTTTGGGTATAATTTCTCGAACATTGATTTAATTTAAAAATACTAAAGCTAGCATAATAAAAATTCTTAAAGTTTTAAAAGTTTTAGTTTTCTCAGTTGATAATTCTCATTATATGTAAACATAATAAAGCTACAATAATGATTAATACTTATTTTGTAAGCTTAAACATAAACTTTAAGGAAATGGGTTGTGCCTTATTATTTAGAAGATATTAAAAGACTAAGCTGCAAAAATAAGCTTTTTTATTTTTTTTTGAAATTTTCGAAATCATCGAATTGTTAGAAAAGATGTTTCAAAAAATCGAGTATTATAGTGAAAATTAAAGCTGATCGTTCAAATTTTGAGATACTTTTTACAGAATCGAGTTATCATTTTCGGTTAAAAAGTTATTTTAGGATAAAGCCAGAAAATCCATTTTTATGAAAATCAGAAAAAATTTCAAACACCCACAACTTCCAAACTAATCGACTGATTGGGCTCATCTTCAAACTTGATCAAGGTAATCGTCTAATAAATCATCATCATTATATATAATAAAACTAAGTTGATAAAATGTGCGTGCCGATAAAACTTAAAAAGGAGTCCCAGCACGATAAAAGGACTTATATAGTGTGATAGCCCTTTATTCCCCCTTGAACAAGAAAGTTCCCGTTTTAACCTAAAGGATGTGTCTTTAAAGATATAAGGGCTTTACCAACCCTTCAACTTGGAAAGTAAGTGTAGTGGCGCTATCTGTTGTCGAGTAGTTGAACTTCATTCATTGTCCAAAGTGGCGCCATCTGTTGTCGAATAGTTGAATTTCTTTCATTGTACACAAAAGGACTTAAAAGAACGATTATTTGGGGCGCGAAATTTAAAATTCCAATTTCAAAAAAGTCTTAAATTACATTTGTTACTATAATGAAGTTATTAAATTTTGTGTATTTATACAGCAGTAGCTAACTTATATGATGAAGTTAAAGCGACTTCATTCTATAATATAAAAATATTTTAGAGATAAGATTAAAAAGATAAAAAATTAATTTTAAGTGATATTCGACATTCAAATATTTTAGAACTTATCAAATCGTTTTCGAAATTTTTCGAACAGTCCAGAAAATTACATACATTAATAAGTACACTACCAAAAAAAAAACCCAGCGAAGCGGGTGTTCGCATCTAGTTCTTTGATAATTCGATCATGAGACCCATTGAAATAGGCCTATTTCTAAAGAAATCTACCTAAAAAGTTCACTTATTTCAATTGAATTAAGATAATTTCCTTTCCTACCTACAATTCTTCAAATACAAAAATTTCAAATTTTCCCGCCACATTTTTCAACTCCAGCTCCACCTTGCCCCCAAATCGTGGATCGAAAAATAAACAATAGTCCGTGGTTTTCGCAAAAATATATAAAAAAAAGACAGTTCCTAAAAATTTTCATAAAAAAAACTATAACCCCATAATCTAATTAAAAAAAAAAAAAAGAAAGAAATACTTTACTTAACCAAAATTAAAAATAAAAAAAAATGTCTGTAAATTAGTTGAAAATTTGTTATTTAAAAATAAAATTACGATAATTGTTAACAAAATATTTGTTAAAATAATAATAATAAAGAAAAATAATAATAATTGTTTAAATATACGTCACAACTGACGGATTAATTTGAAAACTGGGACAAAGTGCAGTGCACTCTGGCATTGCGTTTTATTAACCAGGTGTTTCTATGCTGTAATCATATATATATATACCTAAATGTATATCTATATACATAGTATTGGGTAATAATTTAACAATTGCACCTTGCTCTAATAAATCATAAAAAAATCCCATACTATCGCCATTCTAAATTCTTATAAATTTATTTTCTTCGCTTTTATTTTATTTATTAAATATAAATAAATGAATATATATATCTAAATATACATATATATAATATTGTTAACTATTAATTTAACAAAGTATAAAATAAATTGGACATTTTAAATCTAGTCACATGGATTGGCAATAATAAAAAAAAGGTGAGTTAATTTTAAAATAAATAATTTTTTGTTATGGGGAATTTTCTTCCGAGTTAAGAAATTTTTTTTGAATTTAATTACAATTTAATTTTAGACTGACTGGTAAAAATTAAAATATAAGTGAGGTTATGTTGGTTTTGTAGAATAAATATTTGATATGTGGAATTTTGATAAATTAATGGGGTAATTTTGTGTTTTAGGGAGCGATTAGATGAAGAAATTTTTTATGAGGATTTTTATGGTGAATAATGTCAGATGGTATTGATGGCAACAATGGGGAAAATGAGGTTGACTCTCATTCATCCTCGGTTATGAATGTTGATAATGGTGAGGTTGGATCTAATCGTGATGATGAGCAATTAGATGGAGATAATGAAGCCCAGTTAAATACAAATTATGACAGCAGTGATGGAGCTGTACCTGTTTTTAGGTAAAATACTTTTTTTTTTATTTTTAATTTTAAGCTACACCAGGGTTGCAAATAGCGCATTAAATTTATAATTGCATTAGTGCTTTGATTAAAATTTTTTTATATTTCATAATCCAAAAACAAATTAAAAATGATTTTTTAATTTTTAATTCAATATCTTTGAATTAAAAATAATTTTTTTATTTTTAATCCTACATTTTTGAATTAAAAATTAAATTTCAAATTTTTAATTCGTAAAGTAGCGTTAAAATGTTATGGCTTAGTTTTTAAATCTACGTTTTAAAATAAAACATTAAATGATCAATTTCAATTCGGAAAACCAGATTAAAAAATTTCTTTCTAATCTCAAATTCCATATTTAATAATTGAAAAGTAAATCAAAAATTTTAATTAGCCATAGCTAAAGGCGATTAAAAAATTCCATTCCGTTTTTTAATTTTCTATTTTCGTATCAAAAATTAAATAAAAAATTTTAAATTCCAAACACCGGATTAGTGTTGTTTTAATTTTAAATTCTCTGTTTACACTGAAAATTATTCAAAAAATTTAATTCTTGAGTGTCTCAACTGTGAATGATCTTTTTATTGCAAATTCTATGATATCTGACGATCAAGAGTAAGTTTGAAAATATTTAAATTTGGTCAAGTAAAACAGTATTCTTTCCTGTTATAAGTGCCGTCAAATTTTTTGTCTTGATTACTTATCTGATTGCGTACCATATCTAAATTAAAAAGTAATTTCCAATTTTTGATCCCACATGTTTGAATTAACAAGTAATTTTTTAATTTTTAATCCCACGTTTCTGAATTAGAATTAATTTTTAAAATTTTAAACCCACGTGTCAATTGAAAAACTAATTTTTTAATTTTTAACTTCACTTGTCTGATAAAAAATTAGTTTTTCGACTTTTCATCCCACGTGTGTACATTTAAATTAATTTTTCAATTTTGAATCTCTCTTGCCGGACTAAATATCAACTTTTAAATTTTGAATCCCATGTCTCTGGATTAAAATTAATTTTTGAATATTTAATCTCACGTTTTTGAATCAAAATTAATTTTTCGACTTTTCAATTCAAGTTGTTGAATAAAAAATTAATTTCGTAATTTTTATCAATATAATTTTAATTACGGATTCAAATTTTAATTTTTAATTGCAAATATTCTGATTAAAGAATTCGCAACCCTGTGAATTCATACGGGAAAGTTTATATTAATGGAAGAATCTATAGGAATTAATATAGGAGTTTATGGATTTATATAAAAATTTCTACGTCTATTGTCTATTAATACGCAAACTGTAGGAGCTCACATGGAATCTATGCAATCTCATATGAATTTTCCTAATAGGGAAATAATTTTTTAATAAACATCGAAAAAAAAAAAACTGATAATTTTTTTGACTTTTCATTTCTACCATAATAATTTACAAAATAAGAATTTAAAAATTCATTAATGTTATTAACCATAAAATTTTACTAACGATATATTAAATTTAATTATTTAAAGATGTGATAGATGTGATAATTACGAGACATTAAACAAAGCAGCATTTTCTGTACATCAAGAGCAATGTTTAGCCGGAGGAGAAGGTGTAGAAAGCGTTGAAAGTATTGAAGTTAATGAGCAAGATGCTGATAATGATGAGAGTGGACACTCAAGTGGACACAGATCTCATAGAAAAATGTTTGAATGCGATGTATGTAATATGAAGTTTTCAAATGGCGCTAATATGCGTCGTCATAAGGTAATTAATAAATTCATTTTTAACTAATTAATTAATTAATTGTTGAATTTATTTATTAATAAATTTTTTTAATCAAACAGATGCGCCATACTGGAGTTAAACCATACGAGTGTCGAGTTTGTCAAAAGCGTTTTTTTCGTAAAGATCATTTAGCAGAACATTTTACAACACATTCTAAAACATTGCCTTACCATTGTCCAATATGTAACCGCGGATTCCAACGACAAATTGCTATGCGTGCACATTTTCAAAATGAACATGTAGGCCAGCATGATATGGTCAAGTCATGTCCACTTTGTAACTATCGTGCAGCTACCATGAAGTGCTTGAGGTTACATTTTTTTAATAGGTAAATATATATTGGAATCTGGTATGAATCCAACTTTGATCTCGAATAACTTTGCAAAAATTAAATTTATCGCGAAATTATAAGAGACCTTTTTTGTAGAGCGTTCAATTTTAAACAAAAATATCTGTTGATTTTTCTGATACAATGATCCCCTGATGAATGATAAAATTACAGACTTTAAAAAATTTTTTTCTATTTTATTTGAATGAGAAATCGAAAAATGCGATGAGCTACCTCTAAAACGTGAATTTAAGAGCCGATTTTCGGACAGAATTTTTATTTTCACACATCATTAACTTGAGTTGAAATTCTTGTTCTCGTGACGTACAGTCCGCGTCACTTGGATAGCCTCACCTATTTTTTTTCAATAACTGATTCTTTACTCGCTGATATATAAAATTATCTGTATGTTTTATATTACTTAATTAAGACAAAACAAAATATGTTGTTAGTGTTCGAAAAACAAAGCGAGAATATCATGAGGGGGACATGCCACTGGTCGGCAGTTCGTCACATGGATAACCTCAGTCAAATTTATTGCGCAAAGGAATTAATTTGTTTCATTTTCGTATTATTATGTTTCAATATTATAGCGAGGTGAATAAATTAAAATCGATTTAAAACACCAAAATTGGTGACTATATAAAATAGGGCGCAATAAAATGTTAAGTATTGAAGAAATTAATAAAATTAATTTTTTACTTAATCAAAATTTTTTCCCATCTTGAAATCGCTAGAAGAGTGAATTGAAGTGCTAAAGTCATTAATAATTTCGTGTAAAACAATGAAAACTACTGAAAAAATTATAAAGATCGAACGAAATTCGCAACAACGCCAAGGGAACGTCGAATGATAATTTGCGCGGCATTTAATTCCATTAAGACTGTGAGGCAAATAGCGGGAGAAGTTGGAACAGCAGCATCTATTTCGACTGTGACAAGAGTGATAAGACGGGCAAAGCATCTAAAGAGAAAGAAATTGAAGAAAAAATCGGCTTTGAATCAAAAACACATATTAGCACGACTTTTATTTGCAAAAGAACACATGAGTTGGATAGATAAATGGCTACAAGTAATTTTTTCAGATGAGATAAAATTTAATTTAGATGGACCTGATGTATATAACTATTACTTTTATGATCTGCGGGAGGAAGAAAAAATTTAGATTGCGAATCAGATATTGAAAAAAACTGATGAGGCTATTCGTGACGCGGACTGCACTTAAAAAACTTACGTACCTATTTTTAAAAAGCACGAGTTTGTTAGATTCTAAATAATACTTGAGAACTTGAGTGCTCAATCAGATTCTAGTCAGCATTCAATAGGATTTTAGTAAAATTTAAATTTCGATTCGAGTATTTCTTGATCCTTACTGTTCCTTATAGTTATTGTTGGAATTTGATTTGCGCGCAACGTGTCACTGATCATAAGTCTTACTTACGCAGTTCAATAGTTGCTTATAACGAGTAACTTGCAACGATTCATTAATTAATACAATAATTTTTTTTTCTCAATAAAGTTGTAGAGAATAACGGACATATTTGATGTCTTTACAAGCTATTGTTTGTGAGTTAACAGCTATTTGACTGAAACTAGATTTAGAATAATTTTATCACAGTTCAATCGATCTACCTATTAGTAGTTGGAGAAACTATTTATCCATACTTTTGTTAAAAATGAATTATTATTATTTATTATTGAATTAATATTATGAATTTTTTGTAGACATGGAATAGATTTAGATAATCCAGGACCAAATAGTTCAAGTTCAATATTAAATAGTTGTTCACCAAACGAAGCGATGCCATCAGCACCACTGTCTGACAGTGGTGACAGTACTGGTAATCGTTCTGTTGATAATGCAACTCCACCAATGCATTTTTTAACACCACATGTTGAGATTTCAATTCCTTATCCGGAACAAACGATGACTGGACAACGGAATTCAAGTCCCGCGCCTTTAAATGGTGACTGTCCTAATAGTCCACAGAGTGCTGACAGTAACAGCAATGCGCCAAGTAGTAGTCATCATCAGTTACCACTTCACCGGTAAATATTTATCAATAGTTAACACATTCTTTACCCAATTTATTTATTTACATACAGAATTATTTGCTCTAGTGTCTTCATAATTAATTATATTTTTTTCTTATTCATTATTAATCTCTGTAACTTATCGCCAGTTTTTTAAGCTCCTTGAGCTTGAACATAGTGGGGCTTTCGGGCCGGCCCACAGGGTAACCGTTTTCCATTTTTTTTTTTTTTTTTTTAAACTTAAATTTAAAAAATTAAAGATGATCAAGTTGAAGTTTCTTTGTAAGGGATAAATAGTGGAGTAATGCTGTGATTTGAACAAAAAATGTTTTTTAATACATTTTAATCAATGACATTATAAATAATTAAATATTTATATTAAGGGTATAACGCACGTGCTAATCACATTGTTTACTATACATCTATATAAACTAAGGTTAGACACATCGCACACAGAGCTTGCGCTGGTCCACTGATGGCTCTGAGTGTGACAATTGCAGCATCTTCAGGTGTTCAAACCGAAGCCTTTCGATCACTTAATTGCCCCCTGTTCAAATTCCAGCACCTCTCCCCTATACACCCAGAATTTATTAAAGTATAAATTTTAGTCTCTTCTATTAGTCATTTTTTCACGCTGATGACAAAATGTCACCAAATATGTCATTGCAATGACGTGTACCATTTTAGGGTTAAACCATTAATTCCTTGTTTATACCGAAAATTTAAGTTTCTTTTGGGTTAATTTCCGGTATAGTATAAATTGATAAATATTTTGGTATGTTTTAAGAATTATACCCAACTCATACCCAGATCATACTCAAATCGTTTCATGTTTTGGGTATGTTTTTGAATTTTTCATACTTAAATGATACTGAAAAAATATATATTTCAAGCACGACTTATACTCAAATTATACCGAAATCAGAGAGGTTGAGGACAATATCTTTCTATATAAGTTTTTACCTGGAAAAAAGGAAAAATGTTTCTTTGAAGTTTGAAGTAAATAAATATTTATTGAATAAGGTAAATGTCCCAATACCAGAACAAGACCCAATACCGGAACGATTTGATAATCATTATATTTCAACTCGTACGCGATGAAACTAAATAAAACTTTCTTTATTTGAAACCTTAATCTTTCAGTTAAAAAATAAGATATAAAATAGATTTTAGAAAATATTTAAAATATGAAAAAAAAATGTTAATTAGAGCAATAGTCTCGGATTCATGACTTTTTCATGTCTCTTAATGGTTTTGCTAAGAAATCAGTCAATGGTCTTAAGCTTATAGAAAACGCATAGCATTACTTTTCAATAATTTTTTTTTGTATATTCATCTTGAATGACATAAAATTCAAGAAAACATATTAAAAATATGAAAAAAATAGTATTATTATATTAATTTTACTGTTCGTCTATTGGTACACCAAAATGAACCCGTGCCCAGTACCGGAACAGCCAATCATATTAATTTTATCGATAGACATTAACGGTGAGTTTTATTGACTGGCTAAGTCAAGTACAATATTAATTATTACTGGAGCCCTAATATTTACTGCAGTATGTATGATTGTTATAAAAAATACATCAAATATAGATAAACTCTAATTTAAATCATAAAAAATAAATTTTTGTTTTTAGTTTTTTTTTTAAATTATTTTTCTAGTATAACTTCAAATGGTTTATTATGTTCCTATTCTTTAGTTCAAAATATTTATTTTCATTGAATATTCAATCATTTTTAAATTTTAAATACATTTTACATTATGGGTGTGATATAGCAGACATCAGACAAATTTAAAATTATTAATAAATCAAGTAAATAATTAATAATATAAAATTTAAAAAAATGCAAATTCAAAAAATTTTGAAATTAATAGTGCTTTTTTTGTAAATATTATTTTTTTAATTCTTTATCTTATTTATTTATAATTTTAAAGTTCTCTGATGTCTGCTACATTCATACTCGTTTTACATTAATATTATTTAATAATTATTAATATTTTCACTATGAATAAATGCAAAAAATAACTTATTTTATTTACTGTTCCGGTATTAGGACAACCGAATTCCCATATTGGGACAAGGCTATTTCAGCGTTCCGGTATTGGGTCTTTTGGGTGTCATAGAAAAAAAATTTTTTTTTATATTAAATTTAAGAAAAATGAACTAATTTGATTATTTTTGAATTGGTAAATGTCTATTCTATATGATGTAATAGATTATTTTGGTTTATAATTTATTTGAATATTTTTAAAACGATAAAAATCAGTCATATACCCTTCGTCGTTCCAGTATTGGGACATTTACCTTACATAGAAAATTATAAAAATACTATTTCAATTAAGTGTTCAGTATTTTAATGCTTTTTAGTAGTAAATAGTTTAAAAATTGTTTTTATAATAATTTAATTATTGATTTACTTATTTACCTCTTCTATTTTTTTTTCTTGAATTTTTTATTAAAAAAACATATAAATAAATTACTTAACCACTATACTTAAATATATTAAATATTCCGATATCTAAGAAATTATTTTTTATCTCAGTATAATTCCGGTATAAATTTTTCAAAAACATACCTAAATTATTGTTATAGATGAGTATAATGTGAGTATACTTTTATAATTCTACTGAAAACACACCGAAATCATACTCAAATACCAGATATATTTTAGATATTTTTTTGGTGTAACAGAGTTCGCTAGAGTTAATTCCCAAAAATAAACATGAAAAAATATGTATATCTACTAATATATATCTATACAAAAGGATATATAATTATAGGAGCATGGTAGAGGATTCAATAACCCCCTCAATCTCATTGATACCAATAAAACAAGAACCAAATAGCAATGGGATGGATGAAAGTGGAGCGACCTCGAGCAATCTTCCACTTCCCTCGTTAATAAAAGTATCTCCATTAAAGTCATTACTCCGGGACGATTTGCGACGTAAGTTATCCAACACTTCTAGCAGTCTTATTACCAATGCCAGCGTCAACAATAACAACAACAGCAGTAATAACAATAATAATAGTAATAACAATAATAACACAAGTAGTAATAATAGCGGCAGTAGTATAAACACAGGGGAAAATATATTAAATATAAGTAACATAAATAATCTATCGCATCTAAGGGAACCACCGAGTTCAACGAGGCCGGATCCTCGTACCAGTGGACTCCAATGCACTTATTGTCGTATTACTTTTCCCGATCAGACCTTATATTTTTTACACAAAGGCTGTCACAGCGACAGTAATCCGTGGAAATGTAATATATGCGGCGAACAATGCTGCAATCTTTATCAATTTAATTCGCATTTACTGAGTAAAAGTCATCAATAGAAATTGTGCCTTCTTAACCATTAATTTATTATTAATAATTATAAGATCAATATCTCAGTACTGGAATTTTTTATAAACCTCGGGGTTAGAATACTTCTGCAGGCATGCGGTGATTTAATTGTAAATACGGTTAAATTGTACTGTATGAATGCAGCACTTTTATCCCATTGCTGTCATAGCTTTGGTCAGTTTATATGAAGCTGAAGCTAGCGGCCATATTAAGTAGCGGCCACGCAAAAAATTGCTGGCCGCTACTTATTATGGCCCCTAGCTTCAGCTTCATGTCACTTTCTAAAAAATTTAAATTGTTACTTATCAATATTCAAGTTTGGACCTCAAAAAATTCACTTCCTTTGATATTTTATTCACCGGACGCAGAATGATACAATATTGGCACTCTAAATCCTCAGAGTGAATTATGAGGTTTAAATGCAAACTCTTGATCGGTTTTAAATTCTAACGAAACTCAAAATTCTCAAAAATTAAATTATCGTTTTCTGGACTTAGTAAATTTTCGAGTTGAAAAAAAAACTGAGTACTTACAAAAATATATATGTCAAATAAAAAAAATTCATTTATTTATTATTATTATTATTCGTTTTTATATATTCCTGGACAAACTATTAATAGGTCTCAAAAAAAATTTTTTTTAAACTTCTTAAATAATATAGAATACAATATCAAACATTTTGTCCTCAATAAATTTTTGTATTTTGATTGAAAAAATGTATACTAAATTTTCTTTCGGTTAACTATTTTCTCATAGTAACCATTATATTTTTTTGAATGGATATAAATAAAAATAAATATTCATTTTCATTTGTTATACTTTATAGAGGTTCCGGTAATTTTTCTGCAAATTTGTAATTAATTATTTATTTTTGGGTCAATTTTTTTGAGATTCTCGGTCTAAAGTATTTATTTCTCACGAAAAAATGTGAGGGAACCCACATAGGTTACGTCATTTGAAAAATTGAGGCCTAAATCTTGAGCAGTAAATTTTTTTATATTATGAGGATTTTGAGGTCCCCGGAAAATTTTTTTTATACCAGTTTCGCCCTCAATTATGTAAAATTGCCCGTAACTACAACATTGAGGCCTAAACTGGAATTACTTTCCACACAGTTCTTAATCTCGTCCAATTTGTCCCTCAAATACCTCACGCAGTATTTTGAGGTTCTAACTGGAATTTGTTTTTTGACTCGGGTTATCGCCGTAAAACGATCGCATTATTTTAAAAATAATATCGTATTTCAAAAATTTCCCGCTTGATTTTCACAAAATTTTCGGTAATTTTATGTCTAGCTTCATTTAAAAGTGGGCAATTCGGTTCAATAAATGCCGCAGAGTGTAATTTTTGATCTTAAAAATACTTGAATTTATTATTTTCATGTCCCAGAAAAATATCAACTGAGGTTCAATTACGATATTCTCCCGGTAGTAAAACAGTCTATGAAATAAAATAATTAACCACATTCTGGTACTGTTATATTTATCTTAAAATTATTTAATATCAATGATGACTTTTGAGAATTAATTAAAAAAACGAATTTATTTGAAAAAATTTGTTATGAACAAAGTGAGAGGTAAATATATACTATATATATTGATTATTAGAAATTAAAATAATGCCAATTAAATCATTCACATTTTGTCCAGTTGTTGTGATGTCACTAAGCTAATTATTATCCGTCCATAGAGCTTTTTATAGTTTTATTTAATTATATATTTAATATATTTGTTATTATTTCATCTAGAAAAATAGTAATAATTACTTATCAGCTTTTTTTTTATTTTTATTTTATGTATTAATGAGTTATTAAGAGATAAAAGTTACGATACTAGGTACTAATTAATATTTTTATTATTATACAGTTGATTTAAAAAAAAAAAGTTATTTTTCATAATCTATGCAGGAAATAGTAAAATTAACTGGCCAAGAATGAAACAGTTTGAATGTAGGCCGGTTAAAGTTGCCTGAGCCGAAGTCGAGTGCTGCCATCACCTGAACCTGCATTCTTGCTCCATTTTGTGTCGCCCCTTTTATTTTTCATTACATTCACAGGGAACTTTAAATTTCAATGTTTGAAACTAATCCCGTTACTTTAATGGACTCTCGAATTCACTGTAGTAATTTTCCTATGAAATTTTTTCTCACGCCCTCTTCTGAATTTAATTATAAGTAAAATTTTAAATTAAATGGCTGCCTAGTTTTTTTCTATTGCAAAATTTTATTCGTTTGTACTATAAAGTAATTGTTATTATAGATTTAAAATTTACGGTCAAATATCGCAATGTTACCGTAAAATACTGCAGGATTACCGCAAATTTGTGGTTAATTACCACACCTTAACCGCAAAATACCGTAATTTGTCGTAAAATTCCGAAATTTGCCATAAAATACTGTAATTTTTACATTTTGTAATTCGCGCAATTTTGCTAATATTTGAAACTGTCATTCTTCTACTATTCTGTTTTTCGTGGGGCTAAACAAACATCAAAAGATCAAGCTTGAATGCAGATGTTATGAAATATATAATATTGGAGGTTATAACATGGGAACAGCATAACAATAACTGCCATTTTCTTTTAAATAACCTCACTTGGAGCTTTAGAAATTTTAACACCAGGTGTCGCTGACGTTACTCCTAATTTTGAACATATTTAGTATCACAAATGAAATTTTTGCGTGTTGGCAGCACTAGCACTAGTCTTCATCTAGCGTCCATTTTTACCTAGCATAGTACTAATATTTACAATATGAATAACATCTGATTTTACATATATAATTTTTTCTTGTTTTAAAAAAATTAAAGTAAAACTTCTGTATAATTAATAAAAATTTTGATTAATTAAATTCATTAACGATTAATAGAAATATTAATTTAATTAATTATTAATTGTTAATATTAATATTCGTAGTTTAAAAAAACAGGGATATAAATAATCATTAAATAAAATTTGAAAAGAAATTTATCATTTTTTTTTTTTTTTTTTTTAAATTCACAATTGCCTGTTAGATAAACAAAGAAAAATTATTATTGTTAATAGTAATTTTATAAATAATAAATTATAAGAATATAATTAATAATTAATAATAATAAATATTTTATTAATTATTAATTAAATATTTTATATATGAAAATATATTTGTACAAACAAAGAAAAATTAATACAAAGAAATTAATAAGAGTATTGTTTTATTAATAATTAATTAATTAAATAAATTATGAGCAAGAGAAAAAATAAGAGAGTTATAAAAAAAAATTTTTGTTAAATGTTTTTATTTTTAATTAATTTATTATTATTAAATAATTCACTTTGTTTTATTAAATTAACTATATATCATATATTATATGAATATATTAATTTATTTAATTTTAGAAAGAAGACATTCCGGAAAATATATAAGAGAAAAATTAAATGAGATTTTTTTTTGTTTATAAATAATACTTCAGTTTATTGTAATTTTTGTTAATGTTAAGTGTTTAATATAAATGATTGTTACTATTATTATTATTTTTATTATTTTTGTAAAGAGAAGTTATAAAAAATATCCGTTAGTTATATTGCTGATATGAAGATACAAAAAATAAATACATCAAATATGAAATAGGTCATTAATTAATAGATAGAAAGCTTCGAAAAAATTAAGTTTTTACTTGTGATTTTAATTGCACACATATACGTAACAATACTAAATGAATGCATCGATGAACAAGAGGTTAGATAAAAAATTTTCTCTACAACTTTGTTTCGACTTAACCTTTAACAGATCCCAAGACCCGGGAAATTTTGAATTTTAATTATCTCGATAGCTATTGAATTTTTTAAAAAATATGAGATGCCTTCTTTACAGAGAATGTAAAGTGCTACATTAAAGATTTTCTAAATTGCGCTTGATAAATCGATATTTACAGAAATATTTAAAAATACACTAACGCAAACAATAGAGGAGCAGAAAAATTTTATAAATTTTTTTGTGGTTTTTGCAAGGCTGTAACTGTGAAAAATGATCGTATCGAGATTTTTGGCTGGCGCCCATCTCCCAACCTTAAACTCAAGTATTATTTTCGATGACATTAGTTACTGGATGAAAAAAGATTTTATATAACTGTACACAGTTATATATGAATTATATACAATTGGATAGAGGTCATGCATAATTATATAAAATTTTTATATAATTATATACAATTATATACAATCGTATTCTATATGAAAATGCGAAAAAAAAAAATTATATACAAATGTATATATTTGTATACAATTATATGGGATTTGTATATAATTATATATAATCGATACGAATACAGTATGTGTGTACATACAAATGTATATATTTGTATACAATTATATAGAATTGTATATAATTATATATAATCCATACGAATACAGTATGTGATTATATACAAATGTATATATTTGCAGACAATTATATAGAACTGTATATAATTATATATAATCTATACGAATACAGTATGTAGTTGTATACAATTATATAGAATTATATAAATTATATACGATCGTATTCTATATGAAAATGCAAAAAAAAATAAAATTATGTACAAATGTATATATTTATATACAATTATGTGTAATCTATACGAATACAGTATGTAGTTATATACAAATGCATATATTTGTATACAATTATATAGAATTCGTATATAATTATATATAATCGATACGAATACAGTATATGATTATATACAAATGTATATATTTGTAGACAATTATATAGAACTGTATATAATTATATATAAAATAAACGAATACAGTATGTAGTTGTATACAATTATATACAAATTTTATACGAATTATACACAAATTATATACAATTATATTCGATTGTATATGATTGTATACAATTAGATATAATTATGTACGATTGCATACAAGTGGATTGGGCCATTTTTTCTATCCAATTTTATACAATTGTATAAAATCTTTTTCCATCGAGTATCTAAGATACTATCAGATTTGAAAATCAATTACAGCCTATATATTATAAATACTATAATTTTTTTTCTAATAAAGTTGTAGAAAATAACAGACTATTTGATGTATTTACAAGCTATTGTTTGTGAGTTATCGGCTATTCAATCGACATTAGAAGTAGAGTAATTTTATTAAATTATTACCTGTACACTTTTATTATTTCTATCAACTCCAAACGAACCCTCCTTAACTAGATTATTAAATAACCAAACAATTGCCTTATAACCTCTAATATTATATATAAATACCGTATTCATCATATTTTTGTTTATTTTTCGATACTATTGCGATAAAGGAAAAAAAAATTGAACGGGATTGTCTATTAACTAATAAATACTAAAGTGCCTGATTAGCAACTTAGATGAAATATTAATAATTGTCACTAAATATATATAAAATCCTGGACATCTTACAGTCACTACATAAATTACTTATTTTATTCAAATTAATAATGTTTCTTATGTATATAATTATTACGAATTTATTAATCACTTCACGTGTTGATGTACAATTATTTGTCTAGAGATGAATTTATTCTATAATAATTGAATGAAAAATATATATTTAAAAAGCTTCTTCGACAATCGTATTAAAAATATAATTAGTTACTAATTATCACACAAAAGATATGATGAATACACAAATTTGATGTACGGGGTCCGTTAGTCTGAAATTAAAAACATCATTTGTTTATTACATATTTTTGAAAAAATTATAATTCTACGCCATTTAAATTTTTTCTTAACCTTTAAAAATTTTTAATGGAAGTATTAAAAATTGTGTTCATTGAAACTAATTTGTAATTATCGGGTACTTTTTTGTACAAAATTAAGGATTATAATAAATTTCATTTTTAAATATAAGAATTCAAAACAAAATGGCGTCAACGAAACAAAATGGCCGCTAATGATCATAACCTTGTTCTTCGCCTTAAAAATAAAAATAAAATTATGTGACCAAACAATTGAATCATTAAGGCCATTTTCTAATATTTTCGTCTAACCAAAAATTTTTATAAGTTCCTAAAAAAATCGTACCATAAAATTTGTTTGAAAAATTTAAAAATCGCGGCACGAAATTAAAATTCAGCTTGCGGATCCCCATAAAATTAGATAATAAAAAGAAGCCTTAGATATCCTGCCCACTTTATCGATACCACCCAAATTTAAAAAAATATTTAAACAAATGTTCTATATATAAATATATATATGATTATTGTAAACATAAAAATATTAAATATTTAATTATAAATAATTATATTAAAAATAATCTATATATTGTTGATGTTATTATGGTGTAATGGGTACAAATACATGAAAAAAAAAATTAATAATAAATAATTAAATAAAAACGACTTAATTTATTTAAACAAATGCATTATTATTTATTATTTATAGAAAAATATTTTTTATGAGTATTATTATCATTATTAATACCACGTTTCTAATGTCAGTAAAATTTTTTTTTCTCTCGATAATTTGTCAGAAAAGGGGCAAAACGGTCACTCTCAAAATTTCGATTAATTTCTTTGTTTCAATACCGAATTTTTTACTTGATTATTACCGCGCAAACGCATTACGAATTCAGAAACAAGATTTCATCGCAGTAAATGATGAAAAAATACTGGGCGCCTGCTGGGTTCGAACACGGCTCCTCTTGGCTGGCAGTCCTGAACGCTGCTCACTGGTCACATCACGAGAGTTCAAGTCTAATGCTTAATTGATGTGTTTAGAGTGAAATGCCGGTAAAGACAGAGTTTATAAGGTTTCGTGATGGATTTTTACAAACTTTAAAAAAACTCCATGAACACATGAAATTTTATAAAAAAAATATTTGTCGGCCGCGATAATTATAAAAATTATATAAAATTTTATTAAATTTCTTCAAATTTTTTAATTTTCCGTTTTACCCACTGTTACTTTATTAAAAAAAAATATATTTTTTAAATACGTCTTTCTGACATTATTACCAAGATATTTATAATAAACGTATTTGTAATTTATAATTAACAATCAAATTGGGACTTATGAGCAATAATATTTTGAATGTTGCGTTGAATTTGTTTAAACTGTTTGGATTTATTTATTGATGATTCCGCTGGCGCTAATGATAATGATGATGATGATTCTCCGGCAGTCTCTTCTATGTAAAGGTTTCCTCCCATTTCCGGCCATCCGGTTGGAATTACCACTCGAGTGTCTCGTTTCCGATCTGTTGATTATATTTAATATGTTAACACCTCAATTATCCATCATGTCAGTTGTTATAATATTTATATTAGTAATAAAAATTATTTCGATAATAATCCAGGAAGTTATTAGTCTGGAATCAGTTGGTAGTTTCAGAAGGAAAAAAGTTATTAAAAGTTTCAGTTCTTATTTTAATCATTGCAATACATGAAATATCTTTATATTTACTCTGTCAGGAAACAGAGAGATCACCTCGACCGTGTAAAAATTTTTTTTTGTTTTAACTGTGAAATTCGACTCAATTCGAATAATTTACGATTTTAGTTACTCGGTTAAAACAATCGCACTTTAAATTTTTCTAATAAACATTTCAAATTTGCTACGAAATAGATTCGGCTTTCTTAGAAAGTAATTAAATTCCGCTTGCTAATTTTTGTAAGGAAAACTCTTTTATTGGTAAAGATACAGAAGGGAAAAGGGGGCTACTAATTAGAAATGGCCACCATGATCGAAAAAAATTTGAAATTTAAAAATTCAAAAAATAATTTCTTAGTAATAAATGTTTTGTTGTGAGTTGAAAAATAATAAAATTTAAAATATTAATATTAATAGCTAAAATTATACAAGTAGGCGTTCGAATAGAATAGTACTGCCATTCGAAATTCGAATTGAATAATTAGAGCCTTTGACTTATTAGTATATGATTAATTAATTATTTTATGTGAACAATAAATACGAATGATGTATCGGATAACGGAAACTGCCAAAGAAATTTAAAAAAACTGCTGAAAAATAATCTGCTGCTGCCGGGATTCGAAACCAAGACCTAATGAATATGAAGCACAACCACTGCCGCACTGCTACTCGGACGCTCACGATCAGTTGAAAATATCTTTATGTATTTAAAACGCAGATATTATGATAACAATTATATCATGCTAAAGAATTAAGCTCATTCGAAGTTACAGATTAAAAGTATGTAGGGCTTGGAGGGTTAAAACATCTTTTTAAAAAGGTGATCAAGTCCTCCATGCGCTTCGTTTAGGGTATTGAGGACTTGAGTAGCATTTTAAAATATATAGTAGGCCTTAGAGGGTTAAAATACCATTTTAAAAAGGTAATTTACTCCTCCATAGGCTACTCTTAGGACATCGAGGACTTAAATGACATATTACATTAGTGGCAAGTCCAACATCAAAAGAACTGAGGCTTTACAAGTTCAAACTACTGTTTTAATTCTAACTCGGGCGAAAATACAACAATCGTTCGGTAAAATTACCATAGTAAATTGTAAAAACTCTTTTGTAAACAGTAAGTTTTCATATAAAACATTTGATAGTTTAAAACGTAAAACGAGTCGGATCCAGGATTACGATACTTGTATAGTAAATTTTCATAAAAAATTTTTTTTCCGTCTGCAAAAAGTTTCTTGAAACAATGAAAAGTTTTCTTCAGGCGAGTAAAAATTTTTTCCGTCAAAAGTTCCTTTTTTCTGTGTTCACGAAAAAAAAATTACCCAAAAAGTTTGATACTGTGAGGACATGTGGTCAATATCTAATTTTTTCCCATGCACATAGTAAAATATACTACTCGACTGCATGTAAATAAAGTGCAATTTCTACTAACAACATAATAAAAATTTAGTTACTGGCTGAATGTCCTTATAATACCAAACTTTATGGGTAATTTTGACTTTTGAAAAATTATATTTATTCAAAAGTAATAAAAGACCTTTTTTGTAAAGCATTCAATTTCCAATTTAACTATGTTTCATTTTTTCTGTTACACTGATTCGCTACCAAGTTATAAAATTCCAATATTAAAAAAAAAAAATTTCCTACATCTATATGATTTATATAATACAAAAAAAAAAAAAAGGCAATGAAAACCATTCAATATTGAAAACTATCAAGAACTTAAACTTTGGTAGCATTTTTTTCATCAGTTTCAAAAATATTTTCCATTTAAATTTTGAAAAAAAAAAAAATTTTTTTCAATTTCAAAAATCCATTTTATTTTTTTTAATTAGTCAAATATATATAAACATATATACATATACATATATATAGAGGGAAGTGAAAAATTTTATAGAAGTTAGTTGGTATTACTACGAGTCAAACGCAATTTGCAATTAATTCAAATCACGAATCAATCGTAACCGTTTATTCTTTTTATTCTTCTCCTTTCTCAACGTCAAAAGTTTCATTCAATACTACCTAGTGTTTATTTGGCCATGTATATATTTATATTTATTACTATTTATTCTCAACATAGCACTCTTCTACAATAGTAAATAAATAAATTTATATGAAAACAATTAAATAAATAAATATATAAATAATAATTACCCAGTAATTTTTCAAGATAATGACAGCGTATTTCTGGATCACCAGGATTCATTGGTGCGCCTGAATTTAATTCAGCCAATTCCGCTTTTACCATTAAATTTAAACGGGCTGATATTTCTTCTAATCCCGCTTAAAAAAAAATAATAACTATACATTAAACATTTAATATTTTAAATTAATAATAAAAACGTGTAATGAATACCAATAGATTAGATATTGAATTAAATTATTCATAGGATGTATTGAAAAAAAAAAATAATAAATAAAATAAAAAAAAAAATGTTACGCAATTATTTATTTAAATTAGATAGAAATTTTAATTAATAATTTAAATTATTTTTTTTATTTGATATGGAGGGCAGTGTGAGGTAAAGTATTATAATAGTGTTAATAATAAGCTAAAAGTATCACGTCGCATTTATACACGCAATTTACGATGAAATTTCGTTCGTGCTTACATTTACGAATTTTACGATTTATCGTTTTTGTGTGATCAACGTGATTCGATTGATATGTATGTTTTTTTTATTGTACTGTTTGAATAATTAATGTGCTGACGAAAAATATTTTTTTTTTTTTTTTTGTAAAAAAAAAAATAACTTTATTTTTTAGATTAATGAGTATGAGACTCGTGAAGTTGAAGAAATTCTGAATTAAAAGAGTACAAACAACAATAGGTTTTGATTAAAAAGTAATTAATTAATTTTATGGTTAATTAATAATTCATAAAATAGATACTTTTTATTAGGATATGAATATCGTGTTGTGGGTACTCATTTTACTTGTAATTACAATCTATATCGAGACAAATTAGGTGTAGTATATAAATAATTAATTTGTTAATTAATTAGTTGATAAATTAATTAAACTTTTTTTTTAAATTTGATTTTGAGATTTATAAGTATGATATTCGTTGTATGAATTCAATTTTACTATTAATTTCTTATTAAATTTTTTTTATAGTCTAATTTTTTGTTTTTTGTGTAAATTTTTAACTCTTAAAAATTATAAAATATTAATTTTATCAAAAAAGTTAATCAACTATTTTTTATGATAAATAATTTGCTCTACAAAAAATTACCTTGTAATTTATACTCTCAACCCGACCGTTAGACTGTAATACAAAAACTAAATCGAATTTAAATAATTAGTACACTCTAAAATTGTTCATTACGAATTTTTAAAAAGTTAATTAATAAACAGCAATTATTATAAATACCTGGTTCAAAATTACGTTTCATACGCCTCCATTGTCTAACATAAATTAACGCCGAGCATCCAGCGACGATAAAAAAAATAATACAAGCACAAACAGCTAATACTAGAGCACTTGTTTGCCAATCCCATGGCACATTAATACTTTCATTATTATGATTATTTAATTTATTAATATCATTTAAATCAGATATCTAAAAAAAAAGTAAAGATATTTATTAAATTTATTAAATTTACAAGTAACGTAATTCGTCCATACGAAATAATTATACAGTCCACGTCACTTGGATAGCCTCACCTATTTTTTTTCAATAACTGATTCTTTACTCGCTGATATATAAAATTATCTGTATGTTTTATATTACTTAATTAAGACAAAACAGAATATGTTGTTAGTGTTCGAAAAACAAAGCGAAAATATCATGAGGGGGACATGCCACTGGTCGGCAGTTCGTCACATGGATAACCTCAGTCAAATTTATTGCGCAAAGGAATTAATTTGTTTCATTTTCGTATTATTATGTTTCAATATTATAGCGAGGTGAATAAATTAAAATCGATTTAAAACACCAAAATTGGTGACTATATAAAATAGGGCGCAATAAAATGTTAAGTATTGAAGAAATTAATAAAATTAATTTTTTACTTAATCAAAATTTTTTCCCATCTTGAAATCGCTAGAAGAGTGAATTGAAGTCCTAAAGTCATTAATAATTTCGTGTAAAACAATGAAAACTACTGAAAAAATTATAAAGGTTGAACGAAATTTGCAACAACGCCAAGGGAACGTCGAATGATAATTTGCGCGGCATTTAATTCCATTAAGACTGTGAGGCAAATAGCGGGAGAAGTTGGAACAGCAGCATCTATTTCAACTGTGACAAGAGTGATAAGACGGGCAAAGCATCTAAAGAGAAAGAAATTGAAGAAAAAATCGGCTTTGAATCAAAAACACATATTACCACGACTTTTCTTTGCAAAATAACACATGGGTTGGATAGATAAATGGCTACAAGTAATTTTTTCAGATGAGATAAAATTTAATTTAGATGGGCCTGATATATGTAACTATTACTTTTATGATCTGCGGGAGGAAGAAAAAATTTTGATTAAGAATCAGATATTGAAAAAAATAGGTGAGGATATCCAAGTGCCGCGGACTGTATATAAATATATATTATAAAATTAATTACCAATAATTTTTTTTTAATTAATTTATTATTATCATTATTTAAATTTTCTTCATTTTCAATTTGACTATTTTCCATTAGTCTTAAAGCTTCTGGATTATTTTCTGTTTCCGAAAATGGCCAGAGCATTTTAGATGCATTCATTTCTTGACTATCATTATTATTATTATTATTATTATTATTATTATTATTATTATTATTATTATTATTATTAATATTATTCTTATTATTATTAAGAAATGACCAGTCTAATTCAAGAGCGGAAAGTGGACCACAAATGGCATCCTTATAAATGGCACAAGGACTTATTGTAAATTCAGGTGCACATTTAGTACACTCAATACATGATGATTTTTTAACAGACCAAAACTCATGCCCTGATTTGCAGAGTGATGAAATTTTTTCTATTGACTCCGATTTATTCAATAAACTGCTTAACAGGCATACTATCAGCAGCCTGGAGTTTATTTCTTTTGGCATCACCTAAAATTATACAACCTTATTTAATAATATTATCATCAATGTTTAAAATAGTATATTATGTGACAACGAATTAATCAAGGCAATTTTAGGCTGAGCTGAAGGTTCAAGCAACTAACCCTTCGTAGGAGTGTCAAACATTATTTGTGAATAATCCTTTAGCTGGTTTCTTATGGGAGGTTCAATTAAGACGAACAATGTTCCATATGAACACTTCTGGAGTTTTCATTAAGGGGGAGCACTAGTGTGAAATTTTGTAAAAATTGACGTAAGTATGTAAATATTGTTACTTTTGAACGGATGAACCGATGTTGAACGTCGAGGTGTCATAACGTATGTACACTGATAGAAATTTTATATTGACTCAAGAAATATTTTCTTCAGCGAAGAATTTATTTCTGAAGAAAACCAATTGTCTTGCTTCAAGAACCCTGATAACACGAGTTGATCGTGAAAAAGTTGGTCATTCATTAGTTTCCGACCAACTTGACGACAAGTTTTCGACAACTTCAGCTTTTGCAACTTTTGGCTACAAGTTATCGCCAACTTTCTCAGAAAGTTGGCGCCAGTATGGAGCCGCAACTGGAATGTAAGTTTCTGAGGAAATTGAAAGGAAACTTACCGTTAATTCATGATTGCCAACTTTTGCAAGCAACTTTTGTCACCAACTTTCTCAGAAAATGTCTATCAACTATTGGAGGTACCAACTGTTGACGGCCAACTTGGTGTCCAGTTGCGGCTGCAAGTTTCTCGTCAGTTTCTCGCCAACTTGGTTATCAGGGTTAATTTAGATTTTCTTGGCTCTAAAAATTTTGTATCTTTGATAGATAACTCTCGTGTCTTGACTCAAAACTATATTATCTACAATCGATACTATTGAATTCTTCAAGCAAGACCACTTGTCTTCAACTAAAAATGTCGTATTATTATTTTAAGAATTTAAAATTTTTGGTTCAAGTAATGATTTTTTGATGGAAGATATTTTTAAAGTAATGAAAAAAATAATTTTTTTTAAAATAAATTTCTACTTTAACATATCTGAAGTAAATGGATGTAGTCTTAAAAAATCACTTTAAAATTTTTCATTTTTAAAAACGTTTTTTTTCAAACTAAGTAAATTTATATCTTGATTTAAAAATCCCGCCATTCTCGAAACAAGTCGGTAACGTCTTAAACCTACATTTTGCCTATCTTAATCCAAGAGCAAGAAATTCTTAAGCGAAATATGTCAGAATTTTGTTTCAAAACAAAAAAGGCTTCATTGAAGAATAAAATTCTCACATGAATAATTTTTTTTCTCTATCTGAGAATTTAAATTTTTTGGTTCGACTTATTTCTTGAATTAAAATAATTTAAAATTTTTAAACAAGAACCACATTTTGAAGAAAAAATTTTTCTTAAATCAAGATAGTTTTTCTATCAGTGTAGATATACAAATATATGAGAGATCACATACTAGTTCCCTAATCGGGTACTGGGTCTCTTAATTCACCCGAAAAAAAAATCATTCCGAAAAGATTCAAAAAAAGTTTAGCATGTATAACTTTTGATTTCGAGACACTTTAGACCCTAAGTTGAACTTTTTTCGAACTTCAAGGATTTCATGAATAAAAAATTATACTTAATTTTTAACTTTATGTGGCCTAGTTTTGACTCGAATGAGAATGTCTTTAATTCTCTTTTTTGTAAAAGTTCCTTTTTTTATCAGTGTATCAATTTTATTAATTCTAATTTGTTTTGTAAAATTACAATACGTGCGACGCACAATTAACATTCTTAACTATCGATAAATAGTTTGTTATATTCCAAAATAAATTCACTAAAAAATTTTTGTACAGTTACTGTACTTGATTTGTATGACTAATTAGTTTGTGCAACAGCTTCCAACAATTTTTTTTTAAATTATAACAATACTCTGGGGTAAAGTGGTCATCTAGTAAAATAACAGTGCACTGAAAAAAAATTTCAACCCAGAAATTTTTTTTTGACATTTTCTAAACATTTTTTTTTTTGACATTTTCTAAACTCAATTATAATTTTCATCCCATGGCTCCCAAAAATAATCCATTTTTTTCTATAACACTTCCGATAATAAAAATTTAAAAAATTAAAATTTGAGTATTTATATAGAATTACATTCTCTACAAAAAATCTCTACAGACTTTTATTTTTCAAGTTTATATTCAAAGCTCTAAATTTTTTTTTTGCCGACTTGCAATTTTCCACATTAATTTATTCTTTAAAATTGCAATTATCCCATTAAGAATTGAAAATAAGAAAAAAGCTTACAGAACCTTTTTTGTAGCTTTTTCAATTTCCTACAAAATTGATCTCATTAATTTTTTTTCTAAAATTAATATTTTGAGCTCCACATGCCTTTTTTTGTAAAAAAAAAAAAATCTGTCTAAAATTTTTTATATAAATTAATTAAAATTAAATAAAAAAAAATAATTCCAAATTTTTTTACGCAATCTTGTAATTACGCAACAATATCCAATGCATTTAAAATTGTTTTTTAACTAACATTTCAATATTTTAAAATCATTTTTTAAAATTATAAAAAAAAATTTTTATAAAAATTAATTAATTTCAAATTAAATAAAAAAACATTCAAAAATATTATTTGAGACCATTTTACCCACTTTCTACTATACTGACGTTTAACTTCCGGTTCTATTACACCTACAAATATGTGTACATAATTACATCCGGTGTTATAAATTATTATTTTTCTACGTCAAATTTATTGACGAAAAAATTTTTTTTTCTTCAACCAGAAAATAAAAAAAAGTTTTTTTTAAAAATAAAATAAAACAAAAACTTACGATGCCTTAAGTGATAGCGTCATGATGATAAATCCATTAATATTTTCAAATAATAAAAGTAAAAAAAAACTATTTTAATTATAATCACAGTATTCTTTTTTTTGTTAAAAAAAAAAAATCACAATTTTAATTTTTCACTCAAAATGGAGTAAAAATTATTTATACCGTAGGATAACAATTATTATTATTTTTTTTTTTTTTAAATAATTAATTATAATTTTAAATATTTAGTAAGTCACGAAATAATTGATTTTATATTGAGAGTACAAGTAATATATATTAATACACAATTTTAAAATAATAAATATTTAAGTACTCTCAACTCAGTGTCTCGCGTTAGCGCGATCCCGCGATGCGGTTTAGTAGCTGCTGGTGAGACTACACATAAGTGACTAGTGAATGTACTAGTGGTTCGACGGGTTCTAACTAATTTCCGCCTACACGACTGTATAACGGCTATAGTAAGTGAGTGAGATAGAAATTATATATATATATATATATAAATATATATACGAAAACATTTCAACTCAAAAAATATTCATTTGGAATTATTGAGACATTTAATTGCAGTTTTCTTAAAAACTAATGCGTTGAGGTAAAAAGTCACGCAGACCTTTTTTGTAGAGAATTTAATTTGCTGTGCAATTCATTTCAAGCATTTTTGCCGTATCTTGAATACTTTAGCCATTATTTTGATTTAAAGGTATTAAAATATTTGAGAGTAATTTTTTTTTTATTTTTATTTAGTTAATTGTTTGTAGTTAAATTGTGACCAAACTAATGAGTTTAGGTAAAAAGTCATTGAGACGTTTTTTGTAGGAAATTTTATTAGCTACAAAAATGGTCTAGTGCATTTTTATCATATCTTTAATAGTTTAGCCGTAATTTTATATGTCGCGTAAAAAAATTAATTTTATAGAAAAATGTGTTTTTTTTTTTTTTTTTAATAAATTAATAATTAAAATTTTTTTATAACTGTTTTTATTTAAAAAAAAAAAAATAATAAATATGAAAGGAAAGACTTAATATATTTTTAAGACAGGAAATCCTGAAGTATTTTCAGACTGAGAGTATAAATCGTAGCATCTGGAGTTGGTCTGTCGTTAGTTCATACGTTTTTCATCGTCAATATTTTTTTTTTATTTTATCTATGTCTTCAACTAATTAATCTTATTCATCAGAAATTTGTTTGCCATCATTAATATGTGTAATTTAAATTAATAATTGCTCAATTACTATTAAACGTCTGTTTTTTTTTTTTTTTTTTTTTTTTTTTTTGTCACTAAAAAATGAATGCAATTTTTGAATTACTGATAAAATTCCCCGTAGAATGAGTACCCACAACAATATATTTAGGTGAGATGGTAGTTGTTCAATTAATTTGTTAATTTAATGTATTTAAATTGCGAATTCGCAATTTTAATTGACTTTGTCGTAATATATTGATGTGGGTACTCATTTTACTCGCAATGACGCGTACTTCAAGAAAAATGTAGTTATTTTGTAAAAAAAAAATTATTTATTTTAAACAATGGCAATGACTATAATTTTTTTATTTAAATTTGAACCCCTAATTTATTATTATTATTATGATAAAAAAAATATTTATATTAGGGTGCGTCATTTCGAAGCAACACTTTTTTTTTTTAAGTGCATGTGGAAAAAATCATAGTTCAACACAAAAAAAAATTTTCGCACAAGAAAAAAAATTTTATGTTGATTACAGACCTAGCTCATTAAAAAATTCGATTTTTCCGTTTAAATAACACCTGAAAAAATTTTTTTTTAGCTTTAAGTACTTTTAAATCCTTAACAAATCAAATCTTAAAAAAAGTGGTTCTGATCGAATTCGAGAACTCGAGATTAAAATGGAAATAACTAGAAAACGATGCGGAATTTTGAAAAATTTGACTGATAATAATTTGTAGAAAATAAAATTGTCAACAAAAAAGATCTTATAACATTTTGTGATAAGTCTGATAGTTTTACCAGAAAAGTAAAAAGATCTCCAACGTTACCTCAAGCGCTAATAACTTTTGAACAAATGGATTTATCAAAAAATAATAAAAGACCTTTTTTGTAGAGAAAAAATCGAATTTTTCAATGAGCTAGGTCTGTAATCAACATAAAATTTTTTTTCTTGTGCGATAATTTTTTTTTTGGGTTGAACTATGATTTTTTCCACATGCACTTAAAAAAAAATGTTGCTCCGAAATGACGCACTCTAATGTAATATATATATATATATGAGAAGTTTAATTAAAAGGTGTAAGGTTAATGAAAAAGAAAGCATTTAATGATGATAAATATCATGAAATTCTTATTTTAAATTGTCTTAAGTCTTTTATATTAACGTCAATTGATACAAACACATTTTTTTACACTACAGTATACCCTCTTACAAAACAATTATATTTTGAGAATGAAGTTAAAGGTCGGATGAGATCACTCGCAACAATTTTTTTTTTTAAGATAAATATCCGTTTAAAAGAAAAAAAAATTATTTTTTATTTTTCCGCTTGATTTCTGTTGAAAAACATAAGGAGCCATACATTTTTATCGTAATTTTTGTTTCGAAGGCTCTAGAGCTTTAAATATCAATTTGGGGAAAAAAGACAAAGAAAATTTTTTTGTAGAGAATTTTAAGAGCTACAATAATGATGGAAGCCATTTTTTCTCTATCTATAATTTTTTATGAGATATTTTAATTTTAAATTAACATTCTAATAAAAATTCTAGTATGAAGCTTTCAAAAGATCTTGAGCTTGTAGATCTCAAACATTGAGTTTAGTAAAAAATTCGATGGAACCTTTTTCGTAGAGGATTTTTTGGTCTACAAAAAAGGTTCTCAAATCTTTTATGTCAAACTTATAGTTATGCTTTGGAAGCAAGTTGAATAAAACTAGAAAGTTAAATTTCGCTTTTTTGTTGAAATTAAGATTAAATTAAGAAAAATTGCTTCTTACTAATTACTTTATAATAATAATTATAACTAATTAGCTTTTTCCTTTCCTTAATAAGGTATAATTACCAGTGCCGGTACGCTGAAAAGGTTCATACTTTTACAAATGCTTAAATAAATCTTATGATAAATAATTTTTAACTTCCCGCTAAGAAAATCGACGATTTTCAAAAATTTTGGAAAAATTATTTTTTCACCCCGCTTTTCGAAAATCGAATTTTCATCAGGTGCCAGTGTTTTGAGGTCCTAGGAAGTGTGTGTGTGTGTGTGTGTGTGTGTGTAAATCACCTTTTTAAAATGATATTTTAACCCTCTAAGGCCTACTATATATTTTAAAATGGTACTCAAGTCCTCAATACCCTAAACGAAGCGCATGGAGGACTTGATCACCTTTTTAAAAAGATGTTTTAACCCTCCAAGCCCTACATACTTTTAATCTGTAACTTCGAATGAGATTAATTCTTTAGCATGATATAATTGTTATAATAATATCTGCGCTTTAAATACATAAAGATATTTCCAACTGATCGTGAGCGTCCGAGTAGCAGTGCGGCAGTAGTTGTGCTTCATATTCGTTAGGTCTTGGTTTCGAATCCCGGCGGCAGCAGATTATTTTTCAGCAGTTTTTTTAAATTTCTTTGGCAGTTTCCGTTATCCAATACATCATTCGCATTTATTGTTCACATAAAATAATTAATTAATCATATACTAATAAGTCAAAGGCTCTAATTATTCAATTCGAATTTCGAATGGCAGTACTATTCTATTCGAACGCCTACTTGTATGATTTTAGCTATTAATATTAATATTTTAAATTTTATTATTTTTCAACTCACAACAAAACATTTATTACTAAGAAATTATTTTTTGAATTTTTAAATTTCAAATTTTTTTCGATCATGGTGGCCATTTCTAATTAGTAGCCCCCTTTTCCCTTCTGTATCTTTACCAATTGTCCGCGATCCGATGAGAGTCTCTCGATCTATAAATTTAGGCTCTGGAGGCTTGTTTTACCTTTTTAAAAAGATGATTTGAACCTAAACTTGGTATAAGTGGACAAAGTTACCACGTATAGGTTCAAATCACCTTTTTAATGCATGGATCTTCATATTTTAAAAACATGATTTGAACCTCCTTACCCTCATGTAGGATTTGGAGGGTCAAATAACCTTTTTAATTTTGGCTCGGATTAATATGGAATTATAACACATAATTTAATGATTTATTGTTTTAGTAACAATTCTGCTAATGCATGATTTTGCTGGGGGTCATATAAATACACAGTAAATAATTGAAAAATAATTTATTGAGTGACAATAGTTACCAATCATTAGTTCGAGATTGTATTATGTTATTGTTTTACATAAGTAAACGATTCGATTCTACAGTACAAATGTCTTGACTTTTAATACAGTTCTCAGACTCCAAATTACTGGTACTTTGTTTATTGCGGCGATAATAGGCCGACAAAACCATTAAGGTGACCAGAAAATATGCAAAATACGTGAACAATGTCAACTTCACTACAGGTGTTCGCCTTTCTGCATCACGTGCAATTATATCAAAAGTTAAAGACTGGTAACCAATACTTATAAGAATTATTAGTGCTAATTCAGTAATAGGTACAAACATTTTTCTGCAAAAAAAAAAAAAATTAATAACAAAATTTTTACTAGTAGATTCTCTCCATTATCGGCAAATTTCGCAAATGAACTTACTTGAATATAGATAGTGTTTCGCCTGGATTTTCTGGCTTTAGATTATAAATTAACATAACCAATATCAGTATTTCTGCAGAAATCATTGTGACAATAGGTATAAATACCCGAAAGTCATAAAAGACTTCCTCTGAAAGTCCTTGAATTGTAGAATATATTATTAAAGTAGAAAACGTTAGTATTCCAGCTGTTAAAGAAAAAAAAATATTTGCTATATTTATACATACATACATGGAAAAAATAGTACAGTAAAAATTACAATGCTATAGTAATATTTACTAACAGATATGAAAAAATACATTCTGTTTGTAATTATTACTAAACTAGTAATAATTATATAGTAAGACATTAAAAATTACTATGCGTAATGTATTTTTTGCTAAGACCATTATATTTTTTACTATTTAAATAGTAAATTTTACTATGCTATTAATAAATACAAATTGAAGAAAATAAATTTTGTAATACAATATAGGATTTGTTACTAGACAGAATATTAAAAATTACTACACAATGTATTTTTTGCCAACACGATTATATTTTTTTACTATCTGTATAGTAAATTCTACTGTGTATAGATAAAATTAAAAGTTGGTGGGGATAGCATATACAAATATGTATTACAAGTTCTGAAACATTTGTCCAAAAGAGACACCGGGCCGTCAGACATAGGAAAGGACTCGCGCGCGGGAGATCAGGGTTCGAATCTCGGTTGGAACAAGTGGTTTTTTAAAAAACGAAAATCGACACCAACACCGATACAGATGACATAAATAACAATAATAATCAAAATGATAGCAATAATAATAAAAAGTTAAAAGCTAAAAAAAATTTTATTTTATTTTTTTCCATTCTTATACAGTAAAATTTACTAAACGGCATAGTAAAATTTACTAAATATAACTAAAAATTAATATGCAATATAAGAGATTTTCCATAGCCAGTATATGAAAAATTACTAAATGCCTTGTAAAATATGCCTCTGTTTATTAATTTTTTATATAAGTCATCAGCGTTTCAAGATTACCATCCAAATTCAGTAATTATTCTCATATTTTTTAGTAAAATTTTCTATATTTTTTTCTCCGTGTAGATATTTGTCCATTATTTTAATCATTGAGAAATATCTTCAATCCTATCACAACATCTGTTCACTTAACAATGAAAAAATTTCCCACCCAAGTTTGAATCTAATCTAATACCCCCCCCCCTCCTTTAACCAAAACGACACAAAATTAAAACATGAAATACAAAAATATGTTAGCAATTCATTATTAGATGACTTATTTGATCCCTTAAAAAAACTTGGCAAGCTACACTATCACAATTTTGTTAAAACATAAACATAAATGACAATCAACCTGAAACTATCTGGAATCGTTTGTATCAATTTTGATTATCAAAGAGTAAAAAATAATATTTTTATTGACTTACGCATGACAAAACCAAGAAAACGGAGCATAAAATTCCTTATAAAATTTTCTTCATCAAAAATTTCCGTCAAACTTTTATCATCAAAACAGTCCAAAAGTGCTTGAATCTTCATAATCTTCATAATTAAGGTTGATTTTTCTTGTAAATAATAAACTTTAAAATATTGTATTACTGGTTTACGAAATCTATTGAAATGTTGTTTTGAAACTTCTGTAATTCTAACTTCCTCGGTGTTTCGACTAATACTAATGTTGCATCGATATACACATTAGAGGTCTAACTCCACTCCCCATAAAATCAATATAAAAAAACATTTGGGGTCTATTTATAGAATACAGGCTGCTCATAGTATATATTGTTCAACATAGTCCATGTTAAATTTGAGCCCCCTTCCCGCCGTCCACATCCCTATAATATGAAAGACATCAAAAATATGTGAAGTCAAACTAGTATATTCGAAACGTGATTGGCAAACCCTGATTGAAAATATTCATTGAAAAGAATTGAAAATTATTTCAATTCTTTTCAATTTATACGGAGGTTTTGGAAAGTTTTGAATGGAATCGAAATTTTGATTATTTGAATACTTTGTAATTCTTAAAATGGAATTCAAAAGTATTGAAAGCGATTCAATCTTTCATCATTTCAATAACCTCTAATATGGAATTATTTTGGTATTGAGAAGGATTCAGAAAGATTCAAAAATTTCAATTCATTTGAATTCTTTTCAATCCTACACTCGATCCGAAATATTGAACTATTTTGGTATTGAGGAGAATTGAAAAAGATTGAAAAATTTCAATTCATTTGAATTCTTTTCAATCCCACACGTGACCTGAAATGTCATATTATTTTGGTACTGAAAAGTATTCAGAAAAATTAAAAATATTAATTCTTTTGAATCTTTTTCAATTCCTCAGATTTTTTTTTCCTTTAGAACTTTTCCTTTTTGGAGAAGTTCTAAAGGAGTTCTAAAGAAGAAAAAAAAAATTATATTATTATTATTTGAAATTTTTTATCATGTGAAATTTGTGTTTTTGACAAGTTTTTGACAGGTATCTATCTGCTCGAATGTGCTCGAAAGTGTTCCGAAAGTATCCGAAAGTATTCGAAAGCATCCGAAAGTATCCGAAAGCATCCGAAAGTATCCGAAAGCATCCGAAAGCATCCGAAAGTATCCGAAAGCATCCGAAAGCATCCGAAAGTATCCGAAAGCATCCGAAAGTATCCGAAAGTGCATCGAAAGTGTTCTGAAAGACACTTTCCAAACACTTATAGGCGAGATGTCAGAAAACTGACAAATAACCAATTTCAAGTAGCAAAGTTTACAAGCATGAATATCATTGGACTTGTAAACTTTAGGTGAACCTTCAGACGCCACCGTCCATCTTACGGTTTTTTTCCTTTTTTTTTTCCTTTAGAAATTCTCATATTATTTTTGGATTCAATAGAATTGACAAGTATTAGTTTTATGGCTAGATGAAAATCTGGTGGTATAGAAAGTATTCAAAAGTATTCAATTCTCATCTTTTTTAAAAATTTTTATATTGTTTGACCCTGCAGGCCCAGATGTTTTTTGGTAGTTTTTATTTTCTACCAAACGCAATGTTTTTTTCAAATTGATATTATGGAAATCGCTCCTATAATATTATAGGATTGGTTCCCATAATGGTATAGGGGTGGAACCATTCCTACAATAGTTTGAGTAAAATTCCTACATCATTATAGGAACCATTCCCATAATACATAGGAATATTTCCTATAATTTTCTTTCCGTGAACTACTCTGGATTTTTCTGTTTTTTCTGCAGTTGCTTGCAAGTCATAGTCAAACGGTTGTATACAAAATCAATAATTATATCAATATGAATAACCATAAATTTCACCGATAAATTATTTAGTAATTATAAAAAAGTTAAACCGAATATAAGAAATGAAACAATAAAATAAATGAATAATTTAAAAGTTGAATTAAAGTTTTTTATTGAGAAGAAAAATTACATTTACGATATCCATTAATAACCCAAGAGTAAGAATTAAAAATGGAATGAGCGATTGAGGTTTGCACTTTTGGATTTCCAAAGTGTTTTTTTTAAATATGTAATCATTTCTAGTAGGAAGATTGATTCTTTCGTTCAACGAAATTATCAATGTGCATTGTATGACAGAATTCAACCGGAAAAGTCCTGATGTGAAAACTTGACTTTTATTATCACCCATAAATCGAGCTACTCTCCAAAATGAGTCCAGTTTGTTCAATAATAGAATCACCATACCGACCATTATCAGTTGAGCAACACTGGAACAAAAAGTTATTAAAAATATATAAATAACAGCCCTCGCGGAATTGGAATCACTGTGAAATCACAGTGAATTCACTCTCACCGTAATTTGACGGTGTATTTACGGTGATTTCATAGTGAATTCACAGTGATTTTGTGCCATTTTGTCATTGTGATTTAGTAGTGATTTCACCGTGATTTTACTGCGAGTTTACAGTAAATTTATGGTGATTTCATCATGATTTCACAGTAAAGTAATGGTGATTTCACAGTAAATCAATAGTTTTCACCATGATTTCGCAGTGAATTAATGACGATTTTACCATGATTTCGCAGTAAATTAATGGTGATTTCACCATGATTCTACAGTAAATTAATGGTGATTTCACCATGATTTCACAGTAAATTAATAGTGATTTCACCATAATTCCACAGAAAATTTATGATGATTTGCCTATAGTTTTATGGTGATTTTAGAATAGCAAAAAAAAGTTGTTCAAACATTCTTCAACTTTTTTATGTACTTTTTTTAAATAAACTGAATATTTGTGTCATGATGGCCATTTTTAATTTTTGTTTGTATTCTTTTTTTTTATTTCAAAGTTCTCTGAACCCTTAAAAATGTTCAAGATGTGTTTTGAGAAATAAGTTTAATGGAAAAAATTGCAAAAAGCTTCAAAGTTTGATATTATAGGATGACAAAAAAAAATAAAAAATGGTAGTCATTGAAAATTTTTGTTTTTTTTTTTTATTTGAAAAAAAAAATTGATGGTAGGTTTTAATAATTTTTTTGTATTTTTTTTCCACAGTGAATTTCCAGTAAACTTACAGTAAATTCACAGTAAATTTACTGTAAGTTCATTAGAAATTCACTGTGAATTCACTATATATTCACTATAAATTTACTGTATATTCACGGTGAATTTACTGTAAGTTTACTGGAAATTCACTGTGGATTCACTGTGAACTGGCTGTGGTACCACACTAAAATCACTGCAATACCACTGTGAGGTAACTATGAATCGACTGTGATAACATAATAAGATCACTGTGAAACCACTATCGAATCACTGTGAGATAACCATAAAACTACAGTGACCGAATGGCACAAAATCACGGTGATTTTACTGTAATTTCATCATAGTCTCACAATGTTTTTACTATAATCTCACTGTGATTTCACTGTGATTTTACAGTGATTCCAGGTCCGCGAGGGAGAATGCATTTATCGTTAAAAAAAATTTAAAAAAAACTTACCCAAATGCATAGAAAACTGTACATGGGTACTTTGTGTCTTTATTATATGGAAATAAAGCATATGGTACGATCTTTGCTAAAAGGATTGTGAAAATACCTATCGTTATACCATAATTGGAATAAGCTTCAGGGTGAAATACACCGAGCAACATCTGGGCCACCATCATTACCAATGTCAAACTAGCCACTTTGGAAAAACAAAAAAAAATATACTCAAACACATATTGCTTTATCTGGAAAACTTTATGAGTTGTAATGTCCTTATTTTAATAGTTTGAAACAACTTTACAAACAATGATTTTTGATGTTACACCCAGCTCAAAAAATTAGATCTGTTTTAAAATAAATGATAGATTCAAATATTTTTTCTTTAATTCAAATTTATAAATCGTATTTATTTTATTTAGGAATTTAATCTAGTTCTGTCTGCCCGTAACGCAATTGTTTTTTAAAACAACAGGTCGAAAACAGCTTAAAATTTTTTTAAAAGATCAAAAATAGATTAAATAATCTAATTAGACTAAAATCAGATCACATTTTTTGGTCCGGAATATTAAATGTTTCTTTTCAATAATTTTGAGAAAAGAATTTCCTCAATTTTTTTTTTTTTTAGAATTATTGTTTCGTAGGCAGTAAAAATTAGGCTGTTTAGAGTTTTTTCCAATGTAAGGAGAAAGTTGGTTATTTGACATCTAATTATTGACTTGAGTGTAACAAGTAAATTAATTTTTTTTTCTTAATATTGAATATTTTGTTCACATTAGTGTTCTTTTTTAACGAAAATAGTTTTTGGTATAGAATCAAAGCAAATTCATATTATAATCAAAATCTATGTTTGGCTACGTTAAATTTATGATAATATTTATCAATAAGTATTTCTTGTGTATAGTCGTAATAAAAATTATTATTAACTTACGGGTAAGTAGAGAAAGTTTGATACACACCAAACAACGAAATTGTTTTTTATCCGCGATTTCCATTTTTAATTTATCTGAGATATCTTTACCACGTGGTTCAATCTTAGGAAACAAAGCTAACCATTTCATAGTTGTTTGAGTAATGTATACCAAACCAAAAAACTGTTATGTAAATTCCTAAGTTTTTTATTATATACGGAGTACAGTAGTATCCTTTTTGGTGGTTTGACTGAAACTAATATTGTACTAATACAGCGCACGTTACTCATTTATAGATTTTTCCAAATATAGGACAGAGGAATCTCGACTAGTATAACCCAAGAGCTATTTTCAAAGTTAGGGGCTATGGTAGTTGAGAAGAAAAATAGTTTCGATCAATAACCAAGTCATGAAACACTTTTGGTTTTTGGTGTAGGGCGCTACCATGTAATTTGAAAATATAAAACCCAACAGATGCACGGAAAAATTATTTTTGTTTGAGATGCTATAGTGTCATAGCATTTCCGAACCATCCGGTATGAAAAAACAATATATGGTTAAAATATATTAAATCATATAAGGTCCCAATACCGGAACAAGACCCAATACCGGAACGATTTGATAATCATTATATTTCAACTCGTACGCGATGAAACTAAATAAAACTTTCTTTATTTGAAACCTTAATCTTTCAGTTAAAAAATAAGATATAAAATAAATTTTAGAAAATATTTAAAATATGAAAAAAAAAATGTTAATTAGAGCAATAGTCTCGGATTCATGACTTTTTCATGTCTCTTAATGGTTTTGCTAAGAAAACAGTCAATGGTCTTAAGCTTATAGAAAATGAATAGAATTATTTTTCAATAATATTTTTTTTGTATATGCATCTTGAATGACATAAAATTCAAGAAAACATATTAAAAATATGAAAAAAATAGTATTATTATATTAATTTTACTGTTCGTCTATTGGTACACCAAAATGAACCCGTGCCCAGTACCGGAACAGCCAATCATATTAATGTTATCGATAGACATTAACGAAGAGTTTTATTGACTGGCTAAATCAAGTATAATATTAATTATTACTGGGACCTAATATTTAATGCAGTATGTATGATTGTTATAAAAAATACATCAAATATAGATAAACTCTAATTTAAATCATAAAAAATAAATTTTTGTTTTTAGTTTTTTTTTTTTAATTATTTTTCTAGTATAACCTCAAATGATTTATTATGTTTCTATTCTTTAGTTCAAAATATTTATTTTCATTGAATATTCAATCATTTTAAGATTTTAAATACATTTTACATTATGGGTGTGATATAGCAGACATCAGACAAATTTAAAATTATTAATAAACTGAGTAAATAATTATAATATAAAATTTTAAAAAATGCGAATTCAAAAAATTTTGCAATTAATAGTGCTTTTTTTTGTAAATATTATTTTTTTAATTATTTATCTTATTTATTTATAATTTGAAAGTTCTCTGATGTCTGCTACAATCATACTCGTTTTACATTAATATTATTTAATAGTTATTAATATTTTCACCATGAATAAATGCAAAAAATAACTTATTTTATTTACTGTTCCGGTATTAGGACAACCGAATTCCTATATTGGGACAAGGCTATTTCAGCGTTCCGGTATTGGGTCTTTTGGTTGTCATAGAAAAAAATTTTTTTTTTATATTAAATTTAAGAAAAATGAACTAATTTGATTATTTTTGAATTGGTAAAGGTCTAATTCTATATGATGTAATAAATTATTTTGGTTTATAATTTATTTGAATATTTTTAAAACGAAAAAAATCAATCACATACCCTTCGTCGTGCCAGTATTGGGACATTTACCTTATGTATATATATTAAAAACATACGCGCTGTGACATGATTGAATTAACTTGCATTTTTTTTTTTTGTGTTTTTTTTTTCAATTATTTTATTTCATATTTAGAGCTTATAGTTCTGGTATTTAAGATACCAGAACTCAGCACTAAATTTTAGAAAATATTTTATTCATTTCATTTACGAAGTTCGTCCCAACGCCGTTCTTCAATATATATATAAATCGCAATGTAAACTACAATAGCGAGAACGATCGTAATACAAAGCAACGCAATAAATGACAAATCAGATAGACAATAACAATCTTCCATTTTAGTACTTGCAGTATCAAACAGTATACTTCTTTATAAAAAATTGGTTGTAGAAGTATGGATGCTATAGAGAAATTTCTGACCGAATTTATTTAGTCTATATTACTTTCTACATACGAAATATTTTTAATGGTAAAAGCCACCTTGTGGCGTATCCGGAACTACATAAATTTAATGCGTTAGTTTATAATTGCTCAATATTTTCCGAAGATTTGACACATCAATCAATGTATATTCTATAATCAATGAGAATTATTATTTTGATGAAAAAAAAAAATTAAATTGAAATGAAAAATTTTGGATCGATTATCAAAAAATTCACAATTGTAATTATTATTGTTTGTTTAGCTAAATATACTTGATTAATTATATTCAAGAGTCATGTAATTTTTCAATTACTTTAGAATTTATATAACGAAAATTTTTTTAATGAAAAAAATTTTTTTTTCTGTTAAAGTTTTTAATGCTGAGTTCTGGTACCCAGCTTTACAATTACTCAGCACTAAGTGTTACTTCGTAGTAACATTTCAATCATTCAATTTAGCATTTTCATTTTTAGTGACTATCTTCAACATACATACAATATACAATATATGCCACTATTACAAGAAAGATAAAAATAAAGACAATCTCGTAGAAAGTCAGAGTCGAAATACTGCCGCCCATTTTAAAGTATAATCAAAAACAATGTCAAGTAAAATCAAAGAGTAATAGTGAATTCGACAGTACTGTTGATAATTTTTGATCGAATTTATTTAATTTGTAATTCTTTCTCAATTCGAAAAATTTTTTTTATTCTAAGCCATCTGGCGGTGACTACAGAACTAAAATAAATTAATCAGTTTAAATTTAATATTGAACTACAAAGTCTTAATTTCTATCAACAGTTGTTTAGAAAATGAGTAATCTTATTTAAATGTGAGAGATACTTATTTTCTATTGATTGAAATAAGCATACAAGTTTAACTAAAATTTTAAAGGAAAAATATTGTTTATACTTCAGTTATTTTCAATTTTCGACTAACTTCAATATTAATGCATTAGATTAGAAAACTTAATATTAATTTAATTATTTTATAGCAAATATTCTTTTAGTTAAAATGCTTTCTTTTCGTTTCAGATATTTCGTACTAAGTTCTAGGTCCGAGCCTTATTTCAATTCAGTACTAACTATTAGTTGTGAATGACTTTTGATGATATTTAATTGAGTCGATCATTACAACGGCGATTTTTCAAATGTATATTCGTATGCATAGTATGCACAGAAAAAGACTAAAGTCGCAAAGACTAAAGCTATGAAAATTTGAATGAGAAGCATAGTAGATTTAGGATCACGCCTTTCCATTTTGACTGAGTGTAAAATGATTTCGAATAACACCATTCAAATGCAAACGATATCGATGTACAAATAATTACTTTTCTATTTAATTTATTTATTTTATATTACTTGCTACGTATGAAAAATAATATAACTCATGAGTCATCTAGTGGGGACAATGGAACTAAAATAAATCAATTAATTTAATTTTATAAACTACAAAGTCTCGATGTTTTTTGAAAGCTAGTCTGTTACGAATATGAATAATTTTATTTAAATGTTAGATTTTTGTTCAATTGAAATAAATTTACAAGTTTTATGATAATTTTAAGAAGAGAAAACTTATTGCACGACGCATGATGCGAAGCATCAGAGAGTGCTTTACGATCGAAAAATTTTTTTCGCCTCATTTTGGCAGCTATTTTTATTATTATAGCCTTGTTAGTTCACGGAATCAAAATATTTTGCATACTATTGTCGAGATAATTTAATGGAGATTAATTCCATACTTTTTAAAAATTTATTTACTGCAATAGAATCGGAAAAAAACACCAAAATAGGTCAACAAATTTTCCTGTGCGTCATGTATGAAACCCCGAAAACACTATAACTTGTGAAAAAATCCATTATTTGAGTTAAATTTTTTTTAAAAAAATTCTAATCGACGATTGTAGGTCACTGAATGCGAATGATTAATCAATTCAGTGTCGTTTAATTACAATTAATAAAAAACGAAAATTACAAGACTGTATATCTATATATATCCATGTAAAATTAACATGGATGGTGATATATGTATATCTATAGATATTATGTATATTTTATTCCACCAGGGGCGCCTGCGCATCACTTTCCTAGTACAGCTGTTTTTTTTTTAAATTAAAATTTTTTTTTCTTTTTTTTTTTGCACGACTCCTGTGTTTTTTTTTTTTTTCGTTTTTTTTTTCAATTCAATTCTCTTTTTTTTATTTGTTTTTATTTATGTATATATATTTTTTTATTATTAATCGAGATATTTTAAGAAAATTCTTTTATAATTATAAAAAATTACTAATATAATTAAAAAAAAAAAAAAACAACAAATTTTAAATATTTTAAATTTATTCGTGATTCCCGCCATTTTTTTATTATTTTATTATTTCATAATAAATGAGCACTATGAGTCGTGCACTTTTGGATTTCCCAAATTTTTTTTTATTTTTGAATAATTTCAATATTGATTTAACATAAAACTGAATTTTAGTTTAATGATTACATTATAAATATTCTTTTAATAAAAAATTTTTTTTTCCATTTTAAAGGTTAAGTACTGAATTTTGGCTCCAAGTTTTATTTGAACTCAAAATACTTAAATTATTCGTTAGTAACATTTGAATTATTTTATATAGTCATCTTTGTGACTATTCCATAAATGCATATGTGTACACATAATATGAAAGGAAGAAAATAAGAGTCAAAAAGACTAAAATGAAGAAAATTAAGCAGTATATCAAAATAGATCCACGATTGCACCTTTCCATTTTGAGTCAGCGTAAAAGAATGTCAAGTCATTTTAATAAATGAAGACGATTTCAGTGTGCAGAAAATTTCTTTTTCTATCCAATTTATTTACTTTATATTATTTCCTATGAAGGAGAAATGTTATGGCTCATGAGCCATCTACTGGTGACATTGGAACTAAATAAATTCCATAAGCTCGAAATCACATGAGTATCGAAAAACCTAAATTAGCAATTGATTAAAAATTAACAAGAAGTAAATTTCATAAATCTCCATAAATTATTAAAATGTTATAATATAATTATCATATCGTTTTAAAAGCAAAAATGAATACATGTTATTAAATAATTTTACCGGTTTGTAACTTGAAATTTTTTTATTGTAAATTAACAAGTCAAAAATTTCCTGTTTATTTTTAGTGTGTGAAAATTAAACTCAACTCAAATATTTACATAAAATATAATAAAGAACAAAGTAAAGCAAAAAAAAAAAAATATCATAATAGCAAAAAACGCATAAGGGGTCAAATAACAGTATCGTGTTTAATGACTTGGAAACTTTTGTCAAAATTTTATTATCAGTTAAATTCAGTGGTTAATTTAATTTACATTTACAACCCATGAGTGATGTAATTAGATTTAATAAATAAATTTAATTCAAAGTATCTTAAATAAACCCTGAAAATTTCAAAAAGCTGTGACTTTTCTCCAAGTTTTCTTTAAAATACCATAATTTATTGAGAAGGAAATGGTTAATAGTGTATTCTATATTATTTAGAAAGCATAAAAAAAAAATTTTTTTTGAGATCTATTAAAAGTTTGTCCAGGAATAGATAAAATCGAATAATAATAATAATTATAATAATATTAATAATAATAATAATAATAATAATAATAATAATAATAATAATAATAATTATAATAATATTAATAATAATAATAATAATAATAATAATAATATTAATAATAATAATATTAATAATAATAATAATAATAATAATAATAATAATAATAAATGAATTTATTTTATTTGACATATAAACGTTTGTAAGTACTCAGATTTTTTTTTCCAATTCGAAAATTTTCTAAGCCTAGAAAACGATAATTTATTTTCCAAGGATTTTGAGTTTCGTTAAAATTTAAAACCGATCAAGAGTTTGCATTTAAGCCTCATAATTCACTCTGAGGATTTAGAGTGCCAATATCGTATCATTTTTCGTCCGGTAAATAACCGATCAAAGGAATTAAATTTTTTGACCTCCAGAATTCGTTTTTTGTTTCGGGAAACGTCTGCAGAAACCGTTGAAACCTATAGTAATAGAATTCAAATTCAAATTTAAATTTGATTCCCGCGCTTTTTAAGAACTTACAACTCTACTGCCATCTACCCGCGGCTTTGGTAATTTATGTTCAAATTGACAAACTGATATCGAAATATTATTGATGGTTACACACAAAGGGTGACAAAGTTTATCGCATATATTCTTTAATGTTCACTGACAAACAATACAACCTTTGTACATAAAATTAAAATAATAATTATTTATTAATAATGAGCACTGAGACAATAAATAAAAATGATCAAGGTAAGTTTGTTATTAAAATTATTTTTTTACCTTAACCTAAAATTTATTAAAATTCTCAATTAAAACAAAAAAAAAACAAATTTTTTACAAAATAATTAAAAATAAAAACAATTATTAAAAAATAATTAAATGATAACTTGAAAAAAAATTATTGTTTTGTTGATAAATATATCATAAATATGTAATAAACATGAATAAATTATAATGGTCTGATCACGTGGACCAATCACGAACGATTTATGAAAATAACTTTTTGTTTCTAACAGAACGGACAAATCGCGATAAATATGTGACTTTGTAGTAATGAATTATATTTTTTTTTAAGATTCTATTGGATCGCAGAGTGAAATATCAACTCGGCGGGCAATTTTAACTGTTGGTTTAATATTTTTAACCTCATTAACTGCACTGTTGTATGTTTATACAAATTTTCCTGATTTAAATGAGTAAGTACTGATTATTTTATTTTAGTTATGTAAAATTAATTTTTATGAGGTAAAATGAAGTATTAGATTTGGAATAATTAATAACTTTTCGCAAGATTTTTTTTTTAGGACAACGTGAGTATGATATTTATACCGCTGGGTAAATAACGCATTGAATGAGTATCAATAATGATATATTTCGATAATCATGTCGGTGATTTGTAGAAATATTGTTATATGATGTAAGTATTCCTTGTGCAGGGTTGCACATAGCGCATTAAATTTATAATTGCATTAGTGCTTCAATTAAATTTTTTTTATATTTCATAATCCAAAAACAAATTAAAAATGATTTTTTAATTTTTAATTCAATATCTTTAAATTAAAAATAATTTTTTAATTTTTAATCCTACATTTTTTAATTAAAAATTAAATTTCAAATTTTTAATTCGTAAAGTAGCGTTAAAATGTAATGGCTTAGTTTTTAAATCTACATTTTAAAATAAAACATTAAATATTCAATTTCAATTCGGAAAACCAGATTAAAAAATTTCTTTCTAATCTCAAATTCCATATTTAATAATTGAAAAGTAAATCAAAAATTTTAATTAGCCATAGCTAAAGAGGATTAAAAAATTACATTCCGTTTTTTAGTTTTCTATTTTCGTATCAAAAATTAAATAAAAAATTTTAAATTCTAAACACCGGATTAGTGTTGTTTTAATTTTAAATTCTCTGTTTACACTGAAAATTATTCAAAAAATTTAATTCTTGAGTGTCTCAACTGCGAATGATCTTTTTATTGCAAATTCTATGATATCTGACGATCAAGAGTGAGTTTGAAAATATTTAAATTTGGTCAAGTAAAACAGTATTCTTTCCTGTTATAAGTGCCGTCAAATTTTTTGTCTTGATTACTTATCTGATTGCGTACCATATCTAAATTAAAAAGTAATTTCCAATTTTTGATCCCACATGTTTGAATTAACAAGTAATTTTTTAATTTTTAATCCCACGTTTCTGAATTAGAATTAATTTTTAAAATTTTAAACCCACGTGTCAATTGAAAAACTAATTTTTTAATTTTTAATTTCACTTGTCTGATTAAAAATTAATTTTTCGATTTTTCATCTCACATGTGTACATTTAAAAAATTAGACCAACTATTTCTTATTATATTATTTGGAAGTTAACGTGGTTCCGAAGATTCATACGTAACAATTGAGAGCATGATTTTCTTGGATTAGAATCATTTCTGTTTATCAATGGAATGATTCGACAATACCTGGCCGGAATTATTCTTTAATAAATTATCTTTGAACTAGTATACAATTGAACCGTTTATAGTGTAATCAAAAAAATGTAAAGATGATGTAATATGAGTAAATTAGCCGAAAAAATAATTTCATCTTAAGGCATACGCGCAGCTTCACGCTTGAGGTGTGCAAAAATCACAGTTTATAATCGAATCATTAGAAAAATAATACTATATTATTTTCCTAGAATTTTTGTATTTTTTCGGGAACTTTTCAGCCTACTAATTACTGCTTCAAAAGTGAATGATTTGACCCAATAAATGCTGAACTTTTACTAAATTATTATGGCTAATTTACCTATTGCACTAATGTTGAAATTTTACCGTATTGTAACATAATAAGGAAATATGTTCATTTTACCTCATAAATAATTTTTTATTGAAATTACAACAAAATAAAAAAACATTTTGTTTTATTTGTTACTAGAGACGAGCGTAAACATTTAAAACTACCATTAAATATAGAAGACGCTAAAAATCTAGGTGGATTATTAGAAAGATACAAAGAGCTCTACTACATAGAAGTATTGGCTGGTTTGTTTATAACCTACATATTTCTCCAGACTTTCGCCATTCCTGGATCAATATTTCTGTCGATATTGTCAGGTTTTTTGTTTCCCTTTTCCCTAGCTCTTATTTTAGTCTGTACATGCAGCGCCATCGGTGCGTCACTCTGTTATTTATTGTCATCACTATTGGGTAAAAAAATTTTATTGTATTTTTGCCCGACAAAAGTACAAACGTGGTCTAAGACTGTTAGCAAACATAAAGATAATTTATTAAGTTACATGTTATTTTTACGCATAACACCCTTGTTACCAAATTGGTTTATTAATTTAGCAAGTCCCGTTTTGGGTGTCCCCGTAATGCCCTTTTGTCTAGGGACATTTCTGGGTGTTGCCCCGCCTTCTTTTGTTGCCATACAAGCCGGACAGACATTAAACAAATTAACCTCTTCCAGCGACGCTTGGTCTTGGAATAGTATTATCATGTTATTTATTTTTGCACTACTCTCATTACTGCCTGTTTTATTTAAAAATAATTTACAGAAAAAATATAATTAGATAATGTTTTTTTTTTTTTTTTTTTTTTTTTTAAATAGTGAATTTATTTATTTTAATGACTGTAACGTAATTAATTGAAACAGCTGTAAAAATACTTCCAAAGATTGTAACTTTTTTTTTTTTTTGTTAACGATGACTTGTATTATTGGTTGTAATAAAACTAATTATGTGAATGGAATCGTTTTCGGGCTTGAATTTATTTTTCTTTACTCGAGTTACGAAATTCTTCTCTATGAATCGAAAAAGAATCAAAGAGTTTAAAATCTCAGCGAAAATTTTTAGGGTTAACTAGTAGGATAAGATGGTTTCCAGATGTTTTTTTTCTATCAGATGACATTATCTTCATAGAATAGTTTTTTTTTCAACAACAATATTTCATATTTTTTAATTCAAAATAATAAAAGTTAGTTGACGTGGAAAAGTGCTTACTGTTGAAGAAAGTCGAACTGATACCAAGTAATCAGGTAATTATTAGGTGTACAAAAAAGTTCTACCCGTTTTTCAAAGATGGAGTTATCTAACAGCTATTTATAGGTTAGCTATGAATACGTATATGTACATGCACAGCTGTTTGTACTCTTTAAATTCATCAAACTTTTAATATATTAATCTTCGATATATATATTTTTTTATTAAGTTAAAAATGGAAGTAAGTAATGAGCATATCCGCCATTGTCTTTTATATGAATTTCATCAAGGAAAAAGTGCTGCTGAAGCTCAAAGAATAATCTGTGCAACTTATGGTGACAGTGTTATTGATGACAGTACTTGTCGAAGATGGTTTCGGAAATTCACAAACGGAGATTTTAATTTAAATGATAAACCACGCTCTGGAAGACCTTCAACAATCAGTGACGAGAAATTGGAAGAATTACTGAATCAAGATTCTGCAGAAACACAACAAGAACTTGCGAAAAAGTTAAACGTTACTCAACAAGCTATTTCTGAAAGATTACATGCTTTAGGTAAGATTCAAAAAGAAGGAAAATGGGTACCTCATGAATTAACTCCAGAACAACGAGAGAGACGAGTTGACACCTGCCTGTCGTTGCTTTCACGACATAAAAAAAAAGTTTTTTGTGGAAACTTGTAACAGGGGACGAAAAGTGGGTTTACTATGAGAATCCTAAACGTCGAAAACATTGGGTAGACCCAGGACAACCAACGACATCAACACCAAAACGTAATGTTTTTGGGAAAAAAATATTGCTTTGTATTTGGTGGGATTAGTGGGGCGTGCTATATTATGAGTTACTCAAACCAGGAGAAACCGTTACTGGAGAACGCTACAGTTGTCAATTAAAAAAATTAGCAGATGAAATCAACAGTAAAAGACGATTTGCGGGACAAAAACCTCGACCAGTGATACTGCAGCATGATAACGTCAGGCCTCATAGAAGTTCAATCGTCCACCACACTATAAATGATTTACAGTGGGAAGTTTTACCGCACCCGGCGTATTCACCAGACCTTGCACCGTGTGATTTTTACCTATTCCGTTCATTGCAAAATTACTTGGCTGACAAACACTTACAAAATGAAAACGAAATGCAAAAAACAATAGATGATTTCATTTCGACAAAAGATCAAGCCTTTATCGCCGTGGGATCCATCAGTTGCCTGAGCGTTGGCAAAGGGTAGTAGATGCTGATGGTGGTTATTTTGATTAAAATTTGTATTTTATTTAAAATTTTTAAATATATTTTTTTTTGACAAAAAACGGATAGAACTTTTTTGTACACCTAATATTTTCTGTCAGCGTTGGTCTGAAATACGGCTGCGTTTTCAGAACGAGAAGGAAGTGCCAAATGTCGCTGACCTGGTGATAACTTGGATGTTGGCGACGGCAGACAATTATAGGACGATGACGGTGTTTGTGAGAGAGGTCCTGAAGGAGAAGAAGAGGGAAGAAGTGACGGAGGGGTAGCTGCGAAGGCAGCGGGGGTGCCTAGTACTGTGAAGTAATGCTTACGCGGTTCCGCAGTACTAGGTATGGGAGAGAAAGAGAGTGAGATTTTTAGCCGGTAGGGCCCTCGAAGATACAGTCATTGCTTACTGTCATGGTAAGTAATACATCTTTGGGGGAGGAGTCCGGCACACGGAGGGCAGTTTATGCTTTCCGTATGGGTATTGTCTTCTACGGTGCGTAACAGCATTTTTCCCTCACTCGTCTTTCTAGAAAAAAAAAAAAATCAGGTAATTATACACTAATTACTGCTATTGATTACATGACAGTAAGGCGACTGCAAGTAAAAACTTTATAATTTCCTTTGTTGAATTTGATGACAATCATAATAATGATGATATTAGAAATTCATAAATATTTATGAATTACTTTATATGTTTAATTACTACTTTTTATTTTACATGGGCAGGCATGCCTTTGCATGAGTCATGCGGTGTCATGAATGATCATTCATGATTAAGCTTGGCCATGCATGATATTGTATGAATCATGCATAACTATGCTTTCCTCGTCACACATGACCATGTATGATTGAACATGGTTTTGCATGATCATGCGGGTCTTTGCATGAATCGTGCAAAGCCATGCCTGGATCATGTACGAGCATATCTGAATCATGCACGTAAGGTAAATTCGTTAAATATACGTAAAAATAATAAACTAATGTAAGACTATTATTCCGCGACGGAACACAATATTATCTAAAACATTATTATTATCAATTTCAGAACAATCAAATGACTCAGTATTGAAATAGGTGGGAATATCTTCATTGAGTAAATGACAATCCGAATCTAACCAATCACAGTTGTTATGCTTCATGCCATTTCCTTGTCCCCTCCAATTTTCAGTGAGTAAATTGTCGTTAGGTTCACAATATCCTTGTACAATTTGTCTTCAGGATTACCATTTATTTTAATATTATTCTGCTTATTAGCATAGTGGTTCTTAACGAATTTTAATAATTCGCGTTCAAAAATGTTGACACCACAATCAATAAGTTTAAGATGAGCTTTAACTAAGTAATCAACACTCGCAGGAAGTGAAATCACTTAACTTAATAATAACTCTTTTAATTCTTTAAACGCTTGCTCTATGTACGCAGAAGTTACTCGTTACTTCGTTTAATGAATACAAACTCTCATCAATAGCGGAAACTCTCTAACTTCTTTAAGTAATGAATCTTAAAATAGAGGTACATAAAAAATATTTAAATTATTAACATTATTACTACCATCAGAATTAACATTCAATGAAAGAGCGACAAGATGATTTATCCGAATTGAAATAGTAGTGTCCTTTTCTAATAAATCAGTATTGATCTTTCAGGAAGAACTCCAAATGCCCTACAATTTGCGACCAAAACCACATCGATATCATAAAATGCAGCTGAGTATTAGAAAGTTAAAAAAAAAAAGTAATTTAATTTACGTGTATTTTAAATGGGAAATCTTTGAAATTAAATGGAAAGTACTTAGGATTGGAATTAAGAGTTCAAACTTGGAAGGAATTTTCGTTTTAGCATAAAAAACAATATTTTGCTTGATGAGCAACAAAAAAAAATACTTTGGACGAAAATGAAGCACCCTAATACATACACTCGGACATCATCTTGAATTTAGTCAGAATAGCTTCCTAGAACCTCGAAACGTCAACATTCGTTAGAATTTCGATTTTCGCAAATCGAGGTGAAAACAATAACTTCCCGAAATTTTAGAAAACCATCGATTTTCTTAGCGGGAAGTTAAAAAAGTTAGGCCGATCAAATGTATCTATTGAGAGTTATCGTGTTTACGGAGTTTCATACGTAACAATACGCTATATGTTAGCATACAATTCTACTCTGTAAACATGAAGAAATGAAATAGGTGAAAATTCACTAATTTCGAGTGCAAATTGAACCCCTTACTTTATGTTTGTACAGTTAATATTGTTTCTTATAATTTTTTGCAATTTTTATGTGCAGAAGTATGACAAATGAATTAATAAAAATTAATTAAAATTATAAGTATTGTTTAATTTCGTTTATAACCTAGAAATATAGCAATTGATAATTAATCAATCCTGTAAGACTAACCCACCTCTAATTTATGTAAGAGAAGTACCTACATGAATCATGGGAGAAATTCTGTAAGTAAATGGATGAATGGATTCTATACAGGATCTTTCGCGATTCTTACAAGAGTCTAATTAAGATTTGCTCAAAACTTATAAGATACTCACAGACATCTTAGAAGATTACTTCTATAGTCCTATCAGACCTGTACAGAAATCCTATAAAATTCTTGCAGGAATCCTATGAGATTCTTACAAAAATCCTATAAAATTTTTATAGGAACCATATGAGATCGTTACAGGAATCTTACAAGATTCTTGACAGAGTCCTATAAAATCTATATAGAAATTCTATCACATTTTTGCGAAAATTCTGTAAGATCCTTACGGCAATCCTACAAGATCCTCACAAGAATCCTATGAAAATTTTATAGGAATCGTATAAAATTCTTAAGAGAATTACAAAAGATTCTGACCGGAGTCCTATAAAATCTATATAAAAATCCAATTAAATTCATGATTAATACATATTTTATGCCTATGAACTTTGTATATGATTCTTACAAAAATCCTACATATAATAGGGGTCTTCTATAAAGTCTTTCAAGAACCCTCTATAATTATTATATTACTTTCAAAAATTTCAAAATTTGTAACATCGTGTTATCAATTCCAATTACTTTAATTTTCCTGTCACGAATACAGACAATTATGTATATAATCCACAATAAGTAATAATTATTTAACAATATGTTCTTTTACACATATATCATAATCCCCGTTAGATTATATCACATCTGGTTATTTTTCCTTGAACACATTATTAAAACACTAAACTAATTCGTTACGTAAGAGCATTATGCAATTTATCCTACATATTAGATCATTGTTGAAGCCGACTCTATCAGTTATCATTCAAATTTCTTCAATAATGGATCGTAATAATAAAGTATATAGTTTTGATATAATCTCTATTATTTTAACATTTCTTCTTATCTTTACCAAAATAAAATGCGATAAAATTCCGTTAATTAATTTATCTGCTGGTGATGTCATTAGTGGCGTTGATTTGAATGACGCTACTAGTGTTATAGTCGGTAAACTATTCGATGATAATATAAAATCAAAGTATGTTGAAAAAAATATACTAGATTATTCACGGAATCAAGGTTACACTACAATGTATTATTGCAATGAGACGGACCATTCTAATTTTTACCCAAATATTATAGTTTGTAATGCAACGAATAAGATAGTAAATAAGAATAATCAATTGAATGGTAGTATTCTGGGTATTGACGAAGGTTATGTCAATAGAAAGTACTTGTGTGTGGCATTCAAAACTTGCGATGTGAAAATTGAAGAGACGGTTTCGAATGATTTGATGAAAGAAAATGATTTACCAGAAGAAGTCAAGCTAGCAGCTGATAAAATGGGAGTGTCTACAATGAGAAGAGAGCGAGAGACGTACTACGTTTCGGCAATTTTGAAGGGTTATTGTGTATATCAGGTAAGAAGTTATTATTTTTAATCAGCGTTGGAAATTATGTGTAGAAAAACCTGGGGTTGAATAAGAGGCGATAAAATTTGTAGGTTTAGGATAAAATAAGTATTCTACAACGGTTTTTACCGAACAACGAGTTATACTTGGCTTCGATTTGGCTTTAAAATTATAGTAGCTTAGAGATCGGAGAGAGAAACATTCATCAGGAACGGAACAGTGGATAATAGCTTGCTTGCAACTTGGATGATTATAAACGGAGAGGACTCTTCTTAGGGTATTGAGGCGAGCTTGCATCTCACTATTTCACCCCGAAGTAACCTGGTCACCAGTACAAGTAACTTGTACCACGGCGAGCCTTTCCAAGTGCACTTCGACTAGATTCACTTTATTTCCTGAGATGGTGGTAAGTGTTTGGCTCAAGAGAGATATGGACTCATGGTGGCTGTGGTTAAATACCATGCACAATGAGGATTTATGTACGTACCTACGGTCAACGTCCACTTTTAGTCATCACTCGATTATATTTTTCGACTAAGAATGTTGTCCGGGGCGGGAATAGAGATGCCTAGCAAAACATGTATTCCTGGATAGGTAAGGAAATAGTCTACTGTAAAGAGGAGGAAGACTTCGGTCTCGTTACATCAATCAGCTCTTACTCAACATGAGATGAAACCACGTCCCAATTTGGCCAATTAGTATGTATTTCAACCAATGCATGGAATTGGTACAATGTCCGAATCCTTTCCAAGCCAGCATAAGGAAAATCGAATGCTTAGTATTCTATGAGTTTGGACTCATAGTAGCTGTTGGTTTGGGCCCACATGAAAAAAGATCCTCGATCTGGTCATTGATCGGAGACCAGATCTGATCATTGACTGAAGATCAGTTACTTTCAAATGTACATCTCTTTTTACGGAGGCCGTTTCCTCGCCCATCGTGGTACACACGTATTTGCATCATCTCTTGGATCAGAAGATACCCTTGATCGAAAAATATAATCAAGTAATAAACAAGGGTTGACGTTAACCGGAGGTAAGTTCAAAAACTTATCCCATTGACATGTTGTGCCTAACCACAGCTACTATGAGTTCGTAGCTCTGTAGGCTAAGCACTTCTTTCATCTGAGGAAATGAAAATACTAAGTGAACTAAGCTTGGAAAGGCTGGACCATAGTACTAGTTTACTTTACTGATGAATAGGCCACTTCGAGATAGAATGGCAAGACGCGACTTCGCCTTATTACTGTATAAAAGGGATCTCCCTATTTGTAATTATTCAAGTAGAAAACAAGTTATTAACTATTATCTTCTTACGTTCCTAAGTGATTTACTACTTTCTGAGTTTTTAAGTTCTTCGACTATTCAAGCAAATTCAAAGTTTTAGCTTTTCTTTCGTCATTATTTTTTATGATTTCACGTAATTTTTAATATTTATTTCTATTACAGGTTCTGGTTTTCGAGGATTCTAAACCATCAACCGAAGTCTTCGATACCTCGAAAGAAAATCCAGTACAGTTTGGTCGAATTTTAGTATCAAGTGACAATAAAACACTTGAAAACTGGGTCAATGATTATTTAAGCAACGAACATCAATCATTACGCAATTTAGATTTCAATAATAGAAACGTAGTGTTCAAACAATTCAATGATGCGGCCATCATTGATCTAGAATTAAAACCACTTCCAGAATTGGCACCCTAATAAGACTAGTAGTACTATGTAGCAAAGGAATTATTCCTATGTTGCATAGTAAATTTCCCTATACTACATAGTAAATTTTCCTATGCTGCATGATATATTTTCCTATGTTCACATAAGGAAATTCACTATGTCAAAATAGGAATAACTCCTATACAACATAGGAATTATTCCTATGCTAACATAGTAAATTTCCCTATGTTTGCATAGTAAAAATTCCTATGCGAACATAGGAAATATTACTATGTAACATAGAAAAATTACCTGTTTTGTTTTCTCCGTGTAGGTGCGTAGTATACTATTTCACAAATATGAATTCAATTGCGTGAAATTGTATATGCTTAAAATTCTCCATAATTATATTGAAATAAAGATAGTTTTCTCACAACATCATGAATACTTATATATCTATATAAAATTTATGTATTACTGTATATCGTTGTAAATAATCTCTTTTAGTCGGGTATATTTGTAATCATAATTTTTAACTTCCCGGTAAGAAAATCGACGATTTTCGAAAATTTTGGGAAGTTATTGTTTTCACCCCGATTTTCGAAAATCGAGTTTTCATTAGATGTCGACGTTTTGAGGTCCTAGGAAGCTATTCTGACTATTTTCAGAATGATGTCCGAGTGTGTGTGTGTGTGTGTGTGTGTGTGTGTGTGTGTGTGTGTGCGTGTGTGTGTGTGTGTGTAAACTCTTTGTAAAATCATTTGATCGCATAGACTCGAAAATATTTGCGAATTACGAAAAAAAAAAAATTTTTTTTTTAGTTTTTTATTGATTTCTCAGAAACGACTCATACGATCGACTTCAAAATCTAATCAGCTCTAGTACTCAATAAAACGCGTCGATTGCCATAACAGGTAACTTGTTAGAGCTTGAAAAGATCGTAAAAAAACAAATGCATGTGATAGCATTTTCGAGCTCGAAGAGCTCGAAAATATATCTACACTAATGTTTTCGAGCTCTTTGAGGTCGAAAACAGCGGGAAGTTTTGGGGCTGGCCCGCAGGGTCAATCGACGCCCAGATTTTTTTTTCTGTATTCTATTAACTTTTATTCTTCGTGTTAAATATTTCCAATAGTCAATTATTAGTTCACCTATTAATGTCTGTCATTGCTTTGTTATCTTTAATCAAAATAAATATATTTATAATTTTAATGACTAATGGTCTTTCAACGTAATGCATTAACTTGATTTTCTTATCATTATTAATGCGTCCGTAACGAAATACTCATATGATTGCTCATGCGTTTGCCTTCCAATTTAATAAAACTCAAATATTATCAATTTAGCGATCAAAAAATTTTCTAAGAACACAAAAAAATTCCAATTTATTAAATAAATAAAAATACTTTTTTTCGGTTGCTTCGCCTAATGGTTCGTGAACCAATCACCCTCGTCAAAAGCACCTTTTACTCAATGCGTTAGGATATTATTATAAACTCTTAAAATTACATTAAATTTTAGACAATTTTATAGAGATTCCGCCGGAAGTGTAAAGGCAGCACTTTTGTTGAAAATAGAGCGCCTTGGCGTTCAATGAAAAAAGTATAGTGGTGTAATCATTGTAGTAAGCGAAAAACTAACTTCTATATGTTGATGAAAAAAATCTCTGGTATCTGGTTTTGAACCCGGATCTATCCGATCCTAAGTTCTTGCTACTAACCACTGCGTTGAGCTACGTTAAGTTATTGCAGCAACCAAAATCTTCTGCCAATACCTATGGGAAATTACGCAAAAATCTATACTGGATTCCTATAAAAAATCGTATGTAAATCCATCCAACGCCATGTAAGAATTCATACGAGAATTTGAGTTTGATTTCCACAATGGATACCTTTGAAAAGGATATATATTTTATGTTAACAAATATGATATTTTATAATATTCGTCGTCTTTTGTAATTTCCTACCTTTATTTAGCATCCATTATCATCAAGAACATCATTAAAAAACCCCAAGGCAATATTAAATAGGCCATACTTTTAAAGCCACTTAGAACACTTTGTTAATTACATTAATCATCACTGCCATTGATACCATAAATAACGTCCAATAAAAAACCCGCGATCTACTAACACTTTTAAAAAACCCCGTCTACTTCTCCTTTTTCCCTGCCTCCTCCATTTTTATTTTTTTAGTTATAAAAAGCCGACAGTAAAAAAAAATCCACAGTATAGTTCAACATTCTTAAAAATGGTTCCTTCAAGTAAACTAGTGCTCATATCAAATTTATTTATAATCGTATCATTATTAATAATCGAAAGTGAAGGAAAAAAATACGTTGCTTTAAAAGATGTAGCAATTGGTGCCACTGTTAATAGGCGAAATACTGATAGAAATCAAACAAAAGTATTGGGTAATATTATTAACGACCTTGAAAAATATCCAGATATTTATAAAAAATTGACTGAAGTAATTCATTATCCACCAAAATGGGGGGTTAGACAATTCATCTGCTCGGAGCCGCTGAATTCAGTTCTTGATCCGGCAGTTCATATTGATGATTTTTATTCTTGGAATGATAATGGAAAAAATCGTGTATTCAAATTTTTCGAAAATGACTCTATCAATCGGGGTGCATTTAATATTGACAGTAAATATTTGAACACTAATTACACTTGTATTTTGTTCGAGTTGTGTAATATAAAAGAAGAAAGAATAAAAAAAAATGTTAAAGTTATAAATGACGACGATTTGCCAGCTAAAAAAAATGAAATTCAATATTTTGAGAAGTTAACCGCCATTGTGAGGGCTAAGCGGGACGGTGAGACTCATTATATTTCTTCAGTTTCTAAAGGAAATTGTTTGGCACAGGTAAGAAAATTGAATTAATAGTTTAATAGGGTGTTTTAGATAAAAATATTTTAACTGGGGCCACGGGTAGACCTTTTCAAGCCCATTCCGACCGAGGTCCCTCTATTTTTGAGATAGAAGGGGTGTTGGTTCAAAAAGGTTGGACTCATGGTGGCTGTTGACTAGATCCCACTCGTGAACGGTGTCTATTCGTTGTAACCATTTTTGGAAGATGTCCACTACTGTTCATGCACATTCCTGACCAGAATCTCACTATTTCTTGAGATGAAAGGGGTGTTGGTCCAAAGAAGTTGTACTCGTCATGGGTGTTGATTAGATTTCACCCACGAATGGTGTCTGTTCATTGAAACCACCTTCGGAAGATGTCCACTACTTTTTAAGCACATCCCTGACCAGAACATCTCTCTATTTCTTGATATGGAAGGGGTGTTGCTCCAAAGAGATTGAACTGATGGTGGCTGTTGGTTAGATCCCATCCCGTGAATGGTGTCTGTTCATTAAAAGCATCTCCGGAAAAGATCCACCTCTGATTCCTTGATTATATTTTAGCCTATTACTGCTTTGGGTTTCTATGAAAAGGCACAAAGGCACAGTCTTTAGTTTTATTTACGTTTTTAATTATTTTCATCATCAAATTTAATTACAGATTTACATTTATAAAACGGAAGAAGCAAAGGAATTTCGACAGCATCTGATCAATTACCCAAGTAAGAATCCCATTTTCACTGGTCCCTTAATCTCCGCAACAAATAACACAGAACTTGAAACCTGGACTAAAAAATATTTGAAAGATTTAAAATCTTCACTTCTTAAATTTGAAAGCTTTCAACCGAAAAATCAAAGTGATATTTTCGATCATATGGAAAGCGATGCAGTCAGAGATTTTGAATTGATAAAACTACCAGAATTACCAGATAAATTGGTTGAGCCAGAAAATGTACCAACTGCTAAAAAATGGGCTTACCTGGTACCAGGAGACACTATCAACATAACACAATTTAAATTCGATGAAGCTCTCATTATTTCATCTCTTCCCAGAGCAGAGACAATTGAAACAGAAAATTACCCAGAATCTGATGATGATTATCAAAAAGTAACTATACGTACTAAAATTGATAGCGGAAAATCTGCATCAAAGTGCCCATTTGAGAAGTTAAACATTCGGGAGAGCAACCATCTTGATGATCATGAAGGCTTGGAGGCATTCGACTGTTATTTGGAAAAACAAGGCTTTGGAATTAGTAATGAGTATCGTAATGAGAGCTATAAAAGAGTTGAAGTAAGAATTTGTCGTACAGTTGGGAAATTAGCCCTCCCCGAATCAATGACGGTCATTAATTGGAACAAAAAGTTTGAAGATTTAGGTTACAATGTTGTCATTGATGAAAATGTTGTTCTCAGGTACCCCGTTGTTGGTGAAACGCATTATATATCTGCTGTTCATTACGGTGACTGCTTATATCAGGTAAGGAATATATATTTTAACAGTTGCTAAAAGTTGTTTCAAACAACCCCAGTTAACCATAACAAGTCATCTCTTGTAATATGATAGTGTGTAGTAATGGCGCCCAATTAGACTAGTTTTCGAAGAGAGGAGGTAAAAATCGACAGAAAGTTAAAATATCCGAGTTGCTATTTGTACTTTTTGTATATAAATTTAGGTAATCGCGATTTCCGGTGTTTAATTCTTTTATGGCATCCAGGTATTCATAGTTCCCCATACAAGAATCCAAGTACCCATGCTTTCCTATACTGATTCCCATGGATTCTTATGTATATCTATACTTTCCGGAATGAGTTTCACTGGATTCCCATATAATTGACAATTGTCACACCTCCCCCCCCCCCCAATCAATAGTTTGCTTTTTAGTGATCCACGAAATAAATAATAAATTACATAATTACAGGCATTAGTTTACGCAGCAGACAAATTAGTAACAAACAAACCATTACACGTGGGTAAAATATTGTCAGCAAGTAACACTAAAGATCTCATAACATCGATCGAAGGTTTGCTGAAAAATAGTGAAAACCCGACAGTTGGCCTTTATCAAATTGAGACCAATGCAACATTGAGAGCTGAGGTCATTAAAAAATTGGACAATGGCGTTGTACTGAGTATCAATATGCGATCATTGTATGCAAAACTTCCGCCACCTCAAGCAGATTTGTCACAATACAAGAGCTTCGGCAATTCGTTACAAGCTTCCCTCATGACAATTATCGCAATTATGGTGGTAGCTAAAGTCTATACAAATTAAATTTAGTTTTTAAAGCAAGCGAAATATTTGTATTCAATATTATAAAGTAAAATGTATTAATTTTAATTATTTTTTGTAATAAATTAAAAAATTATTTAAGACAAGAGTCGTTTGGTTTGAGATTTCACTATTTATTAAAAAATTTTATAAAGATAAAATTAATGAATTAAACACTTGGGTGTAATCTAGTCTATTGATTTTAAGGTTATTGGAGTCATTAAGTTACAAAAATAATAGTAATTAATTTAATGGATTTAAGTGGACGTTAATTAAATTTTTTAGTGCATACGTGGAAGTTATTGTTCTTGTTTTTTATTGATTTCTTTGAAAGATTGTTCTAATTATGGGTTTATCGGTGGAATTTTTTTCTGGTACTAATGCAATGATAAGAGCAATTGGTTGAAGAAATAAATATATTCTTTAAGAAGTATATGGGTCAAGTATTTTTTTTTTTTACTTTTTCATTTATTTAATTATCATCAAAAATAATATGAGAATTTTTAAGAACTTTAAAAAGTACACCGCCGATAAAAATTTGTCAGATACAGTAAATCGTTAAGGGAACCCGGTGGTCTAGAGGCTGAAAATTTCATGATTTAAAAAAAATTTTTTTTTATATCTTAATAAAAATCAAATCTTATGAAATTTTGAGGAATTATTTTATTGTTATTAAAATATTAAAAAATCTTTATAGTTAAAAAAAAAATTATTTTTAATATTTAAAAGATGGCGTTGAAGTTAGCTCCTTTAAAAAAAGGGACCCGGGCGGCGTAGAACAATTCAGCTCTTCTATGGATCTGAAACAAAAAAATTTAATGAATTTTTAATCAGTATAAATATACCTATCGGCGGAACTAGAATAAAAAAAAAAAATTTTTTTTGAAGAAGTGGCACTTTGTTGAAATTTGTAGTCAAAAAATTGCATTTTTTTTCTTAACACTTTGCATGTTAAAAAATAGAAATATTCAACGCAAAAATTTTATTCTAGTACCAGCTATGGCTGTTAGTGTATTAAATAACATTTAAATTTGAAAGCAATCGACCAGATAATTTTTTTTCCCCCTACGCCACGCAGAAAAAAGTAGTTTCGAGATAAACGCGTTTAAAGTTTTAGTCAAAGAAATTCTGAAGAAAACTATATTTGAACATATACTTACGATTAATCAGCTATTCCAGCGCCATATTTTTTTCTTATGCATTTCTTCGGTTTTTCTTGTTTTTCATTATATGTTGACTTGTTTATCATTATTATAACTAGGTATAGAATTCGAAGCAGATGTTTTCCGCCGAACAATAGAATAAAAATTACTCACTCGGCCAGCCTGCTAAATAGCTTTTAGAACATCAAATACTGGGAATATCATCACCATATTTTAACAGTATATTTTTGAAAAACTATACTTTCGAAATATGATAAAAAAAAAAAAAAAATTTTTTTCGAAATTTCTAGACCACCAGGTCCCCTTAAGATAATTCTCCGAAGTCCATTGTCAAGAAAAATTTTTCAATTTAATTTTAAAAATTCTGAGATTAAAACAATCAAGGTTTCTCAAAAACAGCTTAAAATTTTTGTAAAAGATCAAAAACAGATCAAATAGTTTAATTAAACTAAAATCAGATCAAATTTTTCGATCCGGGGATTTTTTTTCAATAACTAAATATTTAAATTTTTTGTCTTTTGAATAAAAGAATATTATTTATTAATACTGATCATTGTACATTTATTAAAAAAAAAAATTTTTTTTTAAATAGTACTTACATTTATTTATTAATTGGCACATTTTATATAAAAGGTGATAAAAAATTAATATATAAATTTGTTTTAAATTATTGTCACTAACAAAAAGACGTTAAATAATTTACAGAAACATCTGTTGAATTAATAACTGGGTAACTTATGGGTCTCCAGTACAACCAATTATACCATACTGTAAAAAAATTATAATTGTAATATTAACTAGTAGCCTTGATAATAATAATGATTATTAAAAATATTTACACGTATAACCAGCTTTCAAAATAATTGCCAATGGTTTACAAGAATTACGACATTCTGGACTGGGAACCATTTTAATTAAACGCAATCCACCTGTTGATCTTAAAATAATGTTTGTACACTCAGGATTCGGCTAAAAATATTAAATGAGATAAATATCCAAAGTATTCACCCGATGAAAAAGATTTTATAAAATTGTATAAAATTATATATAAATTGGATAGAGAAAAAGACCCGATCCATTTGTATACAATCGTACATAATTATATCTTATTTGAATATAATTTGTAGATATTTTGTATATAATCATATACTGTATTCGTATAGATTACATATAATTATATACAAATATATTGTATATAATAACATACTGTTTTCGTATAAATTATATATAATTATATACAAATATATTGTCTATAATTACATACTGCATTCGTATAGATTACATATAATTATATATAAATATATTGTATATAATAACATACTGTTTTCGTATAAACTATATATAATTATATACAAATATATTGTCTATAATTACATACTGCATTCGTATAGATTACATATAATTATATATAAATATATTGTCTATAATTACATACTGTTTTCGTATAGATTATATATAATTATATGCAAATATATTGTATATAATTACATACTGTATTCGTATAGATTACATATAATTATATACAAATATATTGTATATACCTACATACTGTTTTAGTATCGACTATATATAATTGTAAACAAATATATACATTTGTATATAATCACATACTGTATAAGTATAGATTTCATATAATTATATACAAATATATTGTATATAATTATATACTGTTTTCGAATAGACTATACATGATTACATTCAATTCTATATAATTGTAGAAAAATATATAATTTTATTATTCTTTTTGCTTTTTCTTATAGAATTATATACGATTGTATATAATTATATGGAAATTTTATATAATTATGCATCACCTTTATTCAATTGTATATAATTTACATATGACTGTATACAGTTAAATAAAATCTTTTTTCATCGGGCAATTACAAAAAAAAAAATTATTTAAAATTAAATTTTCTTTTTAAAAAACTAAAATTCGATCCCAAAATTTTCTAAAGCTTCCAGAACTCGACACATTGATGGTATAATGAAAAGTCATTCAAGCTTTTTTTTGAAAAATTTTAGAGGCTACAGAAAAAATTCATAGCTTTGTTATGTATCTTCAAGAATGGATAATTTAAAGGAACATTCGAAAAATAACTTTTAATGTCGGAACTTAAAAAAAAAAAATTTGATCATGATTTTTTTATTAAAAAAATAATTTTACTTACTAAATTATATACTGGAGCCGAAGGTTCATCAATGAAAATAAATCTCTCAACGGACTGACCCCACCAATCAGGAGTTCCATTCGGTTTTGGGAATAATTTACGTAAAATTCTACTTGGTGTCATTCTATTTATTCTCCATGTAATGTGTGTATTTTGTGATTCGGATTTATTTACATCTAGTATCTTATTCATAACATCATTAATACTCCTGCAAAAATTAAAATTTTTCTTAACTCAAGTAAAATAAAAAAAAAAAGTACATAAGGATTATTGACGAAATTTCATGAACTTTGAGTACCATCATCGATATATTTGGGTTGATAAAAAATTAGTAATTGTTGTAAGTAATTAATCGACATTTTGGGTAATTAATAAACAATTAGTTGGAGTATAGGGTTGTGGGTATTCATTTGAAATGAAATTTTCTCATTTACACGGATAGCATATGGATCTTTGGATAAAAAAAGATTTTTGCCGTGAAAAAAAAAAAAACTGATTAATTGTAATTATGAACACAAAATTTCAAGTTGAATTGAAACAGAAAATTACGGTTATATATGTGTTCGTGATAAAATTTCCTGTTGATTGAGTACTCACATCAGTATGTTAAAAAAAAAATTTAATTGTTTAAATTAACAATTATTAAACAAAACAATTAAATTATGAACATTTTATTCGAATATATTGTTGTGGGTACTCATTTGACGTGAAATTTTATCAAGTTCTCAAATTTAACATCAGTTTAATATTCAAATTTTTTGTTTGTCTGAAAAATTAGAAAATATTTTTAAATAGTAGGAAAAAAATACTCACTTATAGGCAGGATTATTTGAGGTGATTTTTCGAGCGTCATTAATAAATATATCTTTATTATCAATAAGTATATTAAGCAAGCTCGATAAATCGTTATTAATACTATCGTTTTCTTGTCTTGTAAAAGGAAATCCAAAATTAAAATTACGTGGTATGGTCCAATTTAATCCCGACATATCGGGAATTGTTTGGATTGTATTACATGGCCAGCAATCAATGCCTGGTAACTGGAAAAATTGATTTTCTACCAGGCATGATTCATCATAATATTCTATTAAAAAAAATATAATAAAAAATTATTTGAGAAACAACAGGAATGATAAATTTGCATTTGATGAAATAACAGGAATTTGTCGAGAATTGATATCACGTTAGGAAAGCAAAGAAGAGATATATTTTTGTTCCTTTATTCATTGAGGAACAAACATCCAATATTTGAATTGTGAAAAAAATTTTGAACCGTAAGATGTATATCAAGAATATTTTTGATGGGCCAGGATTTAAAAAATTTATGTAAGGATCTCACAGAAGTCCTGAAGGAATCTAATCGAATTCTTCTGATAATAGAGTAGACCTGAAAGTATCTTTAGATTTATATAAGAATTTTATAAGACATACGAATTATCTTTGATTTGATAGAATTCTTCTGTAAGATCCTGAAAGGATATAAATCGCGTTCAATTTTTTTGGTTTTGTATATGATCTATGTAGGAATTGTTTTTTCACAAATTAACGGGTTGGATATTTGAGGAACTTACAGAATTTCTGTGAGAATCTTACAGTATTTATTGAATAGTCTTACAGGATTCTTATATAAAAATTTTTTAGAATTCATGTAAGAATGTTACATGATTTATGTAAGAGTCTTACAGAATTCTGATAAATATCTTATAAGATTTATGTCACATTCTAACAAGATTCCTGTAAGAATCTTGTGGGATTAATATGTCTTACAGAATTTCCGTAAAAAATCATATTAAATTTAAGTAAGAGTCTTGTATATTATGTCTGTAAGAACTTTATAGGATTTATGAAAGAGCTTTACAGGGTTTCTGTAAGTCTTATGAAATTCCTGTAAGGATCAAGGAGGACCTTTCAGGATTCCCGTGAGGATCCTGGAAGATCGATTATTGAATCCGCTTAATTTTCTTACAGGAATTCTTACATTCCGAGTCAAAAAACAAATTTTAGTTTGGACCTCAAAAAATTCAATTCCTTTGATCTTTTATTTACCGGACAAAAAATGATATGATATTGGCACTCTGAATCCTCAGTGAGAATTATGAGGTTTAAATGCAAACTCTTGATCGGTTTTAAATTCTAACGAAACTCAAAATTCTCAAAAATTAAATTATCGTTTTCTGGACTTAGAAAATTTTCGAGTTGAAAAAAAATCTGAGCACTTACAAAAATTTATGTCAAATAAAAAAAATTCATTTTTTTATTATTATTATTATTCGTTTTTATATACTCCTGGACAAACTATTAATAGGTCTCAAAGAAAATTTTTTTTAAACTTCTTAAATAATATAGAATACAATATCAAACATTTTGTCCTCAATAAATTTTTGTATTTTGATTGAAAAAATGTATACTAAATTTTCTTTCGGTTAACTATTTTCTCATAGTAACCATTACATTTTTTTTGAATGGATATAAATAAAAATAAATATTCATTTTCATTTGTTATACTTTATAGAGGTTCCGGTAATTTTTCTGCAAATTTGTAATTAATTATTTATTTTTGGGTCAATTTTTTTGAGATTCTCGGTCTAAAGTATTTATTTCTTACGAAAAAATGTGAGGGAACCCACATAGGTTACGTCATTTGAGAAATTGAGGCCTAAATCTGTAGCAGTAAATTTTTTTATATTATGAGGATTTTGAGGTCCCCGCATAATTTTTTTTATACCAGTTTAGCCTTCAATTATGTAAAATTGCCCGTAACTACAACATTGAGGCCTAAACTGGAATTAATTTCCACACAGTTCTTAATCTCGTCCAACTTGTTCCTGAAATAACTCACGTAGTATTTTGACGTTCAAACTGTAATTTATTTTTTGACTCAGGATGTGATCAATATATTAATTTATCGTACAAAAATTACCGAGCGGGAATACTTACAAGTAGGTTTAAAAACGAAAATTTTTTTGTCTAAAAAAAAAATAAAGTATGAATTTATATTTTTTTAAATGAAATTATTGCGCAGTGTAACGAGTTTAGTTATTATTTATTAATTTTTTCAATAACTAACCATTAAATTACCTGTAAGTGATGGGTATCGTGTAATAATAGGCACTGCAAGTTTACGAAAAACATAAAAACCTGGATAAATATAATTTTGCAAATTGCGTAGAAAAAAACTACGCACATATGGATTGTAATAAATAATAACAAGAAATATAAATAATAAAAAACTCAGTATTAAAAATATTTTGATTAATTCTATAATTAAATTACAAATTCCCCGTTTGCTATATATTTTTTTTTCCAACTCATCAAAACATTCATCAAATATTTTGTCTAGTTCTTTATCACTTATTTCACTATCTTTAGCGTAATTTCGAATTTCATTAATATAATTTTCATAATTTTTATAATTTATCATTTTAATAAAAAAAAAAAAAAAAAAAAAATTAACAAATAAAAAATTGCTTGTTTTTAAGGTTACTACATATATTATGACTTTAATAATGTTTACCATAACAAAATAAACTTCATGGCGTATTTTAAATTCTTATTTATCAACATGTTTCTTTGTTTGGTTCGTATATATTTGAATAATTCCATCTCCCTTTAAATAAATTTTCATGGACTTGCTTCTTGGATTTGTAATAGTGACTTTTATATGTAGAGGGCAGTAGCAATCAAGCAGACCCATACAGTAAACTTATGACAAATATCCGCACAAACAACATGAGTAGATGTAGTGGGTGTAGATATCGATAGTCGTTATATCGATATGTGTAGTAAAGTATATATGATATAGGTATATAGCATTTAAATAATTTGAAAGAAGGAGAAGGGACAACGCCCGTTGACGAGTCACCAAAAAATGTGTAGTGTTTGTTTAATCATCAACGGGTGTTGTTTCATTATAATGAACTATAACTATACTTTGTAATTTGAATATTACATATTTTTTATATTTAATTATTAATTTATCTATATTTAAGAAATTTATAATTCTTACTCGAGTATCAAAATGAAAGTTATTATTTTATTTTTTTTTTTAACAATCACACGAGGTATGTACACTTTCATGTATTCACTTTTATTATGAAAACGATTTTTAATTTTTTTAAATTTCATTTTTTTTACATATTATTAGTATTGACAATTGATGATTTATCAAATTCAAAAATTATTATTTTAAACTTATTCAGCGCTTTTTTTTTTTGTTTAGGCATTATAGTGTTATTTCTTTTCAAACTAAAATTTCGGGTGAATTATAAATTTTTTTTTTAAAATTGATTCAATGAAAAACGATTAGCGTCAGTGAGTTAAAAATAAAATTTGCCGATATTTGAATACCCACAAAGATATATTTAAAAAAAAAAAAAAAAAAAAAAAATTGTTTAAGTTTAATTTCGACTAAACATTTTTTACACATATTTTTGAATGTACAAATTTTAAATTAAAACAAGAAAAAAATTTTTTTTTTTTTATTCACAGTAGCTAGCTTTCCTCCTCAAAAAGTGTTCGCTATAGCAAACTTTAATACGTGACATAATGAAAAAGTTTTCATTAACTATTTTTAAACTTCTGAATTTTTTTTCGAGTACCAAACTTTAAGAAGAGACTTATTTTGATTATTTTGAATGTTTTTTAAATTCGTTGTTTTAAGAAAATCGGACTCATTTGAAAATAAATAAATAACGTATTTATTTTAGGAAATAATTAAAACGCAACTGACTATAATTCATTTTCTAGGTCAATATCTCAACAATTATGATTCCAAGAACAAAAACAATCAAAATTACAACTATAACACGAATTCAAATAATTTTGACAACTTTTACCCCAACCTCGATCCCTCAGTACTAAGCCCTAACCGATCTGTCAACGCTGTCAACACTGGCGTCAATCGAAATAATACTTTGGTTTTCTGTACAACTTCTAAAGCAGAATTTGCAAAATGCAACGCCTTCTCTGTGGCAGTTGATCGAGAAATCGGTCAATTCGGCCGTCACTACGTTGCGGTAAGCTGTTATGCAGCCTCCAAGAAAGAAGAATGCATGACTCTCTTGGACTATGAGACCGTACACTTGACAACATTGGACGCTGGAGAAGTGTTCATCGCTGGTCGCTACCACAGTTTAGTCCCAATAATGCAGGAAGTAGATCTGAACCGTCTTCAGATCCAATATGCAGTCGCAGTGATCAAGAAAGGGTCTTTAAGCGACGTGTCATCCCTGCATGATCTTCGAGGGAAAAAGGCCTGCTTTGCTGGAACCGAAACTCTAGCCGGTTGGATAATTCCTCTTCACACGTTAATGAAGCACGGTGGTCTAGAAGTAATCGACTGCAACAATCACGTCAAATCGACGATAAACTATTTCGGACCTTCATGCGCAGTCAACTCCCTGGTCGACCGCTACAATCCATTGGGTGACAATTCCGACCAACTCTGCAAGCTGTGTATTGGAGAAATTCCTGGAGGAAGATGTACCAACGCAGATCCTTATGCTGGGTACGAAGGAGCCTTCAGATGTTTGATCGAAGCTGGTGAAATAGCTTTCTTATTGCACTCTACTATTGACGAAGTTTTGACTTCAAATTTTAATTACAACTCCGTAAAAAAGTCTGACTTCGAACTCCTCTGTCCGGATGGCAGCCGCTCGGATATTGATAATTATCGGAACTGTCACTGGGACCAGGTTCCAACACGTGCAATCGTGGTCTCCAGTGCCCTAAAACTAGAAACCAGGCGATTATACCAGAAGTTCTTTGAAAAAGCTGCTAAATTATTCAGCAAGGGCTTTGTTGCCAATGCAACCCGAGCTGGAGATAACTTATCCAATAGAAATGATCGATTTGATAACCGGTTCAATATCAATAATTACAATAACGAAGGATATGGTGTGTTTGGAAATGAAACAAACCGAGGATTCCGTGACGAGAATAGAGAGCAAGTGAATTCAAATTCAAATTATGATGCCAATAGTAATAGCAACTGGGACGACCCTTTGGCGGTCAGGCCGTTGGAGGTCTTCGATTTATTCGAAAGCGCTCCTAAATTTGGTAATACTCATAATCTATTATTCTCAGATAGTGCAAGAGATTTTATATCACTACCTGAAAAGGACCAGACTTATGCGTCTTATTTGGGAAAGAAATCAGAAGACGCTATTTTGGGAGTGAGGAGCTGCCCGATCGAGAGGATGAAACTTTGTGTCACTTCAAAGCCTGAAATTGATAAGTGCGTTAAGATGAAGGTAAGAAATCGGGCACAAAATTCAGTAAAAATCTGTAACCATCAAAGGGTTTAAGAATGAGACTAATAGAGATCGTTTTTTAGGTTGCAATGAAGGCACAATTGTTGAAACCCGAGCTTGACTGCGTTCTTCAACACAGTCAGATCAAATGCATGCAAGCTATTGAGAATGGGTAAGTGTTGATAAATTAGATTTTAACTTAATGATGATTTCGGATAATTTATCGCCGTACCCTAGTAGCATTCTTGAGAAAATTTTTGGTAAATTTGTATTTTGAGTGTTAGGCAAGGTCTGCATTAGACCGATTCAAAATAATCTACTATTTTTATTTTTTACGGACACACTCAAAAGTTTCAGTAGGACAAAATAAGACGCCTGTGGAAATTTGAGCCCTTAATATTAATATTAAGTAGTCATGACTGACTGAGATGCTTGCGTGACTGCCATCAGGTCAGGCCTGCTGTGGAATCGCTTAAAATACCCGCTAACGGCTACCCTTACTTCGTGAGCCGTGGATTCAGCATTAGTACACCCGGGTCAAAAAATTAGATCTTTTCCAAAATAAATGATTAATTAAATTACTTTTTATTTGGATTAGGTTTTTGAATCGTATTTATTTTATGTGGGAATTTAATCGGTTTTTGTCCGTACTATTCTGTATCTAATGAATTTATTTATTTTTCTCGATATTTAAACCATTCTAATGTCCTTTTGGAATAAGATATCACAAGAATTTTGGTAGTTTCTAATACCAAAATATCTTGGATTTTATACAGTATATAAGAAAAATTTTTTGACACTTTAAGAGTAATTTATTACTTTTATTCAATAAGTCAAAACAAATAAAAAGTAACGTTGTCAAATGATCATTAACTGCCGAAATTTTTAAACAAAAGACACTAAGTAAATGGTGAACAAAACATAATTGTTTTTTAAAACGACAGAATTAAATCAACTTAAAATTTTTATAAAAGATTAAAAACAAATTAAGTTGTTCAAATAAGGTAAATGTCTCAATACTGGAACAAGACCCAATACCGAAACGATTTGATAATCATTATATTATATTTCAACTCGTACGCGATGAAACTAAATAAAACTTTCTTTATTTGAAACCTTAATCTTTCAGTTAAAAAAAAAATATAAAATAGATTTTAGAAAATATATAAAATATGAAAAAAAATGTTAATTAGAGCAATAGTCTCGGATTAATGACTTTTTCATGTCTCTTGATGGTTTTGCTAAGAAATCAGTCAATGGTCTTATAGAAAATGCATAGAATTACTTTTCAATAAGTTTTTTTTTGTATATGCATCTTGAATGACATAAAATTCAAGAAAATATATTAAAAATATGAACAAAATAGTATTATTATATTAATTTTACTGTTCGTCTATTGGTACACCAAAATGAACCCGTGCCCAGTACCGAAACAGCCAATCATATTAATGTTATCGATAGACATTAACGGTGAGTTTTATTGACTGGCTAAATCAAGTACAATATTAATTATTACTGGAGCCCTAATATTTGATGCAGTATGTATAATTGTTATAAAAAATAGATTAAGTATAGATAAACTCTAATTTAAATCATAAAAAATAAATTTTTGTTTTTAGTTTTTTTTTTAAATTATTTTTCTAGTATACCCTCAAATGATTTATTTTGTTTCTATTCTTTAGTTCAAAATATTTATTTTCATTGAATATTCAATCATTTTTAAATTTTAAATACATTTTACATTATGGGTGTGATATAGCAGACATCAGACAAATTTAAAATTATTAATAAATCGAGTAAATAATTAATAATATAAAATTTAAAAAAATGCAAATTCAAAAAATTTTGAAATTAATAATGCTTTTTTTGTAAATATTATTTTTTTAATTATTTATCTTATTTATTTATAATTTTAAAGTTCTCTGATGTCTGCTACATTCATACTCGTTTTACATTAATATTATTTAATAATTATTAATATTTTCACTATGAATAAATGCAGAAAATAACTTATTTTATTTACTGTTCCGGTATTAGGACAACCGAATTCCCATATTGGGACTAGGCTATTTCAGCGTTCCGGTATTGGGTCTTTTGGGTGTCATAGAAAAAAATTTTTTTTTTATATTAAATTTAAGAAAAATGAACTAATTTGATTATTTTTGAATTGGTAAATGTCTATTCTATATGATGTAATAAATTATTTTGGTTTATAATTTATTCGAATATTTTTAAAACGATAAAAATCAGTCATATACCCTTCGTCGTTCCGGTATTGGGACATTTACCTTACACATCAATTAATCCAAATGCAGTCCAGTTAGACTAACATCAGATCTAATTTTTCAAGCCGGGAAATTTGCAGAAAGTATACTTACGAAATACATCTCTCAGTTTTGTTTGATTCTGCAAGAGACTTGCTGAAGGTCTTTCATCGAAAAAATTGCTTACGACAGTGCTACTAGGGTACTTCTACCTTCACCAAAATGGCACCTCAGTAAAATTGTGTGATAATAACTTGTGAATTACAGCATTGCAGATGTTGCGGTTCTTGATGCCGGGGATGTCTACACAGCCGGCTTGATGTACAATTTAGTGCCTTTTATGTCCGAAGTCTACAACTTACCAACCCCCGAGTACTACGTGGTCGCTGTGGCCAAAGAAAATGATCCGAGCACAGATATAACTTACTTGAAAAACAAATATACCTGCCACACGGGAATCAACACTGCGGCTGGTTGGATCTATCCCTTAGCCTATATGATCTCCAACCAATGGATCCGTGGTTACGGATGCGATTCAATACGTGCAGCCGCTGAGTACTTCACCAAGTCTTGCGTTCCTGGTGCTTTGAGTACAGAGTACAATATCGGAGTGCCTTACGACAACATGTGTGATCTCTGTCATGGACTGAGTTCCCATTACTGTCGTCGTGACGCAACTGAAGACTACTTTGGTCACACCGGTGCTCTTCGGTGTCTAGTAGAAGGTGGTGGAGAAGTTGCATTCGTAAAACATACCACAGTCTTCGAGAATACCGATGGCAAACGCAAGGAGTTCTGGGCCCGAAACACCTTTACAAAGGACTTTGAACTCCTCTGCCCAGATGGAACGCGAAAGTCAACGTTGGAGTATGAGACCTGTAATCTGGGCAAGGTTAAATCCAACGCCATCGTTGCACGTGGTGGAGAGTATGGCTTCAATCATACCGAGATTAATGCATACATAAATCTGTTCGTATACGCCCAGCAGTTCTACGGACGGAAAGAAGCTGATGAGTTCAGCTTCAGCATGTTCTCCAGCATTCCGCCCTACACAGATCTTATATTCCAAGATGCCACGCAGCAGTTAGTTATTATTCCCAGTGAAATGAGAGAGTTCAGTAGATATTTGGGACCAGATTTCATGCGTGCTAGAAGAATTGTCGACTGTGCCGCCGGTGCCAGTACCATTGAGTACTCGATACTCGCTTTATTGAGCGTTGGAGTAGCTTTACTTCTTAGTAGATAGACTTTTTAGTGTTCGAAGGGGTAGGTAAAGAGAAGTCAAGCTGTTGGCAAAAATATTTTAAGGTTAAACCTATTTTTACATTTTGCCTACACAGAGAAAAAATTATAGTAACTGTTCCTAGTACGTTTATGAAATATCATCCCATACCGTTATGGTAATGATTACTTGGGATTATGGGATATAGACCCATACTTTCTGGGAAAGTTTCTATAAGTATGGGAACAATTCCTATCATTATGGTAATAGTTCCCATATCGCATGTGAAAGAACCATGGTAATGATTACCATACTCATAGAAATAGTTCCCATAAGCAAATAGGAACCAGTCCTATAACCACATTGTAACGGTTCCTAAGCGTATATGGTAATGGTTACCATAATATTATGGTAATGGTTACCATAATATTATGGTAATTGTTCCTGTAATATTATGGTAACCATTCCCATAATATTATGGTAACTATTCCCATAATATTACGGTAACGAATACCATAATATTATAGTAACCATTACCATAGGTACATAGTAACGATTACCATAATTCCATAGGAACTATTCCGATACCATATGGCAATTATACCCATAATTATAGGAATGATTACCATAATATATATGGGTGCGGTTCCTATAATCAACATTTCAAAAAAACCGGTTACCATGCAGTATGGGAATCATTCCCATAATATTATGGTAACTATTTCCATAATATTATGGTAACGATTACCATCATATGATAGTAACCATTACCATGCAGTATGGGAATCATTCCCATAATATTATGGTAACTATTTCCATAATATTATGGTAACGATTACCATCATATGATAGTAACCATTACCATGCAGTATGTGAATCATTCCCATAATATATTGTAACTGTTACCATAACTTTCTCTCCGTGTAGATGCTGACATTGACTTCTAGTTCAGTTTTCGCGGAAACTATTTCGGATAGATATTTCGATTAGATTCCGAAAAAACCGAATTACTTTACTCTTATTCTTTAGAATACTGCACCAGAAGTTAGAAAACAATCCGTCCCCGAAAAATTTTTATAGATATATTATAAGATTTTTTTATAACCTTCTTTTAATTCTAAGACTCGTCCATGTAAATAATAAAAGTACAAGTAGTATAGAAAACGTACAACGTAAGTGGGGTAAAATGAGCCATAGAAATTTTTATAAGTTTTATCGATGTTACGAAATATTTTTTTAAAAATGAAAAGATGATTTTTTATTAATTTTTAATACCTGTGGTCTTTATTTTACCTCATTTTAGTTTATATTATTATGATTTTACACTAATTTTATACTCTTTAAACTAAGAGCCAAAAAATTTCAATCCGTCCATTGAAAAAAATTTTTTACTAATTTAAATATAAACTTTTATGATTATTACTATTTAAAATACTGTTTATGAAACAGTGCGATTAATTATCATTAATTTTAGATAAAATATACAAAAGTATTTATAAATGATGAACAAATGTACTCATAAATGCCGTCCAATAAAAAAATTTTTTTATTAATGAATTTTATATTTATAAGTTTGTAAGAGTATGCCCTTGTTTCCTCTTACTTGTTCATAGAAAGTTCGAGCAATCCTTCTGCAGCTCAGGTAAAAGAGCAACTGGGTTCTAAAATACCGACTGTGACGTATGCAGCATGATTACAGGATATGGGAAATAATATAGTGAATTTATTTTATAATATAATTCCCTTTATTATAATATTTATTGATTTAATTAATTAAATTTCACCAGGCCATTTTCAGTATAAAATTTTTCACGGAGAGAAAATTATGGTAACTGTTCCTACTACGTTTATGAAATATCATCCCATACCGTTATGGTAATGATTACTTGGGATTATGGGATATAGACCCATTCTTTCTGGGAAAAGTTTCCATAAATATGGGAACAATTTCTATCATTATGGTAACAGTTACCATATCGCATGTGAAAGAATCATGGTAATGATTACCATACTCATAGGAATAGTTCCCATAAGCAGATAGGAACCAATCCTATAACCACATTGTAACAGTTTCTAAGTATATATAATAATGGTTACCATAATATTATGGTAATCATTCCTATAATATTATTGTAAACATAACCATCATATTATGGTAATGGTTACCATAATATTATGGTATTCATTCCCATAATGTATAGTAATTATTACCATGATATTATGGTAACCGATACCATAATATTATAGTAACGATTACCATTATATCATGGTAGTAATTACTATACATTCTGGAAATAAATACCATAATATTATGGTAACCATTATCATAGTTACATGGTAACGATTACCATGTAAGAACAGTTAGCATTTAAATGGTTCGCACTGAAATTATAAAAATCAATACAATTGTAGCCAATGGAAATAAAACAATCTTTGACCTTCGTGAATTAGCGGCTTAGACTTTAAATACAATTTAACCTTGTTGGAATCAGATTCATATATTGGAAAACTCCGAATCAGCAGAAATTGTCACCACTAGCATCAGATATCAAAGCTCTGGATACCATGTGGTAATAACAAAAAATTATGAGTGCTGTAGCACAAACACCCAATTTCAGTTTCTCATACAATGACAGTCAAACTTACCGTCGCCTAGGTCCAATTTCTTCAATTACTTCTCCAATACTTTCGATCAGTTCAAAAAATTGTCGACTTTAATGACTGAAAACTATAGCAAAATTTAAAAAAATTAATTATTTAAATTAACTTTGTTGGCATAAATTTGTGCTTCTTTGTTTCTCAACCATAAAATTTATTCAATTTCTAATTCACAGTACAGAGTACAATTTTTCACAAATGTTATTATAAATGTAAACGAAGCACAAAAGGATCAATAATACTACATGGTTTAGCTCTTGGTATAATTCAATGTCATTTCTTCATCTATGTAACATTGGCCATGACTTTATACATACATGATATTGATTAGCAAAAATAAAATACAGCTGTTACATGTTTACTTTGTCAGGATTGGAAAATTTTATGGCAATAGTATACAAGTGAGGAAAAATGAGCCTTAAAAATTTTTAAAGTTCCATTGATGTTGAGAATTATTTTTGAACAAAATTTAATAGTGATCTTAAATTTATTCCTTTTCTATTTTTACTTGGTTCATTTTTCCTCTCTTCCAATTTATATCATTACGACATGGAGAGAAAATTATAGTAATAGTTACAATATATTATGGGAATAATTCCCATACTGCATGGTAACCGGTTTTTTAGAAGTGTTGATTATAGGAACGGCACCCATATATATTATGGTAACTATTCCTGTAATTACGGGTATAATTCCCATATGGTATCGGAATAGTGCCTATGGAATTATGGTAATCGTTACTATGTACCTATGGTAATGGTTACTATAATATTATGGGAATAGTTACTATCATATTATGGGAATGGTTACCATAATATTACAGGAACAATTACCATAATATTATGGTAACCATTACCATATACGCTTAGGAACCGTTACAATGTGGTTATAGGATTGGTTCCTATTTGCTTATGGGAACTATTCCTATGAGTATGGTAATCATTACCATGGTTCTTTCACATGCGATATGGGAACTGTTACCATAATGATAGGAATTGTTACCATATTCATGGAAACCTTCCCAGAAAGTATGGGTCTATATCCCATAATCCCAAGTAATCATTACCATAACGGTATGGGATGATATTTCATAAACGTATTAGGAACAGTTACTATAATTTTTTCTCCGTGTAACATTATTTATGAACTTTAAGGGGGACTGTAGAATAAACGTAGAAACAGTTAAATCATTCCAATAAGAAAAATATGAATGATTTCATTATAAATATTCTTAAAAATTACAATCACAAACGTGTTTATTAAATTTGTTTTCCCCACTGACGTCTTTAATTCATTTAATAACTTTGAGAAGGAAAGTGAAGTTTTTATGATAATTATTCGAAGGAAAATGACTCTACATCTATGCCTGATTACAAGAATGAAATGGAGCCATAAATATCTTAGTATTATCTTGGATGACGGAACCTTCCTATAAGATATTCAATGCCAAAGATAAGTACAGCAAGGGCATAAAGAAATATCATGAGCACATATAAATATTCTAAATCTATTGCATCAACTTCTTGGAAATCCATAATTTTCTTCTTTCGATCTTGAGCTCTGCTTTTCTCCAAGTGATTATTAAGAGTATCTCTTTTATTTTTACTAAGAAAACCTGATTCAATCACGTTCAAAACCTTCTTATCTAATCGGTCTTTCACCGCCCAATTCTTTCGTGTCCGGAAGACAAAATTATTTTTAAGCACGAAATTCTTCGAAACATACAAGTTTCGATTCAACGCTTTTTCTACAATAAATTCAGATTGGTACACGCAAGCAACTGTATGATCTTCGGTAGCCAGTTTCAGACAGTCGTCGGGAGAAAAATTTGATTCAGGATGTAAATATCTCATCTCCTCAACTGTCGACCATAATTGCTGATCAATAATCTCATTATGTTTATCAAAACAATAATGTACATGATATCGATGAATGTACAGATCGCGAAAGCTTTCGATGGTATGAGATGATGGCCGAGTTAAGATCGCGAATAGTTGTCCTTGGAACACTGGGTTGAATACAAAAACAAACGAAAAAGCCATAAGAAACATGATTTTCATTCGAAATCGGCGGAGAGGTGCTAATATAGACATGTTTAATAGTAATCTCAAGATATCGAAAATCGCTAGGTCAACCTGATATTCATTGTGCAATATAATCATAATAGTCATAAATAATAATATAATTATGATCGCAATACAAGAGTTAATGTCAATCAGGTAAATAATTTCACGGAATGATGATATAAAAGTTCTCTTTTGTGTTACGATGGCGAGAGTGAATTCTAAATTTACTGGAACTATATCTACGTACTTATTATGTGGTAAATCAATCCTATAAGCGGTTGTACTGATATCTTGTTCACCGTTTATCAATGAGTTTTGAAGCAGGTCAAAACCTTTGGTCCTTTTAAACGAGGTTATATTCTCAGTCATATTTAAGCTCGGAAACACGTATTTCCTTAATGTTCCGAACGGCGTAGTATCTTTGCCAATATTGACGGGGTAACCATCGAGGAATTTGGTCTTGTCAAAGATAAGAGTCCTACATATTTGAGGATCTGAAAAATATTTTGACGTAATGAATTTGTTACAATGGTAATTCCCGAGTCAAAATTAAAAAAGTAGTTTGAGCCTCCAAATGCTACCTGAGGGTAAGGAGGTTCAAATCATCTTTTTAAAAAGGTAAAACAAGCCTCCAGAGCCTAAATTTATAGATCGAGACTCTCATCGGATCGCGTACAATTGGTAAAGAAACAGAAGGTAAAAGGGGGCCACTAATTAGAAATGGCCACCATGATCGACAAAAATTTGAAATTTAAAAATTCAAAAAATAATTTCTTAGTAATTAATGTTTTGTTGTGAGTTGAAAAATAATAAAATTTAAAATATTAATAATAATAGCTAAAGTTATACAAGTAGGCGTTCGAATAGAATAGTACTGTCATTCGAAATTCGAATTGAATAATTAGAGCCTTTGACTTATTGGTATATGATTAATTAATTATTTTATGTGAACAATAAATGCGAATGATGTATTGGATAACGGAAACTGCCAAAGAAATTTAAAACAACGGCTGAAAAATAATCTGCTGCCGCCGGGATTCGAAACCAAGACCTAACGAATATGAAGCACAACCACTGCCGCACTGCTACTCGGACGCTCACGATCAGTTGAAAATATCTTTATGTATTTAAAACGCAGATATTATTATAACAATTATATCATGCTAAAGAATTAAGCTCATTCGAAGTTACAGATTAAAAGTATGTAGGGCTTGGAGGGTTAAAACATCTTTTTAAAAAGGTGATCAAGTTCTCCATGCGCTTCGTTTAGGGTATTAAGGACTTGAGTAGCATTTTAAAATATATAGTAGGCCTTAGAGGGTTAAAATACCATTTTAAAAAGGTGATTTACTCCTCCATAGGCTACTTTTAGGACATCGAGGACTTAAATAACATATTACATTCAGCGGCAAGTCCAACATCAAACGAACTGAGGCTTTGGAAGCTCAAACTACTGTTTTAATTTTGACTCGGGTTATTATATAACAATGTATAAATTATATCTACCGTTAACAAAAGGCTGTCGGTATACCACCCATCTCGATTTTTCATTGTGTGTTCTTTCAACTGTCTGCCATGGATCTGGTGCTCGTGCCGTAAATGGATTATAAGTGTACAGGCTGGTTATATTGTTAGAGTCAGTGCAAATCACGAATGATGATAATAGTTCAAATTGCCAAAGTGAGTATAGTATTTCAGATGCATCCAGACAGAATTTTCGAGAGTTACCAATAACAAAGAACCATGATTTAATACTCCAGAACGTTGACGACTTCAATTTTCTGAGTAGATTTTCCAATTGTTGAGTCGTTTTCACCTTTAAGACATACAGAGGATACGATGGATAATAGTGTTGGATATCTTTTGCGACAAACATATTATTGATAACAACATTAGGTGCATTTATCGTGACAGTTGTCTTCATAATAATCGTTTCAACTAAGTTCGGTGTAATGGCGACCGGATTCATACCGTCAGCATAACATAATTCAAGTAGTTGATTCTGTAAAAAAAAAAAAAAAACAAGAAAGATAAATAAAAACAAGAAAAAATAAAAAGGCCATTCGGCACAAGAAAAGGAAGTAGATTTCTCATTATTTAATTATTTCCATCTTTTAAATAAAAGTTAATTACGAAATAAAATTTTTTTTGACATTCTAAAAAATTTTGAAGATAATAAACAAAAAATCGGTTTATCGGCTGACCCTGATTTGTACTTATGACTGGAATCGTATTCAGGTTTTTTTTTCTTACATTTTATGTGTATATCATAAATATATAGAATATGCTCCACATACATGTATTTTATCCTGGAGAGAGTTTGTCATAGGAAGATTTTGTTGTGTTATTGCCTGAAGTTACGCACGCACACGAAGTCACGCACACACACGGAGTGATGCACACGCACCCACACAATGTTTAATAATTAAATTTTATTTAATATAATTTTAATTTAATGTTACAACTCCGCTCCAGAGTGAAATAAAATCCACGCCACTCCGAAATCACTCCGCTGAAAAAAATTTCCAATTCACTCCGCATGCAGAGTAATTTTTTTCTAAACCTCCAGTGCTCCAAGTGGCGGAGTGAATTCGGATTGATATTAAATCCGGATTCACTAGCAATTTTTTACAGTGTAGGCTAGCCTGTAGGGCTCACCGATGTCCAGAATTTCTTGCATGGAACGACGGATCTTCTCCGAAAAGCAATAACTAAATCTGATAACGGTTAACCCTGGAGATCAGCTCCAAAACTTCACACTGTTTTCGACTTCGAGTAGCTCTAGAATATTGATAACACATTTTTGAGTTCTTTGAGTTCGACAATACCTTTAAATGCATTGCTATCTTCGAACTTTTCAAGCTGAAAAATTTCCTGTTTCGTAGTAATCTCAAAGAATTAAAAAACTTTTGCTCAAGATAACCGCAGTTATGGATCAGTAAAAAATCATTAATTTATAATCAAATACAATTACCATATGAACGAGTGACATTGGTGGACTCCTCGACCCAGGTGAAGTATAAAACTTGTAATCCTTGCATGTTGCGCCTATGTAAACTAAACTCAAAATAATAACTTTGCTAAAATTCATTGTCGTCTAATTAAAACCCTTTACGTGAAAGTAAAACTAATAAAACAAAAGTAAATTTAATTTATAACTATTATATCTGATGGTTTACGAGTAAAAAGTAATAATTTGAATATTGTTGTCAATTCGATTTAAATTTATAGACACACTGAAGTAAATCCGTACGATTGGTTATAGATACATCTGTTAAGTTTGCTCGTTTAACGAGAAGTGGTCGGCAACAGAGCAAGTATGTCTGTTCTAAGTCAATTCTGATACCTCTTCTACTCTTTTGTTCACCCAATCGCTGCGTTTATTTCTATCATGTGAATAATAACCCTTGCTTAACGATTTAGCTGCTGATTCCTATTCGTTGTCTCGTGACAGAGAGTCGACGATTGGCTCGTTCTAGATGTAGCTCGTCCTATAATATTCCACTTCTCCAACTTGTCGCATACGCATGTGAAGGAGAGGGTGTCAGAAAAAACGGCAATGTTTCTTTTTAACTTCTCACTAAAAAAATCGATGATGGTTAAAAAATTCGGAAAGTTATAGTTTTAACCCCGATTTTCGAAAGTCGAGTTTTCATCAGATGCCGACGTTTTGAGGTCCTGGGAAGCTATTCTGACAAATTCAATATTCAAAAAAAAAATAAACTTGACTTTTTTTTTGTGGAATTATGTAGAAATTGAAAAAGTATATTGAAATAATAAAATTTTCAATATATTGCAAAAAATATAAGTTTTAATATATTGAAAAAATGTAATTCCAATATACTCCGAACCATATATTTAAGCATATACAGTACTACCTTAGTAAGTTACGACGATTTGGGACCGTCGTAATAGTTTAAGGGGCAATAAAAGTATTAGTCTCGATTGACCAGGAGCTAGGAAGGGTATGTAGGTGTGAGGGATCGTTAGTGTCTGTAAATCCAGGCAAAAAATTTATCAGTAACATTTAATTTTTCATTTCTCGAAATCAATATAAATAATTATTATTTAATTTTACTTGCAATAATGAGTCAAATAAATTTTTTCTTAAATAAATAAATTTTTAACGATTGTTTTATTAGAAAAAAAATAATGATTAAGTAAATAATATTAGAAATTTTAAATATTCATTTGTTTTATGATTAATATTAAATCTGATATTAAGTTAAAACTTAAGTAACGGCTGGATGGGTTATCTTAAAGTCTAATAAACTAAATTAACTCAAAATTTATCGATTGTATATTTTTTACAATTTTTGCATGTCCACATTACCCCTCAAAATCTCATGAAATGATCAGCTACTTTATAAAATACAATAAACATACTCTCACACACACACTATGAAACTGAAATGTAATATGAGGGTCTCAGGTAGTTCGAAAATTTTTTTTTGTGGTTTAGGGTTAAGCACGAGTTGTAAAAATGAGAAAATTCGTAATAGTGTAAGGTCGTAACTTACTAAGGTAGTACTGTAAATTTTTTCATATATAATCAATTATATACAGACCATATGCCACATATATGGGTCAAATATATGGAAGTATATATTAAGTTTAATATATTATAATTATAAATTATATATATACTATCCATTTATGGCAAGAATATATTGAGCATTATATGAGATAATATATATACAAAAATACACAACATTATATATAGGTAAATATATTATTATAAATATATAATCCAATACATGTAAAAAACATATATTTTTCAATATAGATATTTTTGCCGCTATATATTTATCACATATTCACCATATATTTTTTCATATACTTTTAACAATATATATCTTTTCCATGCGGGCACCTCAACCATCTAAATCAGTTAATGCGCCCGAGAGATATCGTTGAAGAAAGAAATCGTGAAAAACGGGTTTTTCGTAATATCTTCTAAAGGGCCAAGCTGATCAACTCCAAATTTCAATCAGTTTTACAATCTAATAAAACGCGCCGATTACAGTCTCAAATGTCATCTAAGTTTTTCAGTTTGAATCATAATGTCATCAAAAAATTTAAAAAACACAGCGTTTTATATTTTTCTCGGATATTTTATATATTATTGCTCTGACCTAAGTCAAAACCCATTCAAATCGTCATTTTGGTCACTGACATTGATTTTTGCCTTAATGCATTTACTTCATTGCAGTTTTTTCAATGGTCGCCCGAAAATTTCGGTAAAACTCACATATTTTATAAAAACATTATTTTCCGGGTCATTTTTTTACACGGGTAGTAAGATCAATATTGCTGTGTGTTAATACTGTTAGTTCAGTGCGTCGCTATTTCTTCTTACCTATGCATGTGACCTAGACTTTGTAATTATTTTGAAAGGTATATCGATTCGCATAGAAAACCCATGTTGCGTGTGAACAATAAATCAAGAAATTATTTTTTTTTATTAATAAAAATTGATGTGTGAAAAATATTAAAAGTTAAATTCACTTTATAATGATATCGCAATAATTTGCATTTTCATCGAATAAATCACTTTTTTTTTTTTTTAAGAATTTAATTTATGAAATTGGATTTATTCACAAATTACACTGCCGATGGAATGACTTTATCTAACTAACCATTTTCGTAGTCGAAAATTAAAATTTTATTTTATTGTATGGTTCATATCTCCAAGAACGATCAAAACTCAATTTGCGGTTATACATAAAGTCTATTGAAATTCATACATATTGCACAAATTACAAGGAGTATTCGTGGCAGGTCTAATATCTCTGTTGCGAAATGCTTCAGCCGAACAGTATTTCCAATTCCAAATTACTTTTTCTGCAAAATTTGATGAAATCTTGTATATAATTATAATCCAATTATGCCTACTTCTTGAAATGATTATTTTAAAGAGCAATAATGAAGGAATTAAAAGTCACATTGATGACATCTGAATATATTCTCTGATTCTATTAATCAATTAATTCATTGAATGCAATATGAGCATATTGATTTTATTTGAATTCAAAATTGAGGCAAATAATAATCAAAAACTAGTTTACAATAAATTCTATTCGATTAAATGAGAAATTTAAAATAAGTTCACTTGACAGCAAGAAAATGTAGCATTTCGTAAAATTTTTATAGAGCTGTATTGATATTTTGAGAAAATTACTCGTTCAAAATTTAGTAACGATTATGAATATATTTATCAAAATAACCATATATAAATAAAAATTAAAAGACTTATTTTTATTTTTGTATGGTTATTTTAATTAAAAAAGATGTTTTTTATTTTTAAAATTCATTTGTTTCCCGCGCTTTCTTTGTCTTTTTAATATACATTTACGACTATTTCTGTCTTTTTCTACAATATACAGTACTACCTTAGTAAGTTACGACCTTACACTATTACAAATTTTCTCATTTTTACAACCCGTGCTTAACCCTAAACCACCAAAAAAAATTTTCGAACTGCCTGAGACCCTCATATTACATTTCAGTTTCATAGTGTGTGTGTGTGAGAGTATGTTTATTGTATTTTATAAAGTAGCTGATCATTTCATGAGATTTTGAGGGGTAATGTGGACATGCAAAAATTGTAAAAAATATACAATCGATAAATTTTGAGTTAATTTAGTTTATTAGACTTTAAGATAACCCATCCAGCCGTTACTTAAGTTTTAAATTAATATTAGATTTAATATTAATCATAAAACAAATGAATATTTAAAATTTCTAATATTATTTACTTAATCATTATTTTTTTTCTAATAAAACAATCGTTAAAAATTTATTTATTTAAGAAAAAATTTATTTGACTCATTATTGCAAGTAAAATTAAATAATAATTATTTATATTGATTTCGAGAAATGAAAAATTAAATGTAACTGATAAATTTTTTTGCCTGGATTTATAGACACTAATGATCCCTCACACCTACATACCCTTCCTAGCTCCAGATCAATCGAGACTAATACTTTTATTGCCCCTTAAACTATTACGACGGTCCTAAATCGTCGTAACTTACTAAGGTAGTACTGTATATAACACAAATGTCGATAATAAAATTATGAAATATGAAAAATACTTATCTTTGGCGCATGAGACGTTGCTATGAGGTATAACTCCTTAAATTGCAATCGAAAGCGAGTCATTTATTTATTTGATGTATCTAAGGTCATTTAAGATCGAAATTCAACAGATTTTCTTTAATTTAATAAATAAATTTTTATGTCAACAAATTGATAGTTGGTTCGGGTATAGATACATGGTCAAAATTCTCGCGCTCTCACATTGTTAGATGCATGCTTGGCGCATGACTCGAACGCGTCTCTTGATATACAATTTCCGGCAAAGTTAAAAAAATTTTAAAAAATGAAATTCCTACTGAAATATGGATTATATTCGAAGTTGATGCAATATCTCGGTCACGCACACACGCAAAAATACAAAGCAACTCATCAAACTGAAAGTATTACCATGTACTTCCATTGATTGTACTTCTATCGATTCTTGTATCCAATTAATTATTTATTGACATGAAAAAAATTACTAAAACAAAACTACAAAACAAGTTAGATGACATTATATCGCGTGCCAAAAGGTAAAAGGGCGTATTGCTACAGATTAGTAGGGAATTATGCTGAAAGGACGTATAAAAAAATTTTATTTTGCCATTAGCTTTGAAATTTTTCGAAACGCAAAGATCTGCAAAAAAAAAATTTGGGCATCCTTGAATTGAAAGGGCGTATCTCAAGACATACGCCCTTTTACCTTTTGAAAAGTAGTGCCTAAAGGTAAAAGGGCGCATAAAAAAAAATTCTAGTTTTAATACAAAATACTGACAAATAATTTCACAAGACAAATTAGATGAAAAAACACTCCTCCTACACTTTTTTTTTAATTTATTAAAAATAAAATAACTGAAAAAAAAAATAAAATGAAAATATCAAATTTTCAATTGAATTAAAAATTTTTATAACGACTATAAAAAATAAAAATTTATTGACTTTTTCTTTAATCAGTGTTTTGGATTATGGATCCGTCATGAATCAGAATATATAAAAAAAAAAAAAATCCAAAGTACGTGCGACAGACACGGAGGAAGAGGGTATAGGAATCGTACCTAAATGAACCGGTTATTTCTGCTTTTTTTTTTTTTTTTAAATTTAGTATAAGAATTTTAAAATACTATTATAAACTCTAATAATTAACTGTGAAATAAAATAACATTCATACAATTTGCAGCATTTTTTTTTTTTTTTTTTTTTGAGACTTCGGCTAAGCTTTTTAATAAATTTTTTAGAAAAAAAATTTATACGCCCTTTTACCTTTTGGTCACAAAATTTTCAAATTCCTAAAGCTAAAAGGGCGCATAATTAAAGACATACGCCCTTTTACCTTTGGAAAAACAATATGTGATTTTCAAGCGTAGAAAATGTTTACTAATCAGTTGGCGATGAAAAAAAAATTTATGCGCCCTTTTACCTTTGCAAAGGTAAAAGGGCGCATACATTGGTATACGCCCTTTTACTTTTTGGCACGCGATATGTTGATCGAAAAAGACTATGAAGAGGAAGCGTTGGTATAATTTCCGACACATTTTAGTACATGAATTTTGTTCCTTATCCTATTTATTCCACAGGAAAAATCTTGTTGCTGAAACAGGATTTTGTCCTATTGCTCCCACAGGATTTATCCTGTTGCAGCAACAGGATTTTGTGTTATTGCTCCTACAGGATGTCCTTTTTACACCAAAATTTTTTCCATTTTACAATAGCCCAATTTTAGCCCGATTTTTGACTCCAACTGTGACGAGTAGTAACGTGTAAGGCGCAATAATAAAAGTACAAAATTTCAATTCTTCAAAAATAATTTAATTTATCATCATTTTTTTCAAATTTTAACACAGAGGAAAATCAAGTTTGATTTCGTTATTAAACTTTTCTCTATATCTCCATCATTATTTCAGCTAAAAGTGCCTACTTTGAGCCCCTTGCAACACGGAAAACAATTCTGGCCAAACGTTGCTCTCAATCCAATCGATATACTTATCGATCTTAATGTAAGCAACTGGACGGTCACAAAAATCAACAGAAAAAATATTGATTCCCACCAAATAAACTTCGTTGTTCTGCGACCGTAGAATAAAATGTCCTCGGATATTCGAGCAATTATTTATCAATTCTTGTCGACTAGCCTTTTTTAAAGGTTCAACACAAACCACTGTATTGTTATTTATACTCAAGTAGTTGACCAGGGAATTATCGAAACATTTTTCTTTTGGAACCAACCTGGGAACAGAACAAAAATAGTATCATTTTATTTTCAAGAAATTTTAGATCAGTTTCTCTTGCGGATTTGGTGGCATTATATGGATTCCTAGGAGATATCACATAGGAATCTATATAGTAGTGTATTAAGACTACTCGCAGAAATTAAGGGATGTAGAGAAAATTGTAAATTTTTAAGCGATTTTCGACATGATGTACTCGGAGGAAAATGGTCGTTCAGTAAAAATAAAACAAGCAAATTGTAGCTTCAAGTATCTTATTTTCAAAACTGGAATTCTAAATTTTTTATCATCCATGGATCTGAGGTAATTTAGTGCCCTTCAATTTTCCATGCTAAAAAAGTCTCTACGATGATTTAACGCAGAGTTATCATTGCCCGAGTCAAAATTAAAAAGGTAATTTGAGCCTCCAAATGCTACATGAGGGTAAGAAGGTTCAAATCATGTTTTTAGAATATGAAGATCCATGCATTAAAAAGGTGATTTGAACCTAAACGTGATAACTTTGTCCACTTTTACCAAGTTTAGGTTCAAATAATCTTTTTAAAAAGGTAAAACAAGCCTCCAGAGCCTAAATTTATAGATCGAGAGACTCTCATCGGATCGCGTACAATTGGTAAAGAAACAGAAGGGAAAAGGGGGCCACTAATTAGAAATGGCCTCCATGATCGAAAAAAATTTGAAATTTAAAAATTCAAAAAATAATTTCTTAGTAATAAATGTTTTGTTGTGAGTTGAAAAATAATAAAATTTAAAATATTAATAATAATAGCTAAAGTTATACAAGTAGGCGTTCGAATAGAATAGTACTGTCATTCGAAATTCGAATTGAATAATTAGAGCCTTTGACTTATTGGTATATGATTAATTAATTATTTTATGTGAACAATAAATGCGAATGATGTATTGGATAACGGAAACTGCCAAAGAAATTTAAAACAACGGCTGAAAGATAATCTGCTGCTGCCGGGATTCGAAACCGAGACCTAACGAATATGAAGCACAACCACTGCCGCACTGCTACTCGGACGCTCACGATCAGTTGGAAATATCTTTATGTATTTAAAACGCAGATATTATTATAACAATTATATCATGCTGAAGAATTGAGCTCATTCGAAGTTACAGATTAAAAGTATGTAGAGCTTGGAGGGTTAAAACATCTTTTTAAAAAGGTGATCAAGTCCTCCATGCGCTTCGTTTAGGGTATTGAGGACTTGAGTTGCATTTTAAAATATATAGTAGGCCTTAGAGGGTTAAAATACCATTTTAAAAAGGTGATTTACTCCTCCATAGGCTACTTTTAGGACATCAAGGACTTTAATAACACATTACATTCAGCGGCAAGTCCAACATCAAAAGAACTGAGGCTTTGGAGGCTCAAACTACTGTTTTAATTCTGACTCGTGTGATCGTAGCACAAAAATTTATTGTGATTTTGACAGTCAATAACTCAGGACATATTGGTCGTACAGGGAATGGAAGTAGGGTTTTAAAAACTGCAAGACTTCCTCTATCTTTCCAGAAGAGTTCCTATGCCTCGATAGTAATAGTTACTATGCCAACATAGGAAAAATTTTATCTAGGAATCCATAAATGAATGAATACGTTTTCTTTTAACTCAGGCTTTTTTTCATACGCCTTGGCGGTTCCAAACTCCAACTTCAAGCGTCATAAAGGCTATTGATCAGAAACGTTCTATTCGTAAGGCTGTCAGGAAAACTGATCGATATTTTTGGGAACCTTAATACAGAAAATAATTTCATACTTTAATTGTAACTTAGTTGCTCCTTGATGAGATTTCCAACCAACAGCAGTGATATTTACGCCATCAACAGCCCAATGGATATCAACCAACGGTTTTGTTTGCAAGCAAATAGGTTTCACTTTATCGGACCAAGTGACGGGATTTTTCAATTTCAAAAGCGCGATGTTGTTGTTCTTATTCTGACTACTATACTCTGGATGCATTATTATCTCTTCTATTTGTATTTTCTGGGCTCCTTCTTCATTATTGTTATTAAAGTCAACACTAGATGACCCAACTTTCACCTGTTTTGAATAAACCAGTTTTGATGATTAAACCAATTTTATAAATTTATTTTTCCAGTAATAAAAGTTTAAAAAATATATAAATTAATTTATTACCGTCAAATTTTTGTTTGTCGACCAATAACAGTCAGCAGTAGACAGAACAAACTTATCTGAGATTAGCAAGCCGCCGCAAAAATAATTAATGATGTTTGAAAGGGGAGATGTTTGACCGACAGCAACCAAGAATGGGAATCCTAAAGACTCCTCTTGTATTTTATGCCAAATTTTGATTGGTGAAGTACGATTTGGAAGTGTACCATTCCATTCATGAGCAATACAAGCTTTCGAATTTAAAAAAAAAAATTATCAAGCATTTTAATACGAATATTTTCATGTTACAAAGTGTTATGTGTTCGAAAATATATGCAAGGACAAAGTGTGGCGACAGCAAAAATATTCTTCAAAGGAAAAAATTCTTCTACACGGAAAAAATATTATAGGCATGGTTTCCATAATTTTGTGAAAATTTTTCCTATATCAGTATAGGCATTACGACCATAAATTATAGGAGCGGTTCCTATGATTATGGGAATGCTACGCGTATTAAAATAACATATATGGTCAAAATATATGTAAAAATATATGATAAATATCAGAAAATATATGTGGCGAATTTAACTATATTTTCTGATATATTTTTTTTATATTAAAAAATATAGTATTCATCATATACGAGCCCGTATATGTTTAGTATATATAAAATATATATATCAATCATATACAGAAAATATAGTTTCATCATATATGAAAATATATATTCTTGTCATATACAAAAACTATATTTTTATCATACATAAAAATATATATTTCTATCATATACGAAAAATATATTCTGATCATATATAAAATCATATATTTATACTGCGTATGGAAAAAAAAAGTTTCTTATTCGTATGACCCACTCCAATTAAATTATATCTAAATTTTAATATACTCTTTAAATTGCAGATAAAATTTTCAAAATTAGTTAATTTGAAGCGAATATATAATATACCCATATATATATACGTACACTGAATATAATATATGCTTAAATATAACAAAGAAAATATATGCTGGCATATATAATTTGAATTGTATGCTACCATATATTTCATTTCATATAAAAATTTTATATTTTTTGAATATAAAAGGAAATAAATCAATACAATATATTATAAGGTAAATGTAAATGTATATATGGCTTAATATAAAAAACATATAAGTTACATATATGGAATACATATAGAAAAAAATATTATTATAATTTCTAAATATTATGGTAACTATTCCCATAATATTATGGTAACCATTACCATAATATTATAGTAACCATTCTCATAATATTATGGTAACCATTACCATAATATTATGGTAACCATTCCCATAATATTATAGAAACCATTCCCATAATATTATGGTAACCATTCCCATAATATTATAGTAACCATTATCATAATATTATGGTAACCATAACCATAATATTATGGTAACCATTCCCATAATATTATGGTAACCATTCCCATAATATTATGGTAACCATTCCCATAATATAATGGTAACCATTCCCATGATATTATGGTAACCATTCCCATGATATTATGGTAACCATTACCATAATATTATAGTAACCATTCTCATAATATTATGGTAACCATTACCATAATATTATGGTAACAATTCCCATAATATTATAGTAACCATTCCCATAATATTATGGTAACCATTCCCATAATATTATGGTAACCATTCCCATAATATTATGGTAACCATTCCCAAGATATTATGGTAACCATTCCCATAATATTATGGTAATAATTCCCATACATTATGGGAATGATTACCATAATATTATGGTAACCATTACCATATACGCTTAGGAACCGTTACAATGTGGTTATAGGATTGGTTCCTATTTGCTTATGTGAACTATTCCTATGAGTATGGTAATTATTACTATGATTCTTTCACATGCGATATGGGAACTGCTACCATAATGATAGGAATTGTTACCATATTTATGGAAACCTTTCCAGAAAGTATGGGTCTATATCCCATAATCCCAAGTAATCATTACCATAACGGTATGGGATGATATTTCATAAACGTACTAGGAACAGTTCCTTTAATTTTTTCTCCGTGTACTATTTACACTGTGTTTCTTTTTCTTACAAGTTATCTTCCGTAACAAAAAAAATATTCAATTAGTTCCATTACTAAATTACCTATAGCAGCAGGTCCAAAACCATCTGGATGAGGTATTGTAGGACAGCATACAATTGTAATTGAGTCATTTGAGCCACAATCTAACGATTGAGTAACCATGTCACTGGTATTTGATCTTGATAATTCATACGGACAATCAATTATATTTTTACAAATTCCCATACCATTACTTTCGGGTAGTCGACAATATTTGCCATCTAAAATCAACCGACAAAATAAGTTGTTTAGAAAAACACTGCGAGAAAATTTATTTTTAAAATTATAAATAATAAATAATTAATGGAATACTGACTGTGCAATTGAACTGAAACCAAACATAGTTTTGAAAACAAAACTATTAAGTACTTGAAGTATTCGGATTCCATTGATTTTTTAACTGTGTTGTTTTCGAAGCCAACGCGATAAAGTATGTGACAAATACATTTGATGACCACGACTAGTAATATAATGAACATCAACAATAAAAGACGTGATAAACATTTTTAATTGATTTTTGACGGAAAGTTTTCAATATCGTCACGTAATGAGCGCGTGATCGTTGAGAATATTATTTTTTAAATTAATAATTGGATTTTTATGTGATTTTTATTCTTTGTGTAATAAATTTTTTTACTACTTTAGAAATAAAGTTATTAAAAATAAGTCACTTTATATTATGCTACAAATCTTAATATTTATAAAACATAATAATAAATTGTTTTAAAGTAGATCAGCAAAAAAATTGCGTCATCAGTGAATATTCACTTTAAAAAAGACCCCATGTTGGCAGGATCGGTGACACAACCGTTGGACCAAAGACAATTGATTTCGAGAATTAATCCGGGATAATTGTTCCTATACGGAGAAAACAAAAGAGATAATTTTCCTATGTTACATAGTAATATTTCCTATGTTCGCATAGGAATTTTTACTATGCGAACATAGGGAAATTTACTATGTTAACATAGGAATAATTCCTATGTTGTATAGGAATTATTCCTATGTTAACATAGTGAATTTCCCTATGTGAACATAGGAAAATATACCATGCAGCATAGGGAAATTTACTATGCGAACATAGGGAAATTTACTATGCAACATAGGAATAATTCCTATACAACATAGGAATTATTCCTATGTTAACATAGTAAATTTTCCTATGTTAACATAGTAAATTTTCCTATGTTACATAGGAATTATTCCTATGTTAACATAGTAAATTTTCCTATGTTACATAGGAATTATTCCCATGTTAGCATAGTAAATTTTCCTATGCTACATAGTAAATTTCCCTATGTGCATATAGAAAATTCTACTATGTTAACATAGGAACAATTCCTATGTCTAGAAAAATAAAAAAATATATAATTTACTTATTTCCTTACATGTAGGGGAAGTGGGGCAGAATAGGCCCCCTAAAATTTTAGATTCCTCGAAATATTTGGGGGCAAAATGGGCCCCCCAAACTTTTTAACATGAAAAGTGTTTGGGGCGGGGGAGGGGCAAAATGGATCACTGAGGCAAAATAGGCCACTGAGGTCAAATGGACCACTGGGGCAAAATGGCCACCCAAAATTTTTTTACATATAAGAAAAACAAATCTCATCCTTTTATGATTTTTGTAACACAAGAATTTTTCCTATGTTAACATAGGAATAATTCCTATGGTACATAGTATTTTTTCCTATGGTAACATAGTAAAATTTCCTATGTTCGCATAGGAATTTTTCTAATGTGACACACAGGAATAATTTCTATGTTAACATAGGAATAAGTGCTATGTTTCACATAGGAAAAATTCCTTTGCTACAAAGGGAAAATTACTGTGGTAACATAGGAAATTTTACTATGTTACCATAGGAATTATTCCCATGTTAGCATAGTAAATTTTCCTATGCTACATAGTAAATTTCCCTATGTGCATATAGGAAATTCTACTATGTTAACATAGGAACAATTCCTATGTCTAGAAAAATTAAAAAAACATATAATTTACTCATTTCCTTACATGTAGGGGAAGTGGGGGCAGAATGGGCCCCCTAAAATTTTAGATTCCTCGAAATATTTGGGGGCAAAATGGGCCTCCCAAACTTTTAAACATGAAAAGTGTTTGGGGCGGAGGAGGGGCAAAATGGGTCACTAAGGCAAAATAGGCCACTGAGGCCAAATGGACCACTGGGGCAAAATGGCCACCCAAAATTTTTTTACATATAAGAAAAACAAATCTCATCCTTTTATGATTTTTGTAACACAAGAATTTTACCTATGTTAACATAGGAATAATTTCTATGGTAGATAGTATTTTTTCCTATGGTAACATAGTAAAATTTTCTATGTTCGCATAGGAATTTTTCTAATGTGACACATAGGAATAATTTCTATGTTAACATAGGAATAAGTGCTATGTTTCACATAGGAAAAATTCCTTTGCTACAAAGGAAAAATTACTGTGGTACTATAGGAAATTTTACTATGTTACCATAGGAATTATTCCTATGTTAGCATAGTAAATTTTCCTATGCTACATAGGAAATTTTACTATGTTACCATAGGAATTATTCACATGTCAGCATAGTAAATTTCCCTATGCTACATAGTAAATTTTCCTATGTGCATGTAGGAAATTCTACTATGTTAACATAGGAACAATTCCTATGTCTAGAAAAATAATAAAAAATATAATTTACTTATTTCCTTACATGTAGGGGAAGTGGGGGCAGAATGGGCCTCCTAAAATAAGAGACTTGGGCCAAGACTGGGTCACCTAGCCTTGGACGTTTAACAAGGAGATCATATAAATGTATCAGTTCAACATCAGTAAGAATGTCCTGTAGCTACCGATTGGACCCAGCAATCAGAAGGACGGCAGTTTGCCCCCAGAGCCCAGCAGAATTTTTACCGAGTTTTTTGCAAATCATTTACCTCCCTTAGATAGTTTAAACGTTCATGATCATGAACTTTACGAGGTCAATAATAATACATTTTTTTAAATTAAATTTACTCGTTTCCTTGATGTATGGGCCAAGTCTGGTAACCAAGCATGAGCCAGGTTTGGTAACCAGACTTGGCCCGAGATTATCATTCCAGACTTTTACCAGAACTGAGCCAATACTGGCTTACAAGCCTGGCCCAAGGTTCTACAAAGTTGGGCCAAGTCTGGGCCCGTGGTACTTTCCTCTCTGGGACGTTGTAATGACGATTACTATTTAAAATTTGTTTTAAATAATCTTGAAATATTAATCCTCCATACAGTAAAACACTGTCATTCAGGATGTTCAATGCATATTTTTGCTCTTGTCTGTGTTGGATCCTACCTTTTTTACTTGTACATGCAGCTTCTTCGTCCGCTCTGGTTATTCGTACTTTGTCAGATGCACATGTTGTACATTGAGAAAAAAAAGTTCTTAAATATGGAAAAAAAAAAATTTGAAGAGACTTACCCCCTCCCCCCCTCCTAAGTTCACCCTAACCCCCTCTCTTTTTCTTCCCTATGTACGTATAAAAATGATAATTTTTTCGGGAATAAGACCCTATATCTCATTAGTGTTCATCTTACCCCTTGTTAATGGTTATTATCTCATAGAATTAATTTAACTCTATTACTCTCAGAACTCTACTCGGTAAATCTAAATTTGGTTGTGACTATTATAGCATATGTATAACTCCGTTGAACTGCATGATGTCATATATGCTTCTCTCTTTACTACGTAGATATTCCTATCCTTGGCTTGTTTTGCTAATATTTGCTTACTCAAGTATAAACACATATTGTCGAGTATTTACCAGTCAGTTGTGGTCACGACACGGTCGTGACAACACGTGCTACACATCAAATCAAGTGAACGGTCAATAAATTTTATTTTTGTGCCCACGTAAAAGCAATAAATTGGGGGAAACAATGTTGGGCATAAACAATTTTGTTATTTTATTATTATTCGGCTTGATATTTTTTATTGTTGAGGCAAAAAAAGCGAGTGATATTATTGAGAATGATCCTGAAAATCCTGAAGTAACGAGTCCACTGGGAAAAATCAGAGGATCGCTTATGAAAACACGTTTGGGCAAGACCATTTATTCGTTTCGTGGTATCAGGTATGGTGAGCCACCAGTTGGTCCACTGCGATTTAAAGTAAGTGATTATTTATAATTTAGATTGTTGACACTCACTGAAGATATTGAAGGTAATGGTTGAGTAATATTGTTTTATTTGATAGCAAGCGAAGCCAGTGACACCTTGGAATGATACATTTGACGCCTCAGAAGAGGGACCGTCCTGTGGCTGGCCGAAGTCACAGTTTCAATCAGAAGACTGCCTTCGTGTCAATATTTATACTACGAAGGTACGCAGCTGGTATTCAAATATTAGAATATGCCCTGAGTGACCAGTTTTTTAGCTTCCAGAAGCAGATTCTGCACCTCGACCAGTGATAGTGTTCTTCCATCCCGGTGGATTTTACTCCGTGTCTGGCCAGAGTATTTTTTCTGGACCTCAGTACTACCTTGATCAAGACATCGTTCTAGTTACCTGTAACTACAGATTAGCATCATTGGGATTCATCAGCACTGGGGATAGTCTAGCTCCAGGAAATATTGGTCTCAAGGATCAGGTAGAGGTACTCCGGTTCGTACAGAAGAATATCCGTAGCTTCAACGGTGATCCAGACTGTGTTACCATCACAGGCTACAGTGCAGGTGGGTGGAGCGTCTCACTCCATCTAGTATCTCCAATGTCCAAAGGTCTCTTCCATCGAGCCATCTCCATGTCTGGATCAGCTACCTATCAGAATCCTCTTCCATTCCACCAAAAAGACCTCGCTGAGAAGCAAGCACGTTTGCTCAATTGCCCAACGGATACCACCAGCAATTTGTTGACATGTCTGAATACTAAGTCCTTTGAAGACATCGTTGGAACTCTACCTAAATTCTTTGAATGGCATGGAGATCCTATCTTAGTCTGGCTTCCAGTTATTGAACCAGATGTTCCAGGCATTGAACGCTTCCTTACTGAGCAACCAATCGAGTTGATCAAACAAGGAAAGTTTCATGACGTGCCTTACATTGCAGGAATCACCAAGGACGAGTTTGGTGGCGCTGTTGTCGGTAAACCATTCAAACTTACTCAGTTATCAGTTTTCTTTCTTAACTTTTCTGGACCCTAGCACCAATTGAAGAGGCCCGAAATGGCAGCACAGCAATCTTCGATGATTTGAACGCCAACTGGACTACAATCGCCCCCATCAGTTTCCTGTATGAACGAGACACATCCAGATCCTTAGAGATTAGTCAAGAGTTGAAACATTTCTATCTCCATGACCAACCTGCTGGTCCAGATAATTACAAAGGAGTTGCAGAGGTAAGTTTATGCTTATCACTACTAAAGTACACGAGTAATTGTACTTTACTTTTTTTTAAAAACAAGTTTAATGTTATTTTGATTATCAGCTTTACGCCGACGGTGTCATTGGCTTCAGCGTCCACCGGTTAGTTAACCTGTTGGCCAAGTATTCAACGAAACCTGTTTATTACTATCAATTCTCTTATCAAGGTCGTTATAGTCATGTTACATGGGCAGATAAGAAACCATATGGTTAGTAGTAAAATTTATATCAGGTTTAATTTATCAATCTCCATTAATCCAAGCATCAAAAAAGCTATTGAACTATTCGCCCGAAGGAAAAGTAATAGTCGTTATCAATCGAACCGTTTAAATCATGATGACCATGTACCAGGTTATTGTTGAAATAGAAAATAAAAAATTGCTTGGATTAATGCAGATCTTGAAGTGATGAATTTTAAATGGTACGATAAGTTGTGTCTTTCGATTGTAGGAGTGGTGCATCACGATGACTTACTCTACCTCTTCTATGTGAGTTTCTTTCCATATTTTGAAGCAGACGCACCTGAAATACCAACAGTAAGACGCATGACTTCAATGTGGGCCAATTTCGCCCGCACTGGAGAACCCATTCCCGTTGGCAACGATGACTTTTTGAATGTCACCTGGATGCCTTTTACGCGAGAAAATCAAGCATATCTTGAAATAAATGATAATCTTGTTATAAAACATAATTTAAATTCTGATAGAATGAATGAATGGGAAAAACTATTTTTTATTGATTATTAAATTTATTGTTTTACTGTATTTAAGGTGTTGTTAATAAAAGAAAATTTATTTTGCCCAAAAGGCCAAGTGTAGTAATTTACTTTTAAATAAGCTAATGTATGATTTCTAAAAGTATTATTGAGTATTAATTTTCTAGCCGAATTATAAAAAAGCCAAATAAATAAAAATAGTTTGACATTTGATCACTAGCTCTAGTGATTAAAAATAATCAATCGGTACACGGAGAAAACAAAACAGGTAATTTTCCTATGTTCGCATAGGAATTTTTGCTATGCGAACATTGGGAAATTTACTATGTTAACATAGGAATGATTCCCATATTATCATAGTAAATTTTCCTACGCTACATAGTAAATTTTCCTATGTGCATATAGGAAATTCTACTATGTTAACATAGGAACAATTCCTATGTCTAGAAAAATAAAAAAAAACATAATTTACTTATTTCCTTACATGTAGGGGAAGTGGGGCAGAATGGGCCCCCTAAAATTTTAGATTCCTCGAAATATTTGGGGGCGAAATGGGCCCCCCAAACTTTTTAACATGAAAAGTGTTTGGGGCGAGGGAGGGGCAGAATGGATCACTGAGGCAAAATAGGCCACTGAGGTCAAATGGACCACTGGGGCAAAATGGCCACCCAAAATTTTTTTCCATATAAGAAAAACAAATCTCATCCTTTTATGATTTTTGTAACACAAGAATTTTTCCTATGTTAACATAGGAATAATTCCTATGGTACATAGTATTTTTTCCTATGCTACAAAGGGAAAATTACTGTGGTAACATAGGAAATTTTACTATGTTACCATAGGAAAAAATGCTATGTAACATAGGAACTTTTCCTATGTATTATAGGAAAAGTTCTTATGTGACATAGTACTTTTTTCTATATTTTTATAGGGAATTTCCCTATGTTTACATAGGAAAAATTCCTGTGTGCACATAGGAATAGTTACTATGCCAACATAGGAAATATTACTGTTTTTTTTTCTCCGTGTAGATAAAAAAAATTGATTAAGCAGAAACGATAAGTAACAGTACGAAAAGATATGAATACTTTACTTTCGTTCTTTACTATTCGTTATCAAAGTAATTCATCCTATATGAAAACAAGTAGTATGAGAGGGGGAGTGGGTGAGGGTAAAACGGGGTACTTAAGGAAATAATAAACTAAGGGGACTCAAATACGTCTAATTTTTTTTTACTTAATAATATTCAAAGGAAATAAAAAAACTTTTCAGTTGACGTTGAAAAAAAAATTTTCATGTTTTGCGGGAGAAATGGGGTATCCCCTAAAAAAGATAAAAAGAATCAATAAAATTTCACAAAATTAAAATTTCTAACAAATATATATATATATATATATATATATATATATATATATATATATATATATATATATATAGTTCCTTATGAAAAGAAACCGTTTAAAACGTTAAAAAAAAAATTATTACAAATCGTTTCTCTTAACCCGGGAGGTGCTCCATAAAAAAGATTTAGGTTAGTTTTAATTTTGAAGAAGATACTTTTCAAAAAGGCATTATATATTGTTTAAAGCAATAGATTCAAAAATTTTGAAAAGTTAATTAAATTTAAAAATTACAAAAATTGTAACTATATCCAAGATTATTGAATCAACTCTGAAGTAATTTGACACCGGGAAGTTTTTTACGGTAAATAGATAAAAAAAAAATTATACGGTTATCACACTATTTTTATAAAAAAAAAAAAAAATTTTTTTGAAAACTGATAAAAATGTATTTAAAATAATCTTCAATTATAAAAGTGATTTTGGAATGTTTCCAAATCATTTTTCGAAAAAAAACTTTTTTATAAAATTTCTAAAGAGTACCCTATTTTCCCCTTGCTCCTATATTGTGAATAATATAAAAAAAAAATACCGCGAATATTTTAAATAATCATTTTGACATTAATTTTAATTCAGTTCATAGATAAAATTCCAATCGATAAAATAATAATTATAAAATTGCCCGCGATAAAATAGCCATTTAGGAAATTCCCGCAACGAAGTACTCGAATTTTAAAATTCCTACAAGACTTAAAAATATAATTATGATAAATAAATTATTTTCTAATGATAAACGTACTATTTATTGTTAAGTTGAGTCAGCAAATCCCAAGTATGGTCTAATATGTTCTCAGAACATGAGGAAAAACGTCGATACATAAATTGTCACTTTGACATCAAACATGGTCAGCAATAAGGAAAGTATTCTCATAAGGAAAGCATTTGAATTCAAAGAAAAAAAAATTAATTTTATAAACATTAAGAACTTTATTTATATACAATTGGATAAACAAATAAAATAACAAAGTCATAATCTTTTAATGGTCTATTCCAAATACGGGAATTAAGTTATAAAAGTCAAAAAAAAAATCACTCGAGGTTATCTAATAATAGAGGTTTACTGCTACATAGTTGAACGTTCTGATAAGTTCATATCAAGCATATGTGTGTATTTAAGTAAGTGCCAGTAGTTGTCTTTAATGCGTTCAATTTATATGAAATATTCATGATACGTCTTTAACAACGTCATTATTTTTTTTTTACTTGACACTCCCCCGGACTATAAAGACGGACTATTAGATGTTTACCAACCAGTTGTGGTTAGATCACAGAAGCCTCTACATACTCCGTATTTACGCAGTTTAATCATAATTGATTATTAGTATTAGCTGATAAACTATTTATCAAAGAAGCGACAATTGAATGAGGTCAATGATGGTGGACATTGATAAGGTGATTGTTTTATTATTATGGTGCTTGACTTTTTACGCCGCAGATGCTAAAAAGTGGAGTCATTATTATGTAACTGAAAGTGGTCCAGATAATCCGGAAGTGACGACTCCAATGGGAAAAATAAAAGGGTCGGTTATGACATCGCGATTAGGCAAAGATATTTACACGTTTCGCGGTATCAGATACGCAGAGCCACCAGTGGGACAGCAGCGATTTGAAGTAAGTAATTGTTTATTACTATGGTTGTTGCTGTTTGTTGAAGCTGCGGACAGACATGATAAGATGTTTTGATTTATTGAATAGCAAGCACAGCCGGTGAAGCCTTGGAACGGTACATTAGATGCGACAAAGGAAGGTCCATCGTGTGGCTGGCTACAATCTAAGTTTCAATCGGAAGACTGTCTCCGTCTTAATATTTATACTACGAAGGTACACTTCTAGGCTTCAAATATCGCAGCACGTCTTGAATGAATGGGTTTTTTTAGCTTCCAGAACCTGGTTCAGCACCTCGTCCCGTAATAGTCTTCTTCCATCCTGGTGGATTTTGGTCCCTGTCCGGCCAAAGTTATGTTTATGGACCTGAGTATTATTTAGACCAAGATATTGTCTTAGTTACCTGTAACTACAGACTAGGGGCTCTAGGATTCCTCAGCACTGGGGATAGTTTGGCTCCAGGGAACCTCGGTTTCAAGGATCAAGTAGAAGTACTTCGATTCGTACAGAAAAATATCCGTAGCTTCAACGGTGATCCAAACAGTGTTACTATAAGCGGCCAAAGCGCAGGTGGATGGAGTGCTTCACTTCATCTGGTGTCTCCAATGTCCAAAGGCCTATTTCATCGCGCGATTTCTCAGTCTGGAGGAGCAACCTATCAAAATCCCTTCCCACCTCATCAAAAAAATCTCGCTAAGAAGCTTGCTTCCCTACTAAATTGTCCAACAGATGCTACTGGCAGTATGTTAATTTGTTTGAGAACAAAATCCTTTGAAGACATCGTTGGAACTCTACCTAAATTCTTTGAATGGTATGGAGATCCTATCCTAGTCTGGACTCCAGTAATTGAACCAGAGGTTCCTGGTGTTGAGCGCTTCCTTACTGACCAACCAGTCGAGTTGATAAAACAAGGAAAGTTCCACCAAGTTCCCTACATCGCAGGAATCGTCAAGGACGAATTCTCCGGCGTTGTCATCGGTAAGTTACCATTATTTTTGTCTGACATTGTTGGCAGCAATTTTACAAGTTTTGTCATTCTAGGACCTGTCGAAGAAGCCAAAAAGAATAATACATCAGTATTTGACGATTATAACGCCAACTGGACTAGAATTGCTCCTATTAGCTTTCTCTATGAGCGAGGAACAGAAAGGTCTTTACAAATCAGCGAAGATTTGAGGCAATTCTATCTCAAGGGAAAACCCGTTGGTCTGGATAACTATAGAGGACTTGGTGAGGTAAATAAATAACAAAATACATTTTATAGTAAATAACAATTCAGAATCGTTGAAATAAAGCCAATAACAATGGAAAAACCCAAACATAATAACCGCAGGTCAATCAACGTTAATGCGTAATTTCTATTTTTATCATCATAACAAGTTCAATGTTCGAATTTTTATTGTTATTAGCTGTACGCAGACAGTGTGACTATCTACGGCGTACACCGATTAATAAACCTGCTTGGCAAACACTCGACTAAACCCGTTTATTATTACAATTTCGCTTATCAAGGTCGTTATAGCCTCGCCACGTGGCCTGACGGAAAACCATACGGTAAAAAAATATAATTACTCATCCTTTAGTTGAATAATACTTGAACATAATAAATTGTTTTTTTTTTTTTAGGAGTTGTTCATGAAGACGATTTACTTTACTTTTTCAAAAAAGACCGTTTTCCTTATTTCGAAACCACTGATCCTGAATTCCCTACCGTGAGACGAATGACTTCGATGTGGGCCAACTTTGCACGCACAGGAGAACCTATTCCTGCTGGCAATCCAGACTTTACTGGCGTTGTCTGGACTCCTTTCACAAGGGAAAATCAGGCGTATCTCGAAATTAGTAATGACCTCGTAATGAAAAAGAATTTGTATTCCGATAGAATGAATGAATGGGACAAACTATTCCCCATTGAATATTAAACCCATAAAAACAATCTGCAGTATTACATGAAATAAATATAAGTGAATGTCGATGCATCTTACATTCTTATTTATCAATGTTTCTTGTATTTTGATAACTTCTATAAAAATAAATATAGCTGTTGTTACAAACTGATAAATCTATTTTTTTACTTTATTTGTTAGTGTATTTAACCTTCACCCAACACCTGATACGAAAAAAAATAATCGGTAGCTGCCACTGATTAGCAATCGGTAGCTGCTCCCGGGTTTTTCCAGTAGCAGCTACACGATAATTTTTCGGTGTTTGTTACTAATTATTTTGGATCGGTGCTACTGAAATATAATCGGTAGCGATCACAAAAACAATAATCGGTAACTGCCACTGATTAGCTATCGGTAGCTGCACTTGGTTTTTTCCGGTAGCAGCTATAGATTATTTTTCGGTATTTCTTACCGATTATTTTTGTAACTGCTACTGAAAAACAATCGGTAGTAATGTAAACAAAATATTAGTAGCAACCGGCTAAGCATTCCGGTAGTTGCTCTCGATTTTATTTTTCATGTATTTTTATTATCTAAAAATATTTATCCTTCATTTTTGAACTACTTTAAATACACCTAAATTTCTCTAATAATCATATCTTCTATAATTTATCAAAATTTATTATAAAAAATATATTTTTTTCTGAGACACGATGATCTCCCTGCATAGAATTATACAATGGTAATTTTTAGTCCACAAAAATTAACATTATAAATATGTTAGGTGTCCCATTTTGCTGGGGATGGTCCGTTGTACCCCAAGCGGTCCAATTTGCCTCAATGTAATATTAGTGAGCCTCAATATCGTCGATCTCAATCATATTAAAAAGTAAAAGTTAAATTTGAATCCACATTTAAATTTATAGCTGTATTTATGATGATAAGAACAGTTTAGCTGATTAGTTTATACGATGACAGATGGCAGCGCACGTATGATTTTAAAATTGAATTTTTGACACTAAAGAAAGAGAATTTAAGACGCAAAACGACTAATGACGTCACATTATCATTGATGATTCCAAGTTTAAATATTATCTGGATTGTAGATGATTGAATTTATGTACTTCTCAGTATATGAGGATGCAATAAAAGTTATATATAAATATATAAATAAGGAAAACAAGCTATTTATTCTAAATTCTAATGTTTCGTACGGAGAATAGCAAACCTCAATTATATCGCACGATGAGTTATATATTTTTTTTTTTTCGTTTAGCAAATAACTACGAGTTAGTCATTTACAACAACTACGCATTGATTAGTCAGTTGTGATAAAAATACGGAAGCGTCTATATAAATTGATAAATAAATTAAACAATTAACAGTCAGTTGATACTTGTTGCTGGCTACGTATTCCGTTGAGAGAAAGTGATTGACTAATGTGCAAAATGGACATTAGTGAGAATTGTGATACTGAGGATAGTCCCCCAAATCCAGAAGTGACAACTCCATTGGGAAAAATCAGAGGGTCGGTTTTGAAAACGTGATTGGGTAAAAATATTTATTCGTTTCGAGGGATCAGGTATGGAGAGCCACCAATTGGACAGCTTCGTTTTAAAGTAATGGCCAAATATATGTTTAGATTATCGACGCTCGTCAAAACTACTGAATGTAGATATTAATATTTTCTTCCATTTGATAGCATACAGTGTCGGTAAAACCGTGGAACGATACATTCGATACAACTCAAGAGGGACCATCGTGCGGTTGGACGAAATTTGGGCTTCAATCAGAAGACTGCCTCTGTCTTAACATCTACACAACCAAGGTACGCAGCAAACCATCGAACATTCAGATTCATTTTTCTAGAACATGTGTCTTTAGCTTCCAGAAGCTGGTTCCGTACCCCGTCCAGTCATAGTCTTCTTCCATCCTGGTGGTTCTGGCCAGAGCACTTATTCTGGCCCTAAGTATTACCTTGACCAGAACATCGTTCTGGTTACCTGTACCTACAGATTAGCATCACTGGGATTCATCAGCACTGGGGATAGTCTAGCTCCAGGAAATATTGGTCTCAAGGATCAGGTAGAGGTACTCCGGTTCGTACAGAAGAATATCCGTAGCTTCAACGGTGATCCAGACTGTGTCACCATCACAGGCTACAGTTCAGGTGGGTGGAGCGTCTCACTCCATCTAGTATCTCCAACGTCCAAAGGTCTCTTCCATCGGGCCATCTCCATGTCTGGATCAGCTACCTATCAGAATCCTCTTCCATTCCACCAAAAAGACCTCGCTGAGAAGCAAGCACGTTTGCTCAATTGCCCAACGGATACCACCAGCAATTTGTTGACATGTCTGAATACTAAGTCCTTTGAAGACATCGTTGGAACTCTACCTAAATTCTTTGAATGGCATGGAGATCCTATCTTAGTCTGGCTTCCAGTTATTGAACCAGATGTTCCAGGCATTAAACGCTTCCTTACTGAGCATCCAATCGAGTTGATCAAACAAGGAAAGTTTCATGACGTGCCTTACATTGCAGGAATCACCAAGGACGAGTTTGGTGGCGCTGTTGTCGGTAAACCATTCAAACTTACTCAGTTATCAGTTTTCTTACTTAACGTTTTTGGACCCTAGCACCAATTGAAGAGGCCCGAAACGGCAGCACAGCAATCTTCGATGATTTGAACGCCAAGTGGACTACAATTGCCCCCGTCAGTTTCCTGTATGAACGAAACACATCCAGATCCTTAGAGATTAGTCAAGAGTTGAAACATTTCTATCTCCATGACCAACCTGCTGGTATCGATAATTACAAAGGACTGGGTGAGGTAAACAAACCGATCATTAATTTCAACGCAACATCCTGATATCATCATCAAAACAAGTCTGAGTATTGAATTTATGTTATTATCTGTATGCGGATGGCGTAACTATCTACGGCATGCACCGATTGATAAACCTGCTTAGCAAATATTCGACTAAACCTGTTTATTGCTACAAATTCTCTTATCAAGGTCGTTACAGTCACGCTACATAGTCCGATAAAAAACCTTACGGTAATAAAAAACAATCATATATCCTGTTGCTGTTTAATAGTCAAATAAAATATGTCTACTTTATCAGGAGTCGTTCATCATGTTGAATTACTTTACTTCTTCGATAATGGCTTCTTTCCGTACTTTGAAGACGACACTCCTGAAATTCCCACCATTCGACGCATGACCAATGTAGGCCAATTTCGCACACACAGGAGAACCCATCCCTGTTGGCAACTCTGACTTTACAAATGTCATCTGGACTCCGTTCACGCAGGAAAATCAAGCGTATCTTGAAATAAATGATGATTTGGTCATGAAATGAAATTTGTTTTCTGATAGGATGAACGAATGGGACAAGTTGTTTCCTATTGAATATTAACTCTACCAAAATGATCCTTATGGGAATTCAGTCTAGATTCCTATGTGGGTTCCCACGTGGATTTTCCGTATGGATTCCCATATGGTTTCTAACAGGAATCCAGAGTAGATTCTTCCACGGGTTCCTATGGGAATCTAGAAATCCATGGTTTCCTACATGGATTCTTATATAAATCCATACACCTCTATATTAATTGCTCTGATTCTTACATAAATCCATATTTTTCTACACGGATATCTATGGGTCCCCATGTAATCTCACATGGGCTTTTTTTTATCAAGCATACTCTTCTATATTAATTCCAATAAATACTTATATACATCAATTCTTTCGTACATTAATTCCTATAGGTTCCCATGTAATAACATTAAATTTAAATTGACGAAAATAGTCGTTGGTTTTTACCTCACAATAAAAATTTTTTTATCTCAACTGGTTTTTACCTCACAATACCACCAAGACTAACAAGAATGATATCATAATATACATGCATAAATTATAATTCTGCGTAAAATGTTATCGTTATTTATTTATTTTCCTCATAGCGTTCTCACTACATAAACCTTGCGGTTGATTAAATTTAATCAGTGTCAATTTAAACTTCTCGCTAAAGTAATGAGACTCTTTATCTTGATTGTCGCTTTGTGCGCTGCAGAAAATATGACTTATCCTGAACTGTCTATATCACTCGGGAAGATAAAGGGTTCGATGATGCGAACACGACTAAATAAAGATATATATGCATTTCGAGGACTGCGTTATGCGGAATCTCCTGTTGGAAAACGACGTTTCGAAGTAAGTTAATAATGTATTTTCCACTGAGTTATTTTTTATATAATCTTAATTATAAGGTTGCGGTACCTGCTAAAGCTTGGGAAGGAGTTTTCGATGCTTCTGAAGAAGGTCCATCATGTCCAAGAGTCGGTGGCCAATTGATTCAAGACGACTGTTTATGCCTCAATGTTTATACAAGAAAGGTATTTTTACTTGGTTATGAGAATTATTAAGGTTTTGCAATTCACGGGGTCAAATGTGACTTACTTTAAGTATCCCGAGAACTAATTAACATACGGAATCTGCTGATACTTAAAAGTCATCTATATTTGTGCAGATTCCAAAATCTGGGGAAAATTGTGCCAAGTATCCAGTAATAGTATACTTCCATCCTGGAGGATTCTATGGTTTTTCAGGTCAAAGTTATTTATTTGGACCTCAATATCTACTGGATGAAGATGTTGTTTTGGTAACAGTTAATTTTCGGTTGGGCGCCATAGGCTTTACTGCTACTGGAGACGCTGAATTTCCAGGAAATTTGGGACTGAAGGACCAGGTCCAAGCGTTGCGTTGGGTGCAACAAAATATAGCAGCGTTCAATGGTGATTCAAACTGCGTAACGATTGTTGGTTATAGTGCAGGATCTTGGAGTACTGCACTTCACATGCTGTCACCCATGTCACGTGGGCTCTTTCACCGCGTGGTTTCTATGAGTGGATCTCCGACCAAGGGTGAAAAACTTCAGTATCAGCAAGTTGACATCGCCAAAAAACAAGCTCGACTTGTCGGTTGTCCTTCTGAAAACTCTAAAGTCATGCGCGAGTGTTTTGAAACCGTTCCAAGTGATAAAATGGCAGCGACTGTGAACAATTTTACTGAGTGGCATGGCGATCCAATTCGATACTGGTCACCAGTAGTAGAACCTGACATCCCAGGACTCGAGAGGTTTATCGTCGATCAGCCAATTGATATTATTAGACGTGGCGATTTCCATAAAGTGCCCTTCATGGCTGGATCTACTCTTGATGAATTTGGTTCCCGAGTTAGAAGTAAGTCATGATTAGAATTATATTTTAAAGTCTAAAATTTTTTCAATTGTAGCTGCAGTAACGGAAGCCCGAAAAGGGAATAATTCAATTTTTGAAGACTTGAATAATAATTGGAATCACATCGCACCAATAGCCTTTCAATATGAACGAGATACTATAAGATCTAAGCAAATAAGTCAAGAGTTACGATCTTTTTACTTTAAAAATGAAACAATTGGTCTACAGAATTGGCCGGCACTTGCTCATGTAATTATTGCAAATTAAAATTAACCCTATTAGAAAAAATCATATGGGATTCCATGGGAACCTATAAGCTCATACTAGATTTTCACATGGATTTGGCAAGAAAACCCACATAGGAATCCATACTAGATTCCTTTATGAATTTGGCGTGATGTGGGTTCTCCTAAGAACCCATGTGAGAATCTGTATTGAGATCGATGCCCGATTCCTGTAGGAAACTATATGAGAATCCATCTGAAAACGCCACGTGGAAACCCACATATAAGTCGAGGATGGATTCCTATATGGATTTTTTTAATAGGGAGCATTTGAGTCATCTTTATGATTAATGATCTCATCTCTGTGTTACAGTTATATGGAGACGCTATAGTATCCTTTCCAATGCATCGCCTTGTTGATCTAGTCTCTAAACACTCGGACCAGCCGGTTTATTACTATCACTTTGTTTATCAAGGGCGTTTCAGCTGGAATACTTGGGAAGATACCAAAAAACCATTTGGTAAGTTAAAATTGATTGCTCATTTTGTAAACCTAAAATCACTTAATCGGGTATCAGATTCTCAAAACATTTTGTTTGATATTCCTATGACCAATTTATTTCAGGTGTTGTCCATCACGACGATTTGATGTATCTGTTTTACATGAAACGGTTCTTTCCATTTTTTGAGTCAAATGCGCCGGAAATACCAACCGTAGAACATATGACAGCTATGTGGGCAAGTTTTGCTAAAACTGGTAATCCCATTCCGAAAAACCATCCACTGTTTCAGGGTGTTACTTGGGAACCATTTCAACCCGAAATTAAACAATATCTTGAAATTAATAGTACATTGACCATGAAGTATAATCTTAATGCTGAAAGGATGGAAGCATTTGAACGAATTTTCCCATTGCCGACTCTAAAACCAAATTAAGCAGAGTTCTTCACGAACCAACTTGACCCCCCCCCCTCCCCCCAGTAATATGGGAATGTCGCACTCCTTGCAGCACCTTGAGCAACCATGCGAATTAGAAATTTTCACAACATCTGAAATGGAAACTTTGGATTTCTGTCATTAGTTTAGAAAAGTTTCGCGCATGCTAAGTTTAGTTTGTTTGATTTCCAATAAGATGAAAGCGCAACTTTCTTTTCGTTACAGAACAAAAATTGAAACTTTCCTCGCGAATGCAGCGAACAATAATTAACCCCTTCTATTTCAGAGATCATATTCAAGATACCTGCTTTAATAAAAAGAAATTTTTTAATCATCAAATATTTTTATTAAACTTTCTAAATAAATAAACAAGCCAGAGTATAAAACTTTCTAAATAAATAGACCATTATAAAATAATATAAATTTTAAATTAAAACAAAAACTTATAATTTAGGATCTGAAGGCTGTAGTTTAACAAGAGATTCACTTAGTTCCCAGAATTTCTTGCCCTTTGCTGGATCCTTGACTCCTGAAGACAGTCCGTATTCCTAAAAAAATTGTTAGCATTGGGCACATGGTAAAAATAGAAAAAAATTTTAATATTCCTAAGAGAATTTACCTTGCAGTCCAAGAAATATTTTCCACTAACTCCTTCGAGCTCTTCAGAAACCGCTAGATGGATCGTGGTCTGCGCTCCTTGCTTAGGAGTCTTGAAGAATCCACGGATTATGATGTTCAGTCCCCAGGACAATGGTGCCGGGACGCTTCGCCAAATTCCGCTGATTACAACAGAATACCGTTCAAATTATTAGTCCGCAAATTAAAAAAGCTTATCGTTATCAGGTGTTAAAATAAACTACCTGTCAATCAGACCCGGATGCAGACAATTAACAGTGACTCCAGTTCCTTCCAAGCGTCGTGCCAATTCAAGGGTGAATACAATGTTTGCATACTTTGAAACGTAATATAAGTACGCTGGAATCGTTGTTACCGGGTTCAAATTATCTAAATTGAGGGTAGCAAGGCGATATAGCTCCGATGCGACGACTACGATTCTTGATGGTTTTGAACGCTTCAATAAATCTGGAAAGTTTTATATCGGGATTTATTGTTGCGGCTATTTTCGAAGGGATACAAACAGCCGGTGGCAAATTTCAAACTAAATTCCTTATGAAATCAGGACACCCTTACGGAAAAAAATTAATGGACACTTACAAACACTATTGAAAATTCATTCGTGTTGATTAGTGTCTTATTAGCGATCATTAGTAACCATTAGTAACTCTGGCTAATCAATCTTTCAACATTGTTGGAAGTGATTAGTGTTAGTAGTGTTGTACTGGTGTTCATTAGTCGAAGTGCTAATGGATCTTGCAACGCTATTGAAAGTGGCTAGTTTTTAATGATGTTCTATTAGTGTTCATTAGTACTCTGGCTAATCAATCTTTCAACACTATTGGAAGTGATTAGTGTTAGTAGTGTTGTACTGGTGTTCATTAGTCGAAGTGCTAATGGATCTTGCAACGCTATTGAAAGTGGCTAGTTTTTAATGATGTTCTATTAGTGTTCATTAGTACTCTGGCTAATCAATCTTTCAACTCTATTGGAAGTGATTAGTGTTAGTAGTGTTGTACTGGTGTTCATTAGCCGAAGTGCTAATGGATCTTGCAACGCTATCGAAAGTGGCTAGTTTTTAATGATGTTCTATTAGTGTTTATTAGTACTCTGGCTAATCAATCTTTCAACACTATTGGAAGTGATTAGTGTTAGTAGTGTTGTACTGGTGTTCATTAGTCGAAGTGCTAATGGATCTTGCAACGCTATTGAAAGTGGCTAGTTTTTAATGATGTTCTATTAGTGTTCATTAGTACTCTGGCTAATCAATCTTTCAACATTGTTGGAAGTGATTAGTGTTAGTAGTGTTGTACTGGTGTTCATTAGTCGAAGTGCTAATGGATCTTGCAACGCTATTGAAAGTGGCTAGTTTTTAATGATGTTCTATTAGTGTTCATTAGTACTCTGGCTAATCAATCTTTCAACACTATTGGAAGTGATTAGTGTTAGTAGTGTTGTACTGGTGTTCATTAGTCGAAGTGCTAATGGATCTTGGTATAGATACACAATAGGCTCGCGCCATGACACTTCATACATATACATGTGTTTGAACGTGTACTTAGCGCGAGATACTACTTTGTCTCCTAATAGTCTGTAATAATTATGAAATTAAAATTGATGACCAAACACACAAATGGCACTCAACGCACTAATGACACTAAACCATTGGTGCGCGAAAGAACTAAAGCATTATTCCTGATTAGTTTTTTTCCGTAAGGGCATGGCCACCTTGACAGTAGGGTGACCTGAAAAACTAGGACTCAGTGTGAGGCAGTTACCTATGAGCAAATGAGTCAGCAAAAATGGCCCATACTGATTGGTCGCCATGGTCATTTCTAGTCCATCATCAGTTACTTTTTTTCTGAAGGTCTCGGCTGTTCCCGCGTTGTGGATTAAAACATCTAACCGTGACTCTTCGCGGTTTATTTGGGCAGCAAAGTCACGGACCGATTTTAATGATGAAAGGTCTAGATGCTTGACTACTATGTTGTTGTTTCCCGTTTCTCTGATTAGTTCATCTAGTTTTTGTTAGAAAACAGACATTAACTTTGACTTTTAGGTATTAAATCGTCGATTAGTTAGATAATGAACGATCTACGGTTTTCTAAGTAAATTTCAATCGATCTGGAATTTTCTAAAATTTTCCATAAACTGTTTTGTGAGTTTCTTCTGATTTTTATAACTAGCAAACGATGCGTCGTAGGAAAATTTATAGGGATGATTTTGTAGGGGATTGAATGCTCTACAAAAAAATACTGTTATCATTTTTTAATAAGACAATGTGTTCAAAAGTTCTTTAAGTTTAAAATCGATCAGAATACATCTTTTTTCTGACAGCTTGACATTAAAATGAAAATAACTAGAAAACAATGAGGAATTTAAAAAAAAATCATTGGAAATAATTTGTAGGGATTAAAATTGTCTACAAAAATTATTCTACGACGTTTTGTGATAAGTATGATAGTTTCATCGGAAAAGTAAATAATCTTGAAACTTACTATAAATTTAACTTCAAGCTCAGGTAACTTTCGAACAGATAGTCTTATCAAAAAATGATAAAAGACTGTTTTGTAGAGCATTTGATTCCCTACAAGATTATTTTCCCTACGACGCATCGTTAGCTAGTTATAAAAATCAGAAGACGCAAAAAAAATGTTTTCATGTTATTCTCATAGAAAGTAGGAAAATGTGATGCGGAACCTATTAATGTTAATATTAAGAGCTCTAATTTTCACAGGCATATTTTTATATATATAAACGAAACTTTCGAACTTGTTTTCGAGAAAAACAATAACTTTCCGAAATTTTTGAAAATCATCGATTCCCGTATAAAAAAAAATATATGGTAAAAATATATAAAATCATATATGTTTGCAACAAAAAAATATATGATATATTATATTGTATATTATAAACAATCATATAGAGATTTTCTGATTTAATATAAAATTATATACAGTAGTAAATATATGTATTCCATATATATAACTTATATGTTTTTTATATTTAGCCACATATATATTTACATTTACCTTATAATATATTGTATTGATATATTTCCTTTTATATTCAAAAAATATAAAATTTTTATATGAAATGAAATATATGGTAGCATATAATTTATATCATATATGGCATCATATATTTTCTTTGTTATATTTAAGCATATATTTTATTCAGTGTATGTATATATATATGGGTATATTATATATTCGCTTCAAATTAACTAATTTCGAGAATTTTATCTGCAATTTGAAGAATATATTAAAATTTAGATCTAATTTAATTGGAGTGGGTCATACAGATAAAAAACTTTTTTTTTCCATACACAATATAAATATATGTTTTTATATATGATCAGAATATATTTTTCGTATATGATAGAAATATATATTTTCATATATGATAAAAATATAATTTTTGTATATGACAAGAATATATATTTTCATATATGATGAAAATATATTTTTTGTATATGATTGACATATATATTTTATATATACTAAACATATACCGACTCATATATGATGAATATTATATTTTTTAATATAAAAAAAAATATATCAGAAAATATTGTTAAATTCGCCATATATATTTGCTGATATTTATTATATATTTGTACATATATTTTGACCATACATGTTATTTTCATACGGGTTGTTTTAACGGGGTTAAAAAAAAAAATTTTTTTTTTAACGCTCTGTTCTATATAAATTCGTCATACATAAATTCAGTTCCGCCTTATGCAAATAATATTCAATAAAAAAAAAAACAATTTCTCCAGTCCAATGGACTATAAATATTAATACAGAGAACCTCATAAAAATTAATGAACCATAACAATTAAAAAGACAATGAATTATATAATAAAAAAAAAAACTATTATTCAATTTGAATTAATAAATAAATTATCATGAATAAATAACAAATAATTATTTATTAATTACTCAATGTATCAATACGACAAAATAGTCTTTTGTATATACACATAAATATGGATGTAAAATATACCTTTTAATTTAGTAGCAGTTTGGAGATTGCGACAAGCCATTATCAATCTAGCCCCACGGTGTGCTAGATCTCGCGCTGTTTCTTTTCCGATTCCTGATGTGCAGCCAGTGATAATGACCGTTTTACCGTTCATTTTTTTCTTGCTCTTACAGACGCCAGTTGTTACGTAGATAAATAGTTGCAGTAATGTAAAAAATAATATTATTGCAGCGATAATTAGTGCCAGGACGACATAACACACTAAAGATAGTGTTATTTCTATCCCCAAGACCATCATTTAACTAAAATGCAAAATCAAAAATTATATTTTATGAGATTGTTATTTTAAATTTAACGGTCAAGGTGAGCAGGATTATAATAGTATTTTTTTTTTTTTTTTTGTAATTTTTAAAATAATTGGAAGAAGTTGAAAAGGACTTTACTCTTGAGTTTTATTTCAATGCTTACGTATGGAGAAATAATGCTTATTAATCATCGCAGAATAATAGTGGGAATATATATGTATATATATATATATATATATATTTATGCAGCCTTGGATGTTTTATGGAAAATTTCATGACTTTATTTCGCATTATTTATATTAACTTCGAAATTAAAAAAGGAAATTTTGACTAAAGGAAAAAATGCATTAAGATATGTTTCATATAAAATTTTAAGGACTACAGAAAAAATTGATTTTTCCCATATTTTTGATACATTATGAAATATTTATTTTGATACTAGTGACCTACGCTTTGGTACTGGAATATTTTTGAGTTTTAAGAGCTTGTGAAGCAGGATATGGATTTTGGGTGAAAATTGAAAAGAGATTTTTTTTAGGAAATCTTAAGACCTACTGAAAAGATGGAGATGATTTTTTTGATATTTGTATTTTTGGAGATATTATAATTCTAATGATATTGACTTGATATTTTGACGATATCTTATTACTGAGTTTGATAACCTAGAGCTTTAAATATTGACTTTAGGAAAAATTGATTCAGTAATTTTTTATAGAGAATTATGTGGGCTACAAAAAATGTATGGAAACTCTTTCGAAATTTTTGATAGTTAACGAGATATTGGAGATTAATGCGATTGTTTAAAACTTTTAATATTCAAATTTGAATGAAGCATTGAAAGCTTCTAGATCTTAAACTACTAATTTTACAAAAAAGTCATTTGAGTTTTTTCGATAGAGCATTGAATTCTCTACAAAAAAGATAAGAATAATTTTTTTTGTCACCGTGACCTTTGACCCAAAATCTTAAATAAAAGCATTAAAGTAACAAATCACGTTTTAAATTTCGAAAAAAAGTGAGCGCTTGATAATAACCCATTATCGCTCATTCACCCGGACAAAAATTACAAATTCTCAATCTCAAGATTAAAAAAAAAATGATCTAAAAAAAGATCAACTGGTCAATTCCAATTGTTTAAATAAACAAACATAAAAATATAAATAAATAAAAAATTAATCCCTCGAGCATCGAATCAAATGTTTAAATTTCGTTTAAAAACACATGCTATCGATTTAAAACAAAAATAATCCATCACAATTTAATTATATATTAATTACCTAAACAATTAAAATTTCTGCAATAAAATTTGATTAGACTCTAATATGTCTTTTCCCGAATTTATGCCCGCAATCCACAATTCGAGTATTTTAAATTAAATCTTTACTATTTCGATATTTTTTAAACCCATTTTATACTCCCAATACACAGTAATAGATAACTCGAAAAATCATTACTTATATTTCCCTTCAAAAATTATATAGTTATTATATATATTCAATAAAAAAAAAACTACTTACATGAAAAAAGAGTGTTGATGTTTACTTGCTCGTAGTTTTGATAAAACTGATGAATAATAATGTGTAATATATATGTACGAAAGAATAATTTTCTCTGAAGCGAGAAAAAAACTGGGCATTACGGTACTCTTCACCTGTACGATTTCAAACCGTGTATCCTCATTCCCCACTTTGATTCGATTTCTCTATACTGTCCAATATATATGTATATTAATATATATATACGCAGTATACAATGTACTCTTGTACTCTTGAGACGCTGTCGAGCGAGAAAGATTCTCCAACAGACTGAGACCGGTATTGAGGATTGAGCATTTTTATAATGGCAATGACCGTGACTTTGATGACGTCAGCATTCAGATCCCCCCGTGTTTAGTAGCATTAAGGATATTTATTTATTTTTGACTTCTCCACAGCCATTAACTAACACATTAATATTATTCTAAACTATAGAAGAAATATGTACTTTTTTTTTTTTTTATTGCGAATCACTAAAAATATTTTTTTTCCAATTTTTTGATTCACATCATGTTAAAAAGAATCGTGAAAAAATAAAAGTTTGGTTCTGCGTTTTAAATGGAAATTCTGAAAGTTTATGAAAAAGATGGAAATTTTTCACTCCGCGGTTGGGAAAAAAAAAATTTGGAGGTTATTTGAGAAAAAATTGATTATATGAGAATTTATAATGTATTGAAACAGAAGGGGGAAGCTAATAGGACCTAGGGGTATATTATACATTAGGGTGGCCCGAAAAACCGACTATTTTTTTTTCGAGTCTCTTATGAAAATTTGTTGGCTTACAATGTTTTAAGAAGCCTCTCCAAAAATCGACGATAAGAAATTTTCAAGAGGTCGCTCACGAATTTTGAAAATATCGAAAATTATTGAAATTCGGATTTTTTACTTCGAAATTTTTTCTTTCATAGCAGTAATAGTTTATATTTGTAAAATCATGTCTATGCTGAAAATTTGAGCTCAAAATTTAAATATTTAAACGGCGCTCAAGAATTTTGAATATTAACTGATAATATGCGACTAATACTTTGAATTAGTTTTTGGATTTTTTTATGACTCAATTATTGTCAATTCACTAAAATATAACTTTTGCATAACCAAAAATATTCAGGACAATCTTAAACAATAAAATTTGCTAAGTTTTGAATAAGCGAAAAAACCGAAAAATTGCAAAAAAATAAAAAAATATGTAAATAACTTATTATTTTTATTTTTTGGGTTATATTGTCATTCATTGTGATGCAAATTAATGGTGAAATAATCGAGAAGCTTTATTATTAATATTTAAGAATTGCTCGAAAACGTTCAAAAGACAGAACTCGGAAACATTCAAAATTCTTGAGTGAGGTTTAAATATTTAAATTTTGGGATGAAATTTTCAGCGTCGTCATGATTTCACAAATATAAACTATTGCTGCCAAGAAAGAAAAAAATTTTAAATAAAAAATTCAAATTTCGATCATTTTTGATATTTTCAAAATTCATTAGCGACCTCTTGAAAATTTCTTATCGTCGATTTTTGGAGAGGCTCCTTAAAATATCGTAAGCCTACAAATTTTCATGACTCGGAAAAAAAAAATAGTCGGTTTTTTTGGGCTACCCTACTATACATATTAATTATGGGGGCTCATTTTCCAGTTTCAGTATAAATTATAAAATTTCAAATTTATTAATCTAACAAATTTTTTGATTTTAAAAAAACTTATAGCCTATAAATTGTAAGGAATTAAAGGCTTGAGGTTTATAGATAAGGCCATTTTGATACACAGAAAACGTGAAATTACACATAACGCATTACGGGACCCCATAAACAAATTTATGTAAAAAAGTCTAGGTACGGAAGGGTGGGACAAGACGGCCTCCTGAAGCTGATTAAAACTGCCGCCAATATAAAGAAGAAAACACCCGAATTCAGCAAAAATAAAATAAACTCTAAAACACAAAAAAAAAAATCAAACTATTATTGTTATTTTTATTTAGTAATCGGTTATTGAAAAACAAGAATACTTAACCTCCCTGATAAGAAATCACCAGAAATCGCATCTGACGCGCTACTATTTTTTTTTTTTTAGTTATAAAATGAATTGTAACAATGATAAAAGTACAGTGCGCATCATTGATTCGTGCTGTTTAAAAATTTTATGGTAAAATAGAAAAATCAAAATTTCGACATCTGTAAATAAGGAAATCAATAAAAGGAAAATCTTTATGAGCATCAATTTAAACAAAGTCGAAAAAATAATTAACTGAAAATAAATAACTGAAAATATCAATCACGATTAAAATATAAATTAATAATATTAGTAATCAAAAGAATTACACACTTAATAAAATAAATAGAAGTAAAATTATAATATAAAAAAAAGATAATATAAGGTAAATTTCCCAATACCGAAACAAGACCCAATACCGGAACGATTTGATAATCATTATATTATATTTCAACTCGTACGCGATGAAACTAAATAAAACTTTCTTTATTTGAAACCTTAATCTTTCAGTTAAAAAATAAAATATAAAATAGATTTTAGATAATATTTAAAATATGAAAAAAAAATGTTAATTAGAGCAATAGTCTCGGATTCATGACTTTTTCATGTCTCTTAATGGTTTTGCTAAGAAATCAGTCAATGGTCTTAAGCTTATAGAAAATGCATAGAATTACTTTTCAATAACTTTTTTTTTGTATATGTATCTTGAATGACATAAAATTCAAGAAAATATATTAAAAATATGAAAAAAAAAGTATTATTATATTAATTTTACTGTCCGTCTATTGGTACACCAAAATGAACCCGTGCCCAGTGCCGGAACAGCCAATCATATTAATGTTATCGATAGACATTAACGGTGAGTTTTATTGACTGGCTAAATCAAGTACAATATTAATTATTACTGGAGCCCTAATATTTAATGCAGTGTATGATTGTTATAAAAAATAGATTAAGTATAGATAAACTCTAATTTAAATTATAAAAAATAAATTTTTGTTTTTAGTTTTTTTTTTAAATTATTTTTCTAGTATTACCTCAAATGATTTATCTTCTTTCTATTCATTAGTTCAAAATATTTATTTTCATTGAATATTCAATCATTTTGAAATTTTAAATACATTTTACATTATGGGTGTGATATAGCAGACATCAGACAAATTTAAAATTATTAATAAATCGAGTAAATTATTAATAATATAAAATTAAAAGAAATGCAAATTCAAAAAATTTTGAAATTAATAGTGCTTTTTTTGTAAATATTATTTTTTTAATTATTTATCTTATTTATTTATAATTTTAAAGTTCTCTGATGTCTGCTACATTCATACTCGTTTTACATTAATATTATTTAATAATTATTAATATTTTCACCATGAATAAATGCAAAAAATAACTTATTTTATTTACTGTTCCGGTATTAGGACACCCGAATTCCCATATTGGGACAAGGCTATTTCAGCGTTCCGGTATTGAGTCTTTTGGGTGTCATAGAAAAAAATTTTTTTTTATATTAAATTTAAGAAAAATGAACTAATTTGATTATTTTTGAATTGGTAAATGTCTATTCTATATGATGTAAATTATTTTGGTTTATAATTTATTTGAATATTTTTAAAACGATAAAAATCAGTCATATACTCTTCGTCGTTCCGGTATTGGGACATTTACCTTAATTGGATGATTTTAAAATTTATCGAATATAAATATAGACATTGGATAAATTAAAGTGAACTGACTTCAGAGAAGTCAGTAAAAGAAACATTTGATTATTTATATTTATAAAAATATTGACTGTAATTAATATATGGATTCTCAAACAATAGACATCTATATATATATACCAGCAAATTCAGAAACTCGTGATTTTAGACATCTGTAAATTTTGATTTATATAAATTCATAGATTCAAATAAAAATACAATTAAGTATATAATTGCTTGCAATTTACGAGCTAATAAAAAATTAAAACAAAGCTTCTATAATGCTCGGGAGCACTAAACCACTACCCTTGGATGTTTACGGAGTCGGTTCTCCAGGAGGTGTTGAATAAACTATTTCATTTTGTTAGTTTTTTTCTAGATAATTACGGAAAAATTTAACGGTCATCATTCATTTATTCAAATTGTCCGCAGTATTATTTTTTTTCAATCCTTCTATAAACTTTCCATTGAAATCCCTCTCTCGTTCCAGTCAAAGCCCTCTGCCCCAATCGTCCTTGTAAACTGTAGGAATACTTGGCGTAAAATTTCCGTTGCCGCTGCAAAGCGTTTTCAAGTAAACATGATCCTGAACGTCCTTGTCAAGGTCATACGGAAAGAAAATTATGGAAATGGTTTCCATAATTTTGTAAAATTTGTTCCTATACCACCATAGGAATTTTGACCGTGAATTATGGGAGTAGTTCCTATAATTATAGGAATGTTTCCCATAATTATAGGAATAGTTCCTATAATTTATAGGAATACTTCTTATATTATGGGAATTATTCCCATAATATATAGGAACTATTCCTATGAACTATAAGATCCATTCCCATAAATTATAGGAACCATTCCTATAAAATTACAGGAATGTTTCCCATAATGGTATGGGAACGATTTTTATATGATTATAGGAATGGTTCCCATAATGCAATTGGAATATTTCCTATATCATTATGGGAATCATTCCCATAATATTATGAAAATCGCTCCTATAATGTTATAGGAATGGTTCCTATAATTTATAGGAATACCATTCCCTATACTATTATGGGAACGGTTCCCATAACATTATGGAAATGGTTCGCACATTGGTGTAGGAACTATTCCCATACCATTATAGGGATAATTCCCATAATATATAGGAACTATCCCTATAATAGTGTGGCTATAGTTCCTACACCATTATGGGAACTATTCCGATAATGCATAGGAACACTTCCCATAATTTTCTTTCCGTGTATTTAATAACCGGTTTTTTTGAAATTTTGATTATAGGAACGGCATCCATATATATTATGGTAATCATTCCTATAACTATGGGTATAATTCCCATATGGTATCGGAATAGTTCCTATAGAATTATGGTAATCGTTACTATGTACCTATGGTAATGGTTACTATAATATTATGGTAATAGTTACCATAATATTATGGTAATAATTACCATAAAATTATAGGAACAGTTACCATAATATTATGGTAACCATTACCATATACGCTTAGGAACCGTTAGAATGTGGTTATAGGATTGGTTCCTATTTGCTTATGGGAACTATTCCTATGAGTATGGTAATCATTACCATGATTCTTTCACATGCGATATGGAAACTGTTACCATAATAATAGGAATTGTTACCATATTTATGGAAACCTTCCCAAAAAGTATGGGTCTATATCCCATAATCCCAAGTAATCATTACCATAACGGTATGGGATGATATTTCATAGACGTACTAGGAACAGTTACCATAATTTTTTCTCCGTGTATAGTTCAGCCGCATTTCAAGTTATCGGGTCACCGTTTGCTGTGTTTTATAGGTAATTCAATACTCTTCAAAAGTATCTTTACTTATCTATATCTTACTCAGACTTTAATTGCTTTTTCTGCTGGTTCTGAAAATCATTTTCTAAATATTAATTTGGGTTTGTAGTTGATATTGACTCAATAACAAAATTTACAGTAAAAATGCAAATAACGATTTTTTAAGAAATTAGATTCTCTACAAAAAAGTTCTTCTTCGTTAAGTGGCTCAAGTTCTTCTCTTACGTGATATAGGGATTTTATTAATAATTTCAAGCAGTAAATAATTTCCTTTTCATTAATTTAATCTATTCAAAAAAAACCAAAAGGTTTAAAATTGATGAGTCTCGGATAAATTTTTGTCAAATATTGTATGTACAAAATTAATTAAAGCCCTGTATCGCGTGAACGAAGAACTTGAGCCACTTACTCATTTCGAACTGCAGTGCATGGGTTTTTAATTTCAAAATTAATATTCTATCAGCTCAATATTTTATTTAAAATAAAAATTTTTAGAGACTGAAAAATTTTAGTTGCTGTAATTAATTATTTTTAGCTAACATTGCTATTGACTTTTTCCAGAGCGTGGGCTAGAGGACGGTTTATTTTCACACAATTAAAAACAAACATGAAAGTATATTAAATAATTTGTTTATTCCATATCCATTCCTAATTACACAATAATCAATACAATTATTTAGTCACAAAACTCGTCAATCATCGATTACCACATAGTTATTCTAATATATATATTATATCCAATAAGAAGACAACAATCCACAACAAAGTAAACTCATCACCTTCGATATCACATAAAATTTTAAAAGACGCCTCATTTTCACTCAGACCAAACCTTCAAATATAAGTTTTAAAACAATCGTGAATATCCCGAAATTCACCGGTGATTTTAATAGACGACCATGAACTCTATCCCTCAAAAAAAAAAAAAAAAAAAAAAAAAAAAATAAACGTATCACAAAGCCTTAAGAATAACAATAATTACGTAGGCGTCGGACTTCACCTGATGATTGTTGAAGTTTCTCTGCCTGGCGCCAAGTCTGGTCTCTCGTCTTCAACATTTTCTCTTTCCCTCGCTACTGGATCCTGGCTACCACCAGGTGCTTGGGCTGGTTCCTTTTCCGGAGGGGTTTCAACTTTATAAAGAATGTCGTGACACAAAGGGCATCTGTCTTGTACGTAAAGCCATTTCCTTAAGCAAACCCCGTGGAAGAAGTGATTGCACCTGGTTACTTTAGCGCTCTTCATTTCTTGATAGCAGATAGCGCATACGTCATCAAGCCTACGAAGTTGATCAACATTCGCCTCAGGTAGTGAATTTATTTTGTAGACAGCAGTACGACGCTTCATAAATACGCTCCATCCTGCCTTAGCCTCGTTCCAAATATTGAAGTACGCGTGTATGCCCATCATAATTGCGCGTATTGCGCCTCCAGACTCAAACAGAAGAATCCAGACGCCATTGAAGAAGAGGATTACGCCAAAAGCGAACTCTACAGTGTTACCAAAGCTGCGAATTACGTAGAGACAGTCATCAAGTGGTTCCCAGAAGGTACTTCGGTAGGCATCGAAAAGGAAGAGACCATAAATGGCTAGAGACACGCAAACTTTAACGATGACTTCAACGCAGAAGATTGAGACAGCCAGGAGCCAGGTAGACATACTGAAGTGTGACCAGAGGAAGACTAAAAGTGTTATCGGAAAGACGATTAGAAAGAGGCAGACACTAAGCGCCCGCAAGTGACGTCTAAGTGCCGGATTATGGGAGGCGCTGATTGACATAAGAACTGGGTTTACGATGTTGTGGACAAAATGCAAGACTGCTGTAGACAGAAGACAAAAGTTACGGAAAAGACGGACTAGTCGTTTCTCCCGGTCCAGGGATGTCAGACCAGTCTGCAGAGCAAGAATGTAAAACAAAATGGCAGATACTGTTCCTATACTCTTTTCCTCATCGTCTTCCGTGAGAAGAACCCATCGGAAGAAGCAACCGATGTAATGACAGATAGAGGATATTATGGAAGTCATGCCTAATAAGGCAGTCAGGGTTTCACAGCCGTTTACTAGTAAAGTCCGGATTAAAGTTGATAAAGTGAAAGATTCCTCATTGTAGTGGGTGCCAAGCAGCTGGACTATCTGCTCAAAAACTCGCAACATCCAAAAAGTTCGGAGTACATTGGGCACGTTTAGTCGCATCCATTCTATTTCCGCGAGGGCTGAAAGCCCGTAGTTGCTAATAAAGGTCCGCGCATGCTGATACCCGGAGTGCATTATTTTCAACATTGAGATGCTGCTGTACCAGAGAATGAACTTGCAGACTAAAAGGGGAAGTAGAGCTGCTATTACTGGTGTGTGATGTAAAACAGTCGGCTGAAATGATTAGTATTCATTTAGCTATGGAATCATTCAGTAGGACTTTAGAGACCGGATACTTACAGGCAGGGGGTAAATACCAAGAATCGATGGTATGAGGAAGCTTATGAAAAGTAACCTGTCGAGGATGACGTGACGTGGAGCCAGATGGATGTAGCAGAAGACACTCGCCAAAATAGCTTGGATTATATAATTCTGGATAACGATATTCCCAGGTCCGTTTTCAATCAAATGATTGAAGTTCAACCGGAGCACATCGTCCAAAATACTTGGAGTTGACGTGATATTTGGATTGTAAGTAGACGTGTAAGTTATTATTGATTGCATTGTTCTCACGTTGGACCAATAGGACACGAATATTGTGCCAACAGATATCAGGTACATGTAGACAATTATTAAATGACCAGTCCAAAGCATAAATGTGTAAATAGAAGCTGCGATACCTACAATTTATATGGAAATTTATTTGGCAAGATAAGGCAGTATTTTACTTTGAGCGCTAGAAAAAAAGTCTTCTTTTTGAGATTATGAATAAAGATATACATGCAGGGTTAGTTAGGATTAATAAATATTAGAGTGTTTTAAAAAATCGACTTTTTTTTTTTCTCGAAGAACATTGAAAATTCGACAGAGTATCTCTAGACATAGACCCTGTTAAAATATGAGACCTTAATATTAATATTTAAAGGTGGCGATTCACGATTTTCTATTTTCCATTTATATATCATGGGAAAAAAAAAATGTTAAGTTTGGAATTTTATACCTAGGCGATTGCTTCTTGAATAGATAAGTTCAGGACATATTTTTATCGAGAATGAAACGCTCTACAAAAAAAGTCTTTTATCATTTTTTGATAAATCTATCCGTTCAAAAGTTATCTGAGCTCAAAGTCAAGTTAGAGCAAATTTCGAGATCATTCTACTTTTCCGGCGAAACTATTGGACTTATCATAAAATGTCATAGAATCTTTTTTGTAGACAATTTTATTTTCTACAAATTAGTATTGATTAATTTTTTTCGAATTCTGCATTGTTTTATAGTTATTTCCATTTTAATGCCAAGTTTTTAAAATCGATCAGAACACTATTTTTTTAAGAGTTTTCTTCATTGCATTTTCATTACACGGTGTTTGTTAATCTGTCATCCAGTTGTGAGCTATATTCAAGAATATAACTCACCCAGAAATTAGTTTTAAATTAATTATAAAAAATTCGTACTGAACAGACAAACAAACGAATATGAATTATTTATTCGATTTTTTTTCATTTGCTTTTGTTTTTTTAATTTTTTTCTTCCTCTTCTAGTGCTTTTCCTTATCATTTATAAAAAAAAATTTTTTTTTTCTTGCATTGTCATCTAATTTTGAGCTTTGTTCCAAATTTCAAGTCTCTAGCTCATCGAGAAGTTACTTTGAAATCAATTACAAAATTCCACCCGAACAGACATACATAAAAGCGAGTTAATAAAAAAGTTGTAAAAAGTATGTAAATAACTTATTATTTCTATTTCTCGGGCTATATTTTTATCCATTATCATGCAAATTGATGGTGAAAAAATCGAGAAGCTTTATTCTTAATATTCAATGGTGGTTCAAAAACGTCTAAAAGACAGTACTCGGAAACGTTCAAAATTCTTGAGCGAGGTTTAAATATTTAAATCTTGGGCTTATATTTTTAGCGTAGTCATAATTTCACAAATATAAACTATTGCTGCCAAGAAAGAAAAAAATTTGAAATAAAAATTCAAATTTCGTTCATTTTTTATATTTTCAAAATTCGTGAGTGACCTCTTGAAAATTTTTTATCGCCAATTTTTGGAGAGGCTTCTTAAAACATCGTAAACCAACAAATTTTCATAAGAGACTCGAAAAAAAAAAATAGTCGGTTTTTTTGGGCCACCCTAATAATCAATCTAGAAATTTTTCTTACAATAATTAGCGGATGGTTAAAAAGAAAAAACACCAAAGCAATACTTACCAAAACAACAAGCGAAAAACCTCATAATAGTAAGAATATAAGCTTGATAGAAATAACTATTAATATTAAAAGATTGTATTAAAGAAGGTTCCGCTGTAGCAACAGAAGCTATTGATCCAACAATAGTATTCTGGACGCTCGCATATTTATCGTAATCATAGTGGTCAGTAGCATTCAGTACAATGGTCTCTTCGGGCATTCCCAATCCGATTCTTAGCAGCTCGTCAATTATAAAAAGTGGAGGTACTCGCATCACAACGTTTGCGATTCCCATCATGCGGTCGCCGACTAGTGGATCCATTTTTTATTATAATTATTATTAATTACTAATTCAACTATATTTTGACCCTGTCTACTTGTTCATATTTAATTATTGGTGGAATTAAACGTCAAATTTTCTTAACCTGTTAAAGAAAACTATTATTATTATTATTTACATATTTTGATGAATTTTAAATTATTAATTATTCGGACTATTGATTACCAACATTATAAATAATTATAAAAAAAATTACGTCCAAAAAAATATTTTTGCTGATAGGTTATTATGCAATAAATAAATAAATGACGAAGCAATTTTTTAATTAATTTTAAATAGAAAAAAATATTTATTTAGACTGTAGTTTAATTTTAGTACGCAGATAATAATTGACTTAAGTAATTACTAACCTTAAAAATAAAGTTTTTTGGTAAAAATATTTTGTCGAAAATGTGTATATTGTGACAATAAAGTTGCTACTGACTATATGTATGTATATTTATATTTTTATAGTATATAAATATTCCTTTATAAGAATTGTGAGCTCCCTTAAGTTGGCGGGGGGAATTCGATTTTTGGCAAATTTTTTTTAGCAATTCGTTTGTTCGTCGATTGTTCGTCAATGTTCGCTATAAATAATTATTTGTTCGTTCTTTATTTTTTTTTAAATAAATTTTTAAAAATTTATTTGAAGTTAGCGGTGACTATACTCATTTTCTATCTTTTTTAATTTTTTTTCCATTTATCTTGATTTGTTTGTTAATACCCCACCAAAAATAGCGTTTGTTTGTTTGTTTTTATATTTATAATTAATTATTAAAATTTTAATTATGCCCGTTGATCTAATAGTAGTTGTGCGCATGCGCAAGTGTCTGCTCTAGGTTTAAAATTTTTTATTGTTTTCATTATTATTTATGTTTTAATTAAATTAGTAATCTTATCAAGTAATTATCAAATCCTGTTGATCATCTAGCACATCGTAAGAGTATCCAGGTATTTATCGGAGAGAAATGTCAATAAGCCACAATAAAATATGAAACGAAAGAGTCCTCAAAGAATCTTAGAAAACCACTTTTAATATTATTATTATTATCTTTATTTATTTAATATTTAATACACTCGACTAATTATTTTGTTTTATCAATATTAATTATGTATTAAAAATACTGAAAACATTTTAATGTTATTTTCATTTACTCTTTTATAATTTACCGCTCTGTTTTGTAACTTACGTGGTGTGTCACCTATTATCAAGTATTTTAACTTGCCGTTCAACTAGTATTTTTGTGTTACACAGTTGGTCTCATAAATAGTTGGTAAACCAATTACTAAATTACAAGTATCATCGAAGTCAATAATAAATAAATATAATATTGGAGCAGGTTTGTAAAATTAAACTAATAATTAATTATTTATTTAATATTAGAGTAGACTTATACAATTGAAGTTATTAATTATTCATTTGCGCAATTTTTATAAATTTATATTTTGCGTCTACATTGAGACTCAAAATAACTTAGCCTAAGAAATTTGATGAAAATTTTAATTAATATTTATTATTAAACATCATTTTATAATTAAAGATGTTTTTCTAATTTTTTTTTTTTTTTTTTTTTTTTTTTTTTTCCAAATATTAAAATTTTTTTTATTTTTCAGTTTTGAAAACAATATTTTTATACCACTTATCAAAATGGAGCTCAACTCTATAATGTTTCACCAATCGGATGTGATTCTTTCATCTAATCTCCAACATTATTTGTCCTTCATTTATATGTAAGTATATTACCATTAATTATTAGTACTGCTATTAATAATTTTTACATCATTTTATTTTTTAATTATAAATGTGTAAGTATTTATGATCTTGGCGATTCTTGGAGTAGTTCAAATGTTATTATAGAAGTCACAGTTTATTGAATTGTTAATTATTTCAAGCTGAAATTTATATTTATAATTTTACTAGCCGACCTGATAATAACAGATACAACAAAAAAAGAATTAGCGAAATCGGCCCAGCCGTTTACGCCCGATGCTGTAAACGAGGGAAATCAGGATTTATTTGCATATATAAAGATATGCATTAAGAATATTCAAACTTATGTTTGCGTATTGTTTGATTGCGATTTTTATGTATGGAAAGCGCCCAATTTTAAGTAATAAATAAAAATTTCTCTTTAAAATTACATCGTTTTTAATTTTATGATCGGAACGTTTTAATTCCGTTTTAGGCATCGTGGGAACTGATTAATTATTTTATTGTTATTAATTTCAGATTTTTTTATTTATTCGAACACCTTTTTAAGATGAATTTTCCCAGTGACAACAAGGAAAAGTTCAGCAAAATTATTAATTGGAGTTTATTGGTAAGTAGCTAGTTTTGCAAACAGTAAAAAAATTATCATTAATAATTTTTTTTTTTTTTTTGCACATAGTAAAATTAAATATTTAAATCAAATTCTATTAGAAATAATTAATTCCCAAGTAACATACACCCAACTTTAAGATGTCTTTAAAAGGATAAAGCAAATTTTCTTTTGTCTCAAAGTCACCTTTTTCGGTGTAAATACAACATGCAAATGTTAGTCCCGGAGCGAAAATTTGTGTTGTTTTTCCTGTCTTATGTCAATTAAAAAGTCGTTTAGATGACTTATTAGCTACTATTTGTAATTTTTCACTTTTTGTCGTCATTTGTGTCAAGTCTTTTAAGTAGATATTTTTTCGGTGACATAAATTTCTGATCGTTTTGTCAACATGTTGGTGCCTTATCGATGTAGCACAAAATTGCCTAAAAACTGATTCCTGATAGCCAGAGTTACTGACGAGAAAGTTGGTGTAAATGAGTTGCGAACAACTTGACGACGAGTTGTCGACAACTTTCAGCTTTTGTAACTGTATTGACTACAAGTTGTCGACAAGTCTCTTGGAAAGTTGCGATCAATTTATGGAAAGGCCAACTTGGCGGCAGGTCGCCACCCTGGCTATCAGGGATATCTTATAGATGTCACAAAGGCAAGTGTGACACTTGGGTTATTATCAGTCGATAAATTAGGTGATACAACCTATTATTTCTAAAATCTAATCCAAGGAAATATTTATTTATTAAAATATTTATTAGATGCATAGTAATCAGGCTGACGAAAACATTTTAATTCCTTTCTTTTATAAATAATTATTATATAATAATTATTTATAACAATTATTTTTACATAATAATTATTTATAATAAAATAAATATTATTTTCTACGTTGATCACTTAACTTAAATTGTGGTAAACGGATTATTTGCTTAAATATATTAACTTAAATTATTATTTTAAGTAAAAAATAAATTGATGCTGTATGGACGTCAATTAATTTTTTTTTTCTTTTCATTTCAGGTTTTATCAATCATTAACTCAATAATGCCGAGACCACTGCTTGTATCAGATGAGGACTCAATAGCTGTTATAAAAAGATATATGAGCTACTTCTGTTCAGATACCTTGCCAGCATACTCTGCTGAGGTATGGTCGAAAATGTCCAAGGAACCAGAATTTGTGGGTAAATGGAATACTGCAGCAGTTAGGACCAACATAAAAGACAATCGTAGGGGGATTTTGACTAGAGCAAGAAAAGAATGTGGATATTTTTCCCAAATAATTAAGAAAAAATTCACTTATAGTAATAATGATGATGATGACAATGACAGCAATGATAATAATGATAATGATGACAGTGATGATAATAGCGATAAGGATTATTTTAATAAACTATATGCTAAAGAGCGGGATGATGTTCCATGTTTTCATGTTGAAATTGCTAGAGGTGTTTGGGAATGTATGTATAAAAAAGACAATAGTTGTAAAAATCCTAGGTTACAGCCGAAAGTGTGGACTGACACTATTGCCTTTGAATTATGGCATCAGTTTGAACTACCGTGTGCCTTTGTATTTAAAAAAGGCACAATTCATGAAAATGGAAATTATTATGCGACATTTATTGGCAAGTGCAAAAGTAAAGTGTGCAATAATCCTATTTTTGGTTACATCGAAAACAATCCTGGGGACAAAGGTTCTGTTTTTATTAATTTTCGATGCCGGGATACTCGTTTTGAAGTTCATGATGAAGTTACAAGGCCACTGCAAGCCGAGCGAAGAAAAATGTTTAAAACTATGATCGATGCAAATGGAGTTAAGGGAACTATTTTGGAGCAAGCTAAAGATCTGTTAAAACCAGGTAGTACTCAATGTCCTGTTCTATTCAATTCTAATGTTTTATATCAAGTAAAGAAAGAATCTAAGGAAGAAAAGTTGAATGTCAAGCCAGAAGATCGGAGAGATTTGATTAAAGCTATTTATCGTATCAACGAGGACGATAATCCTGCTCATCAAAATTTTATAAAAGTTGTAATTGATACGCCTTTTTCAGTATTTTATGTTTCACCGCAACAAATCCATTGTTATAACGAATACAGGCGTCTTCACAGACACTATTCTTCTGTTTGTATTGATGCTACAGGAGGTCTTGCAAAAAAATTTCTAGACAGCAAAAATAAAACTACGAGTAGTATTTTTTTATACCAAATCGTAATTAATTTTAGTAATACTTCACAATCTGTTTATCAAATTTTATCGGAAATTCATGACACTAAGACCATCAAATTTGGACTAGAAAACTGGCTTAGTAAAGTTTCGCCTCCGACAGAAGTAGTCTGTGATGGATCTCGTGTCCTTTTAAATGCCTCCTGTTTAGCTTGCAATAATTTTTCTTTATTTGATTACGTTAATAGGTGTTTTCAACATGTCAAAAACGGTGCTTCACTTGACTCTGTAAAAACTTTTATCAGATTGGATACGGCTCATTTTATTCATGCTATAAGTGGCTGGAAATGTTGGAAATCGGTTATTCATCCAAGAATTAAATCATTTTACTTATACAGTGTTGCATTATTGATGGATTGTAATAATTTAAAAGATTTTGAAAGAATCCTTGTATTAATTTTGATTGTCTGTGGCACCGAATATGATGATTCTATTGTTGATTTTGATGGCGAAATGATAACTACAAAAGCAGCAAGGTCAGAGTTGGAAAAATTGATTGCCAAAAATGAATCTCAAGACTTTATTAATAATATTGAAGACAAAATTAAAACTATGGAGTTTGATCAAGAAAAAAATGAAACTTTACGCCGAGAGACCAATACTGATTTATTAGAAAAAGACACTACTATTTCAAGTTGGATAAATAATCTTGTCGCTTTTTCATTGAATGTTCATTCTGATGGTAGTAATGATATTAATAATTTAAACACTTTTTATGTACCTCTATTTAAAGATTCATTACTTAAAGAAGTGAGAGAGTTTCCGCTATGGACGAAAGTTTGTATTCATTACACGAGTTTACGAGCAACTTCTGCGTACATAGAGCAAGCGTTTAAAGAATTGAAAGAGTTATTAGGTAAAATGATTTCTCTCCCTGCACGTGTTGATTACTTAGTTAAAGCTCATCTTAAACTTATTGATGGTGGTGTCAAAATTTTTGAACGCGAATTGTTAAAATTCGTTAAGAATTACCATGCTAATAAGCAAAAAAATGATAAAATAAATAGTAATCCTGAAGACGAATTATGCAAAGAAGATTGCGAACCTAACGATAATTTACTCAATGAAAATTGGAATGGACAAGGATATGATATGAAGCACAACGACTGTGATTGGTTAGATTCAGATTGTCATTTATTCAATGAAGATATTCCCACCAATTTTAATACTGAGTCATTTAATTCTTCTGAAATTGATAATAATAACGTTTTAGATAATATTGATTGTAGCGCAAATGAAAATAACGAAAATTTATATCAGCCGAATTTAAATAATTTAGTTAATCTTGATCACAGTTATTGTTCCGATAATAATTCACCATTGAATGAAAACAGTTTCGATGCCGCTGTGGAAAAAAATTTAAGAATGATTAAAAAGGAAGGTAAATACTTCAAAAGTTTTCCCGAAATCAATTTAATAAACAATTTGGCGCCTTCAAACAAAAAAGAAGAATTTTTATTACAAAATGGTAATAAAAGCGGACCTGTCTTTTTTCAAAATGAATCCTGGTTTGCTTTCAATACGTGCCCATTCGACAGTATTGTTCAGTTGATTTTCTATGGATGTTTACAAAATGAAGAATTTAATAATTTTGTTAGCAATTCTTCAAATTCCACTTTTAATTTTGTTACCGATTTTATGTCAACAGGATTAAAAAAAGATATCTATGTTAAACGATTTTCTATTTTACATCCTATCTATCAAGACACTGAATGCACACAAAATCAAATGAATATTGCCAATCGTAAAACTAAAAACGTAAATCGTTGTATTAATTGTGTAGATAACGTGAATAGTTTGTGGATTAAATTATTTACAAGTGAACCAAGTGCATTCGAAAATAATTCATGTTCATCATTCGGCTGCCAAGATTATCAACGTAATATACCGGTTTTGACTGCAAATTATAATTTAATCATGGAAAAAGGGTTTAAATGTTTGCAAGAAGCATTACATTTTAAAAGCATAGCTTATAATAAATTTTGCACAAGCTGCCAAAAAAAACAAACAACCTGTAAAACGACACTTAATCGATATATTTACATTGAATTAGACGTAAAATCGGTAAATGAAAAAGATGGAACTTCATGTAAACTTGGTGAATTACCGAAGTGTTTGGATTTAAATGAAACACATTCATCAAAAAAATTTAGTTATCGGTTGGTACATCTTTATTACATCTGAAATACAAATGATTTGTTTCTATATGATTTTTTTTTTAATTATAGCTTGACAGGGGTTATTGGTTATAACTCTTTTCACTACATCACATATTGTAGAAACTTGACAGGAAATTGGCGATTCTACAATGACCAACTAGAAAAGTCTAAATTTATTAGTGAACGCACGAAAATTGTACCTCATGGGATTTTTTACACTTTATTCTCACTGTAAAAAAGAAAAATATATTTATATATTTCAGGTAATTTCTTCAAATTTCTATAATTTTCTTTTATTTGTTCGATCAATTATATTATAAGAGAAATTTTTATTGTAACACTAAAAATAATTTTTTGTTTCGGTTCACAATAAAAATTATAAATAACTATTAACAAAGTCAGCTCATATTGAATTTTGAAAACAATATAAAAACTAATAAGTGTATTAAATTTTATTTTTTTCTGTTTAAAGTTTCTATGACTAAAAAATATTTCATAACGACAAATTAAATTCAGCTCTTTTTTATAGTACACATTTAAATCATAATTACCACTCTAATATAAATTTTCTAATAACAAATTTATGCTTCAAACATTTCATTTTTTTAATTTCAAAAGTTAAAAATCCTCGGAATCGATATGTTCAAACTATTTGATATTGGTATTAAAATAATACGGTTAATTAAGTTTTGAAACTTGTTTTATCACAAATAAACCATAAAAAAATAAATTTTTTACTTTTGTTTATAAGGTAAGAGACCTAATACTCAATTAGGGAACTAGTACCCGATCACTCCATATATTTGTATATCTATATTTACTAAATTGTTCTAAATATAGATATACAAATACATGAGTGATCGGGTACTAGTTCCCTGATCGAGTATTAGGTCTCTTATCTTAGTTTAAGCCTTTTTTAAAATAAATCAATGTTTTTTTTTTCTATAATTTATTTGTCATAAAGTAGGTTACCAATTTTTAGATAACTGCTAACTCCAAAAAAAAACTTATATTAATTAAAGTATTTGATTCATACTTTGTTCGCTACCATTTAAATGAAATCTTTCTTTTAAAATTCTATTTCAATTAATAAACATATAGTCGAATTAAACTCGTTTATATTAATGGTTGCTACTTTTTTCTTCTTCTTTTCTTTTTTTTACTACATTCGTTTTAATCCAAGAACTACGTGACTATTCTTAGTATTAGGATAAAAATTAGTCTTAAATTATCATAATCTTTAAGTGTCAATCATGTAATTGAATTATTAAAGATTTTATTTTCTCTTTTTTTGCAGCTTTAGCAAGTATTTAAAAAAATGCAATAAGTGGATACAAGTGATATTGGAAATCTCTATACTTCGATTATTATTAATATTTTTGCTCAATTACATTTATGAAAACTTAGTGTTAAGGTTGTTGCCAAAAGTAATAAAAAGTCATTAAGTGTAAAATCTATTTAAGTTTTACGATTATAAAATAAATAAAATTATTATTATCATTATTATATTATGACGTAATTTTAAAATGTTTTATACTACAAGATTAATATGTTAAACAGAAAAAATAAATGTTTTATAATGTTAAACAAATAAATAAATAATTTCATTTTTTTAAATAATGAGTAAGTTTTTTAAACAGTTAATAAATAGAAATACTAAATCTCTTTTTTTTTTATTCATAAATTTGATTCATTTTAGACATCAACAAAATCGTTAAATTATTATATTTACAGGAAGCCGTAGGTCTTTGTTAATCATTTTTTTTATACAATCAAAATTATTTTTTAAGTTAAATATTACTGTTTTTGTCGTTATTTAAATAATCTATATCATGATTGTTTTTTAATTTAAATAATAATTGTTGTACAGTTAATTTGTCATGCATAAACGACGAACATCGTTTGTAGATAATAGAGGTATAGAGAACGATCCAGAGGAGATAGTATTATCTGAGCCTTCGAAGTGAAAGAAAAAACTGTCTTTTATTAGGACTAAAATAATTCAATATTTTACAGAATGATTTGTGCCAACTATTCTGTAATGTTAGAAGAAATCAAAAGTAAGATAAGACTCAATTATGAGGTACTTTTATCGGATTAGTAAAAAACAACAAGAGCCAACTATGAAACTGATGTTACTTTATTACAAATTACATTTATAATACAAAAAAAGTATATTACGGTTAGTTAAGTAGCTGATGATATGAATATAATATTTGGAAATGCTGTAAAATACAATGTTAATTTCTAACGTTTATGCAAGGTAATTGATTTATTATTAAATATAAATTAATATTACAAATTTTTATTAACTAATATATTTTCATTTTATACTCCGTTATTTGGTATACTGTTGGAACTGCAAAGAATAATATAAGGAAAAAGTTCAAGAGTTTTTAGATTTTGACGTAAATTTAGATTCAGATTATGGATCAGAATTAAAATCTCAAAATTAATTAGTATAATGAAAATTTTAGACTCAAGAAAAATACAATAAAATGAATAGTTGAAAAAATGTTTACTTGCATTAGTTAAGTGTTAACATTTATGAAAAAACCATAGATGTAAATATATATCCCGATTATTTTATCATGCACAAGCTGCTAATACAACAATCAAATGATAAATATCACCTGCTATAAATTATGTTAGTAAGTGTTAATTTAAAATTATATGCATATATAAATCTTATCGATCTAATCAATAAAGAACATTAAACTGTATTAGCTTTTGCTTTTATTCGTTTTTTATGCTGATACATTTCTGTTTTATTCTGGTTTGAATCTGGGAAAATAATCATATAAAAGTAACGACCACGTGGTAACCATAACCTATGCAGCGGATAATTTGATCATAAGTAAAAAAATAATTTGTATTAAAAAAAAAAAAAAAACACATCATTTTGATCATAATAAGTAAAAGATTTTTGCATTAATTATGTCAGTTAGAAAAAAAGACCTTCATTGATATTTTAATTTATTATCTAGCTGTCAATCAACTACTAAGAATTTCATTCAGGGTTTTTAATTACTAACATTCCTTTCTGATACTAAGTTGATTTTTAATAATTTTGAATACTTCTTGTTTAAAATTATGCATTAAAGTTTACATGAATAAACTGTTTAAGTTATAGGCGTCGTTACACTCCTGTCTAACATTTAATGTATTAATTAATTTTCATTGCACAAGTGCATGACTCAATATTTGAAAATTTCAATTAAAATAATTTTTTTATAAAAGTTTCAATAACAATAGGTACAATATCTATATAAATAGCTAAATTTTGAATTGGAAAAATATTTCATTTATTACTAAGTAAACCACGTGGCTACCATAACCAATGCGATTTCGTATTTAATTATTTAAAATTAAATAATTTCAGATTGAAATACTTGATAATTAATTAGACTATTGTGAATAAAATATTTTTACATAAATTATTTTTTTTTAAAGAATTGTGCATTCTTTGATATTTTAATGTTTCCATTGTTATCTAGTGTCTTACATTATTAAAGATAAATTAATTTTATTAATAATTAAAAATCTAATTCTTTGGAGTCGCTCGTTATTCTTACCTGGAAATTTAACTATGTAGAGCACCTATGTATATGTAAAATATATATTATAGGGGGTCTTTTGAGTGGGCTTTTGTAAATAATTTAGGTTTTTTCATTGTTATTTGTACTTCATAAAACTTCAAATACATTTTTAATGAACTGATCCACTTTCTATAAATGCAGTAAAGGTAAAAAAGATATTTTTAATTGAAAAAAAAAAAAATAAATAAATGTTTAGACCTATAAAACTATGTTATTCAAGAAATTACAACTAGTCGAATCACCTCGATATTTCGAAACCATCATGTCTTTTTGAAAAGTAAGCCATTGTAAATATTAAATTCATAGTGAATAGACCAATATAAAAAAGCATAGAATCAGTACAAACATTTGTTTATTTCAAATTTTAACGAAAAAAAAAAGATGTCAAACATAAAATTTTGTTGAAATTGATGTGGCTAAGGTGGTAACGTAAAGGAGAATTAGAAAAATAATCAATGATAGTTAGAATTTAAGTAACTAAACTTAATTTTTTTGATCAATTATTGTCGTTAGCCGCATACTAATTACTATTTATATTGCTTATCATTTTTCAATAGATAATAATCAAGTAATATAGCTGAGGATCAATGACGAAGAAACTATAAAAATTGATTATACTAAAGTCTTAAAATTTAATAACTATCACCAACACAATATGATTTGATCATCAATGACATTTTTTATACCAATAGATTTAATTTTGACGTCACGCATAATATAAAATGTGGACATTTTCATCATCTAAAATATAAGTAAATATTATTATTATAACAATAGAATGTAAATTGATATAAATTTGTATCGATAATAAATTGCAAAAAACCATTATAAGAAACCATATTATATGAATATATACATATATTTTTTTTACTGATTTACTCTAAAACAATAACATATAGTTTTAATCTTGTCCAAAAAATGTCAAATAGTTTGCACCAGTTATTGGGTGTCTTTTGTGTTTTATTTAAAGCTGTGATTCTTGTCATATTAATTGATACATAACAATGAATGAATTGGGTAGTAATTAAAAAACAAGCAAATTTAAGAAAATTTTTTCCATTAACTGTTGAAAAAATTACTATTTTTCTCAGTATAAAATTAATTAACGAAATATTGCATTTATTAAGAGTAAAAATTTTCATAAACTTAATAGATTTATTTTAGATTTTCCTAAATTTTTAGAATAATTTTACATAATTACTTTTTTTTTCTCAAGACATAACTAGAAGTGACAGACATCTAATGGTTTCTAGTTACACTAATTAAGTTAAAAAAAAAGGAATAAATGAGACATTAAAGTTATAATGACAATATGTATACTTAAAAGATTTAAAAACTTATTAAGAAACTACTTCAGTCAACCGTACACTAATAGACGACTATCAAATATGAATAGAAATCTACATATCACTCTTAAATAGAAATCTAACGATTTCTATTGTCTTTGATATCATCATTCTACATATTAATCCGAAGTTTGCTCGCTTGGAGTAACTCATCGGCTTCGGAGACAGTCAAATAGTTTTTACTATCAAGGAAGTCCCAGTAAAAGCGTTGCACCTGTAAAATATAAATCATAAGCCTACTATTTAAATGATTTAATTAAATTGTGTCTGAAAATAGCCGATATCTAATAATTTTCACACACACACACACGCACACACACACACGCGCGCGCGCACTTATATATATATATATACACACACACACATATATATATATATATATATATATATATATATATATTACATACCTAGGCCAGTAAAATACAAAAAGTCTCAGATCACAAGTTTGTCAGCCTCAGCTTCGCCTCAGCCAACAATTACAATGATCTGAGACTTTTTTTATCTTACTGGTATAGACATGTAATAAACAATTTTTTTTCTTTTTGAATAAATAAATTATAATAAAGAAAAAAATTTATGAAATGGATACATGTCAAAATTGAATATTTATAAGTTGAATTAAAAAATAAATTTTTTCTTGATATAATTTACTTGCTAAAACAAATATGATTATCATTAGATTGTAAATGTCAGGTTCATAAACAATTTAAAATTTACCTTGTTGAAATGCAACTATGTTTACGTATGCCTCAAAGTCATTGGATCCCATGGATGATTAAAGTAATTTGACGAGTCCTCGTATTTTGCCATGATGGATGGAAAAACTAACTTGGTTATTGTAATTCTGAATCAAACTTAAAACAAAATTCTTTTATTAACAAAAAATATGATTCGTATTTACTACTCAGCAATAGAAACAAATAAACATAATAATTTTGTTGTTTTTTCAGAAAAAATTTATAAAAAACTTTTAATAAAAACGTATACATCTAGATATTCCAAAAAACAACTTTTTCTTTAAATAATTCATTTTCCAAAATATCCAAAAATGGTCGAGGCCTATGAATTTCAATGTCATACTACTCAGTAATAAAAACTGACAGTTATATAATGATTTTTGATCTGTTTTTACGAATTATTTATGAAAAAAATTATAAATACTTAACTGAAAATTTGGAAAACTAAAGGCATTTTTTTTTAACTATTATTTTTTTGATGAAACATCTGGAAATTATTGACGGTCCGAACTCTAATATCATATGATTATTTAATAACGTATTTTATTCATGTTTTTCATTTAATAAATTATTCATTTCACTCACCAATTATTTATGTACATTTAATGGATTTTACTGCTCTTTCAAGAAAACGAGAATGAATATAGAATACATGACGAGGCTAAGCATCATTTCCTAAAGGTCGTCTCAAAAATAAAAGTATTTAATGGTAAGCAATTACCGATTTTGACAAATCATCATAAATAATGAAGACATGTTTGCCGTTGTCACAAAAAAAAAGTTCTGCCATGGCACATGGCAAAAAAGTGTAAGAAAAGAGCAGCATCAGACACGGTATCGAATACGATGATAGAATAGTTAATAGCAGTGCCGTCACTATTTTCACGATCCAAGTTACTGTAGATCTCATTTGACCGATAGCAATGTAGATACAGAACTTTTTCTTCTCCGCACCAGCATAATCGAAACGCTCTTAATTAATAATAGTCTCAATAGCCAAAAAACTCTTTCCGATCGGTCCATCATCAACGATCAACTTATATTATCTACTGTACCAATTATCACCAGTGACTCAGTGAGTCTACATCCCGGATTCCAGTTTGCATAGCCTCTCTAGTCAACTCTGTATAGAAAAAATAATCGATATAATAATATAATCATAAAATATAACTGTTACCCTGATCAACAAAAATAATTTGGAATGATTCAAAACAATTTGAATCGACTAATATATAGATATACACTCAACATCAAGCAAATCATTTTTCTTAATCAGGGTACTGATCAAAAAATTTTCAGAGTTCAAAAACTTATTGATAATAATACTAATAATTAATGGTAATATACTTACATATAAATGAAGGACAAATAATGTTGGAGATTAGATGAAAGAATCACATCCGATTGGTGAAACATTATAGAGTTGAGCTCCATTTTGATAAGTGGTATAAAAATATTGTTTTCAAAACTGAAAAATAAAAAAAATTTTAATATTTGGAAAAAAAAAAAAAAAAAAAAAAAAAAAAAAATTAGAAAAACATCTTTAATTATAAAATGATGTTTAATAATAAATATTAATTAAAATTTTCATCAAATTTCTTAGGCTAAGTTATTTTGAGTCTCAATGTAGACGCAAAATATAAATTTATAAAAATTGCGCAAATGAATAATTAATAACTTCAATTGTATAAGTCTACTCTAATATTAAATAAATAATTAATTATTAGTTTAATTTTACAAACCTGCTCCAATATTATATTTATTTATTATTGACTTCGATGATACTTGTAATTTAGTAATTGGTTTACCAACTATTTATGAGACCAACTGTGTAACACAAAAATACTAGTTGAACGGCAAGTTAAAATACTTGATAATAGGTGACACACCACGTAAGTTACAAAACAGAGCGGTAAATTATAAAAGAGTAAATGAAAATAACATTAAAATGTTTTCAGTATTTTTAATACATAATTAATATTGATAAAACAAAATAATTAGTCGAGTGTATTAAATATTAAATAAATAAAGATAATAATAATAATATTAAAAGTGGTTTTCTAAGATTCTTTGAGGACTCTTTCGTTTCATATTTTATTGTGGCTTATTGACATTTCTCTCCGATAAATACCTGGATACTCTTACGATGTGCTAGATGATCAACAGGATTTGATAATTACTTGATAAGATTACTAATTTAATTAAAACATAAATAATAATGAAAACAATAAAAAATTTTAAACCTAGAGCAGACACTTGCGCATGCGCACAACTACTATTAGATCAACGGGCATAATTAAAATTTTAATAATTAATTATAAATATAAAAACAAACAAACAAACGCTATTTTTGGTGGGGTATTAACAAACAAATCAAGATAAATGGAAAAAAAATTAAAAAAGATAGAAAATGAGTATAGTCACCGCTAACTTCAAATAAATTTTTAAAAATTTATTTAAAAAAAAATAAAGAACGAACAAATAATTATTTATAGCGAACATTGACGAACAATCGACGAACAAACGAATTGCTAAAAAAAATTTGCCAAAAATCGAATTCCCCCCGCCAACTTAAGGGAGCTACTATTTGTAACGCGATTGGTCAAAAACGAAAAAATATATGCTAACAACATAAAAATATACATTAAAATAAATATATAAAAAAACGGAACGTACGCGCTTGCGCGTGAAACATGTACGCTAGTCTTTAATATAGTGGATGATAATAAGTATATTTAATTAAATTTAACAAAAAATGTTCTGATGATGGCTTAATGGTTATACGTAAGCTTATCAATTGACTGTAGAAACTGAATTTCTACACAGAAAAAAAGGTTGATTTGACTCAAAATAATTTTTATCTTCATTTTTTTATTCTTGGGCTGAGTAATTGCCTTTTTTTAATTTGAGAACATTTTCTTCGACTAACCTTATAAAAATATTGTATCAAGAATAATTAAATTTTAATTCAAGTTAAATAATCTTGGTTTAAAAATATTTATTTTAAATCAAGTTTGTTTTTTTTCTAACCAAGTAAAATAAACTATCAAAACAAGATGCTTTTCTGTCTTA